>NW_028301607.1:27829051-28139462 GCF_987345545.1 Pholcus phalangioides | reverse complement strand
TTAGCATCAGTAAATCTTACAAACCTAGTATGGCCCAGAGAAAACCACAGCACGGCCCACTACCAACCTACCTTAAGAGATTCCATATCACCGGAAATAAGTACTGCAACTGTATGCAGAGATTAAGGGATCTCCTTCCAGGGCCGCAACTAGATGGCTCAACTTTTCATATATTTTCACGGAGTGGTGTTAGATATTTGAGGTGCGGCGGACCTGAGTGTGGATTCTTCCACTGGCCGCTTATTTTCTGTTCCTTCCGCAGAAAGCATCTCGGTGTAGTTTTTTTTTTTTGGAACAGTATGTCACGCACTTTTTCCTCTTTTCCGGTGGTGCCAGGTTAAATTTCATGCATACCCAATTTTGTAAGCAATGTACATTTTTTCCCAGCAGCCCTTACTTTTAAATGTACGCGTGTATTTTTCGATACTATACTTTGATTTTTCACACCTTCTTGACTCTTCCTGCCCCTATCATACCATTGACCCCCGGCGGTGACCTATCGGTACGAAATTATTCGGAATATGGACTGGGTCGCCGTTTCGGTTAGCAATTGCTTAGCATCATTCACGTTCAGGTATATAGTAGTGACTACAAAATTTTTCTAATAGAAAACGCGACACGGTTAAAACATTTGAAACGCGCCATTGTTTCAAAAAAATGAATAAAGTAAAAACACATGCCCCAGATGAGGATCGAACTCAGGACCTTCAGATAACTCGATTCAACGATTATGAGACGGACGCGCTGCCTACTGCGCTACTGAGGCTAGCGAACGCAGTGTTTAGCATCATTCACGTTCAGGTATATAGTAGTGACTACAAAATTTTTCTAATAGAAAACGCGACACGGTTAAAACAATTGAAACGCGCCATTGTTTCAAAAAAAACGAATAAAGTAAAAACACATGCCCCAGCTGAGGATCGAACTAAGGACCTTCAGATAACTCGATTCAACGATTATGAGACTGACGCGCTGCCTACTGCGCTACTGAGGCTAGCGAACGCAGTGTTTAGCATCATTCACGTTCAGGTATATAGTAGTGACTACAAAATTTTTCTAATAGAAAACGCGACACGATTAAAGCATTTGAAACGCGCCATTGTTTCAAACAAATGAATAAAGTAAAAACACATGCCCCAGCTGAGGATCGAACTCAGGACCTTCAGATAACTCGATTCAACGATTATGACACTGACGCGTTGCCTAGTGCGCTACTGAGGCTAGAGAACGCAGTGTTTAGCATCATTCACGTTCAGGTATATAGTAGTGACTACAAAATTTTTCTAATAGAAAACGCGACACGGTTAAAACAATTGAAACGCGCCATTGTTTCAAAAAAAACGAATAAAGTAAAAACACATGCCCCAGCTGAGGATCGAACTAAGGACCTTCAGATAACTCGATTCAACGATTATGAGACTGACGCGCTGCCTACTGCGCTACTGAGGCTAGCGACCGCAGTGTTTAGCATCATTCACGTTCAGGTATATAGTAGTGACTACAAAATTTTTCTAATAGAAAACGCGACACGGTTAAAACAATTGAAACGCGCCATTGTTTCAAACAAATGAATAAAGTAAAAACACATGCCCCAGATGAGGATCGAACTCAGGACCTTCAGATAACTCGATTCAACGATTATGAGACGGACGCGCTGCCTACTGCGCTACTGAGGCTAGCGAACGCAGTGTTTAGCATCATTCACGTTCAGGTATATAGTAGTGACTACAAAATTTTTCTAATAGAAAACGCGACACGGTTAAAACAATTGAAACGCGCCATTGTTTCAAAAAAAACGAATAAAGTAAAAACACATGCCCCAGCTGAGGATCGAACTAAGGACCTTCAGATAACTCGATTCAACGATTATGAGACTGACGCGCTGCCTACTGCGCTACTGAGGCTAGCGAACGCAGTGTTTAGCATCATTCACGTTCAGGTATATAGTAGTGACTACAAAATTTTTCTAATAGAAAACGCGACACGATTAAAGCATTTGAAACGCGCCATTGTTTCAAACAAATGAATAAAGTAAAAACACATGCCCCAGCTGAGGATCGAACTCAGGACCTTCAGATAACTCGATTCAACGATTATGAGACTGACGCGCTGCCTACTGCGCTACTGAGGCTAGCGAACGCAGTGTTTAGCATCATTCACGTTCAGGTATATAGTAGTGACTACAAAATTTTTCTAATAGAAAACGCGACACGATTAAAGCATTTGAAACGCGCCATTGTTTCAAACAAATGAATAAAGTAAAAACACATGCCCCAGCTGAGGATCGAACTCAGGACCTTCAGATAACTCGATTCAACGATTATGAGACTGACGCGCTGCCTACTGCGCTACTGAGGCTAGCGAACGCAGTGTTTAGCATCATTCACGTTCAGGTATATAGTAGTGACTACAAAATTTTTCTAATAGAAAACGCGACACGATTAAAGCATTTGAAACGCGCCATTGTTTCAAACAAATGAATAAAGTAAAAACACATGCCCCAGCTGAGGATCGAACTCAGGACCTTCAGATAATTCGATTCAATGATTATGAGACTGACGCGCTGCCTACTGCGCTACTGAGGCTAGCAAATGCAGTGTTTAGCATCATTCACGTTCAGGTCTATAGTAGTGACTACAAAATTTTTCTAATAGAAAACGCGACACGGTTAAAACAATTGAAACGCGCCATTGTTTCAAAAAAAACGAATAAAGTAAAAACACATGCCCCAGCTGAGGATCGAACTCAGGACCTTCAGATAACTCGATTCAACGATTATGAGACTGACGCGCTGCCTACTGCGCTACTGAGGCTAGCGAACGCAGTGTTTAGCATCATTCACGTTCAGGTATATAGTAGTGACTACAAAATTTTTCTAATAGAAAACGCGACACGATTAAAGCATTTGAAACGCGCCATTGTTTCAAACAAATGAATAAAGTAAAAACACATGCCCCAGCTCAAACTCAGGACCTTCAGATAACACGATTCAGCGATTATGAGACTGACGCGCTGCCTATTGCGCTACTGAGGCTAGCAAATGCAGTGTTTAGCATCATTCACGTTCAGGTATATAGTAGTGACTACAAAAATTTTCTAATAGAAAACGCGACACGGTTAAAACAATTGAAACGCGCCATTGTTTCAAAAAAAACGAATAAAGTAAAACCACATGCCCCAGCTGAGGATCGAACTCAGGACCTTCAGATAACTCGATTCAACGATTATGAGACGGACGCGCTGCCTACTGCGCTACTGAGGCTAGCAAATGCGGTGTTTAGCATCATTCACGTTCAGGTCTATAGTAGTGACTACAAAATTTTTCTAATAGAAAACGCGACACGGTTAAAACAATTGAAACGCGCCATTGTTTCAAAAAAAACGAATAAAGTAAAAACACATGCCCCAGCTGAGGATCGAACTAAGGACCTTCAGATAACTCGATTCAACGATTATGAGACTGACGCGCTGCCTACTGCGCTACTGAGGCTAGCGAACGCAGTGTTTAGCATCATTCACGTTCAGGTATATAGTAGTGACTACAAAATTTTTCTAATAGAAAACGCGACACGATTAAAGCATTTGAAACGCGCCATTGTTTCAAACAAATGAATAAAGTAAAAACACATGCCCCAGCTGAGGATCGAACTCAGGACCTTCACATAACTCGATTCAACGATTATGAGACTGACGCGTTGCCTAGTGCGCTACTGAGGCTAGCGAACGCTGTGTTTAGCATCATTCACGTTCAGGTATATAGTAGTGACTACAAAAATTTTCTAATAGAAAACGCGACACGGTTAAAACAATTGAAACGCGCCATTGTTTCAAAAAAAACGAATAAAGTAAAAACACATGCCCCAGCTGAGGATCGAACTCAGGACCTTCAGATAACTCGATTCAACGATTATGAGACTGACGCGCTGCCTACTGCGCTACTGAGGCTAGCGAACGCAGTGTTTAGCATCATTCACGTTCAGGTATATAGTAGTGACTACAAAATTTTTCTAATAGAAAACGCGACACGATTAAAGCATTTGAAACGCGCCATTGTTTCAAACAAATGAATAAAGTAAAAACACATGCCCCAGCTGAGGATCGAACTCAGGACCTTCAGATAACTCGATTCAACGATTATCAGACTGACGCGCTGCCTACTGCGCTACTGAGGCTAGCGAACGCAGTGTTTAGCATCATTCACGTTCAGGTATATAGTAGTGACTACAAAAATTTTCTAATAGAAAACGCGACACGGTTAAAACAATTGAAACGCGCCATTGTTTCAAAAAAAACGAATAAAGTAAAAACACATGCCCCAGCTGAGGATCGAACTCAGGACCTTCAGATAACTCGATTCAACGATTATGAGACTGACGCGCTGCCTACTGCGCTACTGAGGATAGCGAACGCAGTGTTTAGCATCATTCACGTTCAGGTATATAGTAGTGACTACAAAATTTTTCTAATAGAAAACGCGACACGATTAAAGCATTTGAAACGCGCCATTGTTTCAAACAAATGAATAAAGTAAAAACACATGCCCCAGCTGAGGATCGAACTCAGGACCTTCAGATAACTCGATTCAACGTTTATGAGACTGACGCGCTGCCTACTGCGCTACTGAGGCTAGCGAACGCAGTGTTTAGCATCATTCACGTTCAGGTATATAGTAGTGACTACAAAATTTTTCTAATAGAAAACGCGACACGATTAAAGCATTTGAAACGCGCCATTGTTTCAAACAAATGAATAAAGTAAAAACACATGCCCCAGCTGGGGATCGAACTCAGGACCTTCAGATAATTCGATTCAATGATTATGAGACTGACGCGCTGCCTACTGCGCTACTGAGGCTAGCAAATGCAGTGTTTAGCATCATTCACGTTCAGGTCTATAGTAGTGACTACAAAATTTTTCTAATAGAAAACGCGACACGGTTAAAACAATTGAAACGCGCCATTGTTTCAAACAAATGAATAAAGTAAAAACACATGCCCCAGCTGAGGATCGAACTCAGGACCTTCAGATAACTCGATTCAACGATTATGAGACTGACGCGCTGCCTACTGCGCTACTGAGGCTAGCGAACGCAGTGTTTAGCATCATTCACGTTCAGGTATATAGTAGTGACTACAAAATTTTTCTAATAGAAAACGCGACACGGTTAAAACAATTGAAACGCGCCATTGTTTCAAACAAATGAATAAAGTAAAAACACATGCCCCAGCTGAGGATCGAACTCAGGACCTTCAGATAACTCGATTCAACGATTATGAGACTGACGCGCTGCCTACTGCGCTACTGAGGCTAGCGAACGCAGTGTTTAGCATCATTCACGTTCAGGTATATAGTAGTGACTACAAAATTTTTCTAATAGAAAACGCGACACGATTAAAGCATTTGAAACGCGCCATTGTTTCAAACAAATGAATAAAGTAAAAACACATGCCCCAGCTGAGGATCGAACTCAGGACCTTCAGATAACTCGATTCAACGATTATGAGACTGACGCGCTGCCTACTGCGCTACTGAGGCTAGCGAACGCAGTGTTTAGCATCATTCACGTTCAGGTATATAGTAGTGACTACAAAATTTTTCTAATAGAAAACGCGACACGATTAAAGCATTTGAAACGCGCCATTGTTTCAAACAAATGAATAAAGTAAAAACACATGCCCCAGCTGAGGATCGAACTCAGGACCTTCAGATAATTCGATTCAATGATTATGAGACTGACGCGCTGCCTACTGCGCTACTGAGGCTAGCAAATGCAGTGTTTAGCATCATTCACGTTCAGGTCTATAGTAGTGACTACAAAATTTTTCTAATAGAAAACGCGACACGGTTAAAACAATTGAAACGCGCCATTGTTTCAAAAAAAACGAATAAAGTAAAAACACATGCCCCAGCTGAGGATCGAACTCAGGACCTTCAGATAACTCGATTCAACGATTATGAGACTGACGCGCTGCCTACTGCGCTACTGAGGCTAGCGAACGCAGTGTTTAGCATCATTCACGTTCAGGTATATAGTAGTGACTACAAAATTTTTCTAATAGAAAACGCGACACGATTAAAGCATTTGAAACGCGCCATTGTTTCAAACAAATGAATAAAGTAAAAACACATGCCCCAGCTCAAACTCAGGACCTTCAGATAACACGATTCAGCGATTATGAGACTGACGCGCTGCCTATTGCGCTACTGAGGCTAGCAAATGCAGTGTTTAGCATCATTCACGTTCAGGTATATAGTAGTGACTACAAAAATTTTCTAATAGAAAACGCGACACGGTTAAAACAATTGAAACGCGCCATTGTTTCAAAAAAAACGAATAAAGTAAAACCACATGCCCCAGCTGAGGATCGAACTCAGGACCTTCAGATAACTCGATTCAACGATTATGAGACGGACGCGCTGCCTACTGCGCTACTGAGGCTAGCAAATGCGGTGTTTAGCATCATTCACGTTCAGGTCTATAGTAGTGACTACAAAATTTTTCTAATAGAAAACGCGACACGGTTAAAACAATTGAAACGCGCCATTGTTTCAAAAAAAACGAATAAAGTAAAAACACATGCCCCAGCTGAGGATCGAACTAAGGACCTTCAGATAACTCGATTCAACGATTATGAGACTGACGCGCTGCCTACTGCGCTACTGAGGCTAGCGAACGCAGTGTTTAGCATCATTCACGTTCAGGTATATAGTAGTGACTACAAAATTTTTCTAATAGAAAACGCGACACGATTAAAGCATTTGAAACGCGCCATTGTTTCAAACAAATGAATAAAGTAAAAACACATGCCCCAGCTGAGGATCGAACTCAGGACCTTCACATAACTCGATTCAACGATTATGAGACTGACGCGTTGCCTAGTGCGCTACTGAGGCTAGCGAACGCTGTGTTTAGCATCATTCACGTTCAGGTATATAGTAGTGACTACAAAAATTTTCTAATAGAAAACGCGACACGGTTAAAACAATTGAAACGCGCCATTGTTTCAAAAAAAACGAATAAAGTAAAAACACATGCCCCAGCTGAGGATCGAACTCAGAACCTTCAGATAATTCGATTCAACGATTATGAGACTGACGCGCTGCCTACTGCGCTACTGAGGCTAGCGAACGCAGTGTTTAGCATCATTCACGTTCAGGTATATAGTAGTGACTACAAAATTTTTCTAATAGAAAACGCGACACGATTAAAGCATTTGAAACGCGCCATTGTTTCAAACAAATGAATAAAGTAAAAACACATGCCCCAGCTGAGGATCGAACTCAGGACCTTCAGATAACTCGATTCAACGATTATGAGACTGACGCGCTGCCTACTGCGCTACTGAGGCTAGCGAACGCAGTGTTTAGCATCATTCACGTTCAGGTATATAGTAGTGACTACAAAAATTTTCTAATAGAAAACGCGACACGGTTAAAACAATTGAAACGCGCCATTGTTTCAAAAAAAACGAATAAAGTAAAAACACATGCCCCAGCTGAGGATCGAACTCAGAACCTTCAGATAATTCGATTCAACGATTATGAGACTGACGCGCTGCCTACTGCGCTACT
The DNA here is from genome assembly GCF_987345545.1 of Pholcus phalangioides. Classification (NCBI taxonomy): domain Eukaryota; kingdom Metazoa; phylum Arthropoda; class Arachnida; order Araneae; family Pholcidae; genus Pholcus; species Pholcus phalangioides. Next base: position 28,131,890 of record NW_028301607.1, on the reverse strand, counting down.
GAGGCTAGCGAACGCAGTGTTTAGCATCATTCACGTTCAGGTATATAGTAGTGACTACAAAATTTTTCTAATAGAAAACGCGACACGATTAAAGCATTTGAAACGCGCCATTGTTTCAAACAAATGAATAAAGTAAAAACACATGCCCCAGCTGAGGATCGAACTCAGGACCTTCAGATAACTCGATTCAACGATTATGAGACTGACGCGCTGCCTACTGCGCTACTGAGGCTAGCGAACGCAGTGTTTAGCATCATTCACGTTCAGGTATATAGTAGTGACTACAAAACTTTTCTAATAGAAAACGCGACACGATTAAAGCATTTGAAACGCGCCATTGTTTCAAACAAATGAATAAAGTAAAAACACATGCCCCAGCTGAGGATCGAACTCAGGACCTTCAGATAATTCGATTCAATGATTATGAGACTGACGCGCTGCCTACTGCGCTACTGAGGCTAGCGAACGCAGTGTTTAGCATCATTCACGTTCAGGTATATAGTAGTGACTACAAAAATTTTCTAATAGAAAACGCGACACGGTTAAAACAATTGAAACGCGCCATTGTTTCAAAAAAAACGAATAAAGTAAAAACACATGCCCCAGCTGAGGATCGAACTCAGGACCTTCAGATAACTCGATTCAACGATTATGAGACTGACGCGCTGCCTACTGCGCTACTGAGGCTAGCGAACGCAGTGTTTAGCATCATTCACGTTCAGGTATATAGTAGTGACTACAAAATTTTTCTAATAGAAAACGCGACACGATTAAAGCATTTGAAACGCGCCATTGTTTCAAACAAATGAATAAAGTAAAAACACATGCCCCAGCTGAGGATCGAACTCAGGACCTTCAGATAACTCGATTCAACGATTATGAGACTGACGCGCTGCCTACTGCGCTACTGAGGCTAGCGAACGCAGTGTTTAGCATCATTCACGTTCAGGTATATAGTAGTGACTACAAAAATTTTCTAATAGAAAACGCGACACGATTAAAGCATTTGAAACGCGCCATTGTTTCAAACAAATGAATAAAGTAAAAACACATGCCCCAGCTGGGGATCGAACTCAGGACCTTCAGATAATTCGATTCAATGATTATGAGACTGACGCGCTGCCTACTGCGCTACTGAGGCTAGCAAATGCAGTGTTTAGCATCATTCACGTTCAGGTCTATAGTAGTGACTACAAAATTTTTCTAATAGAAAACGCGACACGGTTAAAACAATTGAAACGCGCCATTGTTTCAAAAAAAACGAATAAAGTAAAAACACATGCCCCAGCTGAGGATCGAACTCAGGACCTTCAGATAACTCGATTCAACGATTATGAGACTGACGCGCTGCCTACTGCGCTACTGAGGCTAGCGAACGCAGTGTTTAGCATCATTCACGTTCAGGTATATAGTAGTGACTACAAAATTTTTCTAATAGAAAACGCGACACGATTAAAGCATTTGAAACGCGCCATTGTTTCAAACAAATGAATAAAGTAAAAACACATGCCCCAGCTGAGGATCGAACTCAGGACCTTCAGATAACTCGATTCAACGATTATGAGACTGACGCGCTGCCTACTGCGCTACTGAGGCTAGCGAACGCAGTGTTTAGCATCATTCACGTTCAGGTATATAGTAGTGACTACAAAATTTTTCTAATAGAAAACGCGACACGGTTAAAACAATTGAAACGCGCCATTGTTTCAAAAAAAACGAATAAAGTAAAAACACATGCCCCAGCTGAGGATCGAACTCAGGACCTTCAGATAACTCGATTCAACGATTATGAGACTGGCGCGCTGTCTACTGCGGCGAACGTAAGCAGCGCGTAGGGTCATTCACGTTCAGGTATATAGCAGTGACTACATTTTTCTAGTAGGGAAAACGCGGCACGACTGAAACATTTGAAATGCGCCATCGTTTCAAGCAATCGCGTAATAAAGTAAATCAGTCTCCCCAGCTGAGGATCGAACTCTGGACCCTCAGAGAACTCGATTCAACGATTACGAGACTGACGCGTAACCTACTCCGTTACTGAGGTTACCATTAACAATGTTTATCATCATAAACTTTCAGGTATACAGTATTGGCTAAAAAATTCTGGTGGAAAACTAGGCAACTGAAACATTTGAAACGAGACGTTTATTGTTCTCTAAACGTGTAGATATCATGTGTATATATTGTTTGTAATTTGTGTTAATTGCATTTTTAATTGGGTTGCTGTATTTTTGAAACATATGACAACCATATTTTTATGGGCATCTTTTTATCAGCCACCTCGTTGGGCATTTTGCCTGTTGTGGTGTTGTATTTGTATTTGTATTTAAAAGCTGGTCCGCCTTAAGAGCATCATGGGCCCCGAGCCAAGTTGTTTTTCTGTGCCTTTTTACCTGATAAATTCTAGAAAATATCAACCAGATCTCATTCCTGCGAGGCCCCTCTTCCCTCGAGTCGCCCCGATGGGTCCATGCGTTAAGACAGCACTGTCTAAAAGCATATATAATTTCCGTTTTGAATAATGTTTGGTATCCTGCTACTACGGAGACCAACGTCTGCAACTGTTCCTCGTTAATAATAAAACATTGAAAAACCCATTCAAAGTATATAGTAACCATACAAAGTATATATAAACAAACTGAAAAAACCATTCTCAGTTTGAAGAATGGAAAGTAAAGTCACAGGTTGTGTGTATCTGCTTCAGTAATTCTGATGTTGACATTCATGAGTTAATTCTTTCACATTAGACAATTCCCATATTGGAAAACAGTCTTTTTCGACTGGACGTGATTTTTGTAAGATGTAGGAAGGATAAAAGAGAAAAAAAAATGTTGTGGTATAACATCGTCTTATATCGAAGAATCTTTCATCGGAGACATCCTAGATTGTCGCGTTGATGATAGACAAGGATGAATGATGCTTTTCTTTTCGCTGGGAACAAAGAAAAATTTTTCTTGGTATCTTCCTACACTTTCAAGAGAGAGAGTGGATTATTTAGAAGTCCCCATCGTACTTGAAGGACAATTTCTCCACTGATGAAAAGTTGAGCCACAAGAGCTTTGATGATCCTTAAAAATGAATAGTACTTGAAGAAGGAAGGGCTATTTTTTATGGGAAGAGGGGATAACCAACAGCTGACTCTGGAAGAATGTTGGACAAAGAAAGGAAAAAAAGGATCAAGTCAATGTTATCAGAAGCCAAAGCCATCTTAGATACTGTAGGGTTTTTTTTCCTTCGACGTACTTGTATGTAAGCTCGTGTAATTTATGGCGATGGAGTCCATGATCGACTCTAAGCTTCTTTTTTTTTGTAAAGAGGGAGAATAGAATGAGGTAAAAAGAAAATAGGAAAAAAAAAGCTACAACTGGTTTTGATCGTGATTTAAAGTGAAAAGCGTGAAGAAAATTCACGTTTCCCTCCACCCTTATTATTATCGTTTTTTCAGTGTGAAAATATTTTAACCACATTCTTTGTGGTTCTATGAACCATTGTCAGAAGAGTTATTCTTCAGAAATACGAGTCACATTAATGGTTTGTCCTAACCGAACAAGAAGGTTTGATTTTCGTCACACAGAGGGGTATAAGATACAAGAGTTTGCTTTTGCCTGGATGTCATCAAAGAATCAAATTCAACAAGTTTTTTTTTCTACTTGTCAAGTAGACTTCGTGATTTCATTGTCATCATCACTAGGGCTCGGATTTTTTATGACATGCCATATTTTGTTATGAATTTAGAATAGAATTTTTTTAGAATTTATTGATGTAAAACATACAAAACTGGGGTTGGATAAAACATGAATCGGGGAAAACAAACACAATGGGAGGGGGAGAAAACCAATGCATATATCCATAGTAGACCCAAGAGATCTATATGTGATCTGTCCTGGGTCGAACTACAAATAATTTCAACATTGGCAAACGCATGCTATTGAAACACTATACTCAGCATTATAAATATGAATAAATGATACAAGTTGATCAAGCAATAGGTACAGTACGAGGTATGGTTGTTAATTTTTTTCCAATGGTGTTGTGTTTTTTTTACATAGAAGTGAAGCATAGAAGCATAAGAGAGACAAAACAAACTTGGTTAAACACTTGACATATATTGGTGTTTCTTCAGAATTTTGAGTTTAGGTTGACATTTTTTAGCAATTGAATTATAAGGAGTTAATGTAATACTCCATATTATATAATAATCTATAGGCAATTTTTTAAAGCGGTTCTTTCGAATTTTACATAATTACTTAATGTGTTATAAGATCTTGGTGCTAAATATAAAAATTGTTTCTGAATGAGTGTCTTTTTAGGTTTTATGATCTCATATTGAATTCCATATTGTCTAGTTTTTATGAAAGTGTGTCGCAATGTGAACCACGTTGGGGGTTTTTTTTTTGTAGAAACAGTAAAATTCGATGTAAATGAAGTTTATGTATGTCAAATCTATAACCAGCATTTTAATCAATATTTGAAGAATAAAAATATTGACTAGATATTATATTGATGGTTTTCCTTAAATTATTCGTTATAAGTTCTAAATTAGATCTGTAGTCACCATCCCAGATGCATATACTATATTGTAAAATAGAGAAAACCCCTTGCAAAATAAAGCGTATGGAGAAATTCCCTTGAAAAATTATGTTTCTTCAGGTGGTAAAAAAATCTACTCTATAATATAAAGGGCCTATAAATACTCGAAAAGGGCCCGTATCTAAACAACGAAAATTAGTGACGATTTTATGTAACGGAAGTCGGTGACGTTTTTCGAGTGACGGAAATCTGTTACGTTTTTGTGTTACGGAAATCGGTTACGATTTTTTTTTTTAAATTTAAAACGAACAAAACAGCAAATTACAATATACAAATATATAATACAATATACAAATACAAACATATGTTACACGACACAAAACACACACACATATAATACATACACTATGTAGCCCCAAGGGACTATGAAGTCCTTCCAGCAGGCCTATATGATTTTAATTACATGCTTTTGTCCCTCAGCAACAGCTCTTTCCTTCATTAGATGTATTTTAGTATATAATTAATATGCATTGGTGCAATAATTTATTTCAAAGTACTGCATTAATATCTGTGTTTTTGATCATAATAAAGACATTGTAATCTGTATTTTTATTACTATTTGTGTAATTACTAATACAAATACAAATACAACGCCACAACAGGCAAATTGCCCAACGAGGTGGCTGACTTAAGAACATCATGGATCCCCGAGCCTTACCTACTACTGCTACACCACCCATGCGGGAATATGCGTGTACGTGTAGTGAGGGCGCGGTAGCCCGGTCGATAAGATGCTCGCCTAAAGTACCAAAGGATGTTTAGAGGTGTCGCGAGTTCGATACCCAGTTCGTCCTTGTCGGAAAACTTTCCTGACACAGGGGTACAACAAAAAACGGCGATTTGACCGCAGCAAAAATTGCTACCGCAGGGAGTCCCCCATCGAGGGGTTAGCGCACCAACCTCTCGATGAGTATGAAAAACAAGCCTGCCGTTCGGAATCGGCAATAAATTGTAGGTCCCGGTCTAATTAGCCCTCGTGTGCAGAAAATGACCGTGGTGCGACAAAAATGATCAAACGTGTAGTGAAACCTGACGTGACGTTTTTTGTTTCTCTGTAATGCTTGTTATGTGTAGTGCTGCCATCTGCCACCAGTTTTTCTAACTATGAGTGAAGTGTTATGATTGAATGATTTATCGTTGTAGGACTGTTGCTCTCTGTGGCGAGACTTTTTAACGGGGAGATCGGCTCGCATTTGCGCCTTGAAGTTGGGAACCACAGAAAACCAACTTCAGCCGACCACCACTGTGGGGTTCGAACCCGGATCCTCGTATCGCGAGTCCGTCACTATAACCACTCGACCACCACAGCGGCGGATGTGAGTAGATGAAGTTCATTATTTTCGGTGCGGTGTAACAAAAACTTTTTTTGAAATGATGTTTTGTTACTTTTAGGCACTTGATAGATATTTTTAAATCTATTCGAGGTTCTATTTTCATTTTTTACTAACCATTCTTCGTTTTTGATGATAAATTTATAAATTCTGTACATGTAGTTCTGTCTCAGTGTCAATATGTGGCACTGTATGTTTTTGTTTTCTGTTGGAACATCTATTAATTCTCTTAATTTAGTGTAAAGATTGTCTAGATTGCGTATGTTTTCATAATATGCTCCTCCCCAGACACATATTCCGTAATTTATATTTGAATAAACCCCACGTATAGAAGATATCTTTCAAGAAGTTATTATCAACAATGTAATTAATTTTATAAATCACTCCTGAATACATTCTGAGTTTTTTTATCATTTTTTCACTATGTATGTTCCATTTTAGGTTATCTTGAATAATTATTCCTAAGTATTCATAATTGAACACTCTACCTATTTCTTCACAATTGCATACTGATATAGTTTGAGATTGGCAGTGAGTGTGTAATTTTACGTGAATTTCTGTACTGTCATTTATATTTCTTGTTATCGTGCACATAAATTTAGTTTTTTGTGTATTTATTTTTAATTTGTGTTTAATTAGCCAGTGATTTATTTTTGTTAGGTCTTTCTCTGTTCTTTTAACCAAACTATGTGTTTCTGTATCCTCAACATATAAAACTGTATCATCTGCAAAAGATATAATGTTACCATTTAGATTTAGTTTACTCAGTTCATTTATGTAAATTAAAAATAGTATCGGCCCTAAGACCGAGCACTGTGGGACGCCTTTTTTAACTTCTTGAAAATTGCTAATTTTTTTCTCTATTATGACAGCTTGTCGTCTAGTGTAGTAGTATGATTTAAACCATTCTAACATATTTCCTCTTATACCGGCTGAATATAATTTCTCTGTTAGAATGTTTAAGTCCACATAATCAAATGCTCGTTTTAGGTCCAAAAAAACTATTATTGAATATTTATTTTTATTTATTCCATTGTTTATCAAGCCCGTTAATTTTAGAATTGCCATATCTGTATTTTTGTTTTTTTGGAATCCATATTGATTGGCGGAAAAGAATTTTTGATGATTCAAGAAATTGAGCAGTTGGTATTTCATACACTTTTCTAGAATTTTTGAAAAAATTGGGAGAATCGAGATAGGTCTATAGTTGTTAGTATCATTGGAATCTCCAGTTTTAAATATAGGATGCACGAGGGAATTTTTTAGTTCAGAATAAAATACGCCATTTGTTATTGAAGAATCCACTAAATCCTTTAATACATCTATATGGTAGTGAGAGATAATTTTCATCATTTTAGGTGTAATTCGATCGTAGCCACTTGCTTTATTTTCTTTAATTTCTGCCACAATTTGTCTCAGTATACGACTTTCAGTTTCGAGGTAGAACATGTAATTTATTGATGTGTTTGAGGAACCTTCTTGTTCTATACAAATACAATTATCTGCGTTTTCCTCATCATCATTTATATTTCTTGTGATAAATTCTTGATTAAATTTATTTGCAAAGTCTGTTGGATTTTCAAAATTTGGTAATATTTTTTTTTTTCATATCTTTATTTAATACATTTCTTCTAATAAATTGCCATTGCAATCGTTTATTCTTTTCACAAGCGTTAAAGTTCCTCTGGAAGTATTCTTGTTTTACCTTTTTTATATAAATTTTCAAATTTTTATTATTACTTTTGTACTCGTTCTCATATAAGGTTATGTGTGGATTTTTTTTATGTTTTTTATATAGCTTTTCCTTCAGGTTTATTCTGTCAAGTATTTCCTTAGTTATCCATTGTTTTTTATTTTTCTTAGGGTAATTTTTTTAAACTTTAGTCCAGAGATTAGTATTTAACGTTATTATATCCAAGAGATGTCTGTATTTATTTTGTACTGAATCATTTTCTCGTATGCAATTGAAATTTATTTTTGATATGAATTGTTCAAACCTTATATAATCTATTTTCGTTATTTCATCATTTTCATCGTTCAAATTCTCTTCCTGTTTTTCAAGGAAGGTTATATTTCCTAATATTGGGTAGTGGTCAGTGATATCAGTGTTAAATACCGTGAAGTTTTGTGAAGTATTTCCTCTTGTTCTATAAAAGACGTGATCTATGCATGTGTGACTTTCCTTTGTTTCTCGTGTTATTTTTTTGGGTAGTGGTTCGAATCCATTTAAGGCCATTATGTCTAAATATTGTGACGTTCCATTAGTTTTACTATATAGATCAATGTTGATATCGCCAACGATTAATATGTTGCTTTTCAATTTTTTCATATTGATTTCTAATTCTTCATTAAATTGAGTAATTGTGAACGATACATGAGCAAAATATTAACGTCATATTCTGTGAGGTGTATAAACAAATCTTCTGCTGTAGTGAAATTAGTATGTTCTTTTTGTGTTGATTTAATTTTTTTATTTATATACATAATTACTCCCCCTGATCTATTGTAGCTTCTAGAATTTGTGTAACAGTAATAATCATTGAGATGTTCATAATTTGATATATAGCAATTGAATTCTTCATTCTCATCTATCCATATTTCACTTAAACAAATTATGTCAATTTTTTCATCTAGTGTTCTTAGAAAAATCAAAAGATTGTTAAAGTTCGTTCTAAGGCTCTGTATGTTGATTATTAAAAATGTAAGTGTTCTATTTCTTATGTTATGACACCTTATCACCTTTCTCACTTCTTGAATTTCCTCCAGAGGCCGTTGATCCTCTATCATATCTGTTTCATCAGTTTCTTCAATTTCCATTATCATTTGAGATTGGGTTCAGTCTCTGTAGTTGATCTTCTGCATATGTTCTTAGTGTTTTCGATTTCTCATCTCTGCGAAGGAAAATCTTTGCCCAAGCGAATTTATAACCAAGTCTGTTTTTGGCTTGCCTTGCTTCGTAGAACAGTTTCTTATTTTCTGGTGTGAGGTGTTCATTGATGTATACTCTGTCATCCTGAAAATCTGGATTTATTTTGTCAGCTGTTAGATTATCTTGTCGCTTGGCTTTTTCCATCCAGAGATTCCTTGACCTTTCATTATGGAACCTAACAATGATTGGCTTTGGTTTACTAGTGTTTCTCGAAGGCACTCTGAGGGCTTTTTCTATCTCTGTTGTTTCTTGTATTCCCAGGATTGTTTTCATTGTGTTCATTATTTCATTTATATTTTCTTGCTTTGTTTCTGGGATTCCATTTATCTCTACATTATTTCTCCTACTTCTTGTTTCCATATCATTCATTCTTTGTCTCAAATCCCTTACTTCCATTCTCAACTTTTCATTTTCTATTTTTGTTTTTTTAACATCAGAATTAATCTGTTCAACTGTTTTTTGAATATTTTCAATTTTTTTTCCTACATCCTTCATTGATTTTGATTGGAATTCTATTGCTTTCACAACCTCCTGGACCTCTTTGGTAAGTTGATCTTGTTTTTGAGTGATTTTATTTACTGCTAGATCCATGGTCTTTTGCATTTGATATTTAAATGCGTCGAGCATTTTTTGCATTTTTTCCAATGGTTCATCCATATCCTCTTCATCTCCAGAAGCCCAACATGCCTGTTTCCTGCATGTTTCATCTCTAGTAGCACTTTTCAGTTCATTTTTGCAGTCTTTGCACCTATATTCCTCCCTTTTTTTCTTTGCCATCTTCCTAAAGCTAGATTCTGTCGTTCCAACTTCTTCGGATGAAAAAACCTTCCACACTGCACACAACAGAAAAACTCACTCTTGTCATATACGGGATCCTTGCAGGTTTTACATTCATCCATAATTATTTGTAGTTCGTTACAAGTTCAGTGTAAAAAATTTTCTCCGACACACTTTAAGATTTGATCTTTTAGTACCTATTTTGTATCACAGATGTCAGCTCTATCATCACCCTTTTCTTTCCTCACTTTTTCGTCAATATCTTTTAATTAACTTTTTTTAGATTTTACTTACATCTAACGTGCTTAATTTAACATTTTGTACTCATACTAACATTATTTTATGAATATCTCTCACCTCTGTGTTCAGTACTTCCAAATTTCACGATATTTAATGTTTATTTGCGGAGCTTGTTGCAGACGCGTGTTTACAAACATTACGGCGTGTTGCCATGGGTCAAGTTTTCATTTAACTCTAGCATATATCGGGACCCATTTGACCCATCGGGACCAAGTTATGTGCATGTACCGAGAGGCTCCCACATCCTACAGCAGGGCCCCTAGGCTGGAATAGATGGCGAGCCCCCCCCCAAACCAGCTTTTTCACGTTCCCCTTTTGTGGTTAATTTACAGTGTGAAAAATCAAAAAGTGATAAGAATCTTTTCGACCCCTGCCAGCCCTGCCCTTGTGGGTGTCATGTCGAGAGGTACGTATATGTATAATATACATATATCACCAGTGCTCCCAACATACAGGGTCGGGGTACCCGAGGGGGATTGCACATATAACCTTCATGGGGAAGTTAAAAGGTTTCATTTCCAGGTGCCCTTGATGGATCTCATTGTTTTTTTGCTGCTTTAACATTGAAAACTTTGCGACAGCAGAAGCCCAAGATATATCCAGTATGGGGCCCCATAAAATTTGCGAATTCGGTCACGGGTAATTGAGGGGCCTGGATTTTATTCGTTGGTAAAATAAATACAAATGAACATTTGCCGTAACACTCACAGGGTAAATGCCCGATAAGCTTCCGAGTCAGAGACCCCGTTTCATTTTGGCCCAGTAAAATTTGCAACATCGGTAGCCCGAAATAAAGCCAATCTGGGGCACCACTAAAAGTATGCGCATTGGTGTCCCGGGTAATTGGTTGGGGGCCCTGTATTATTTTATTCGTTGGTAAAATGAATACAAATGAAAATTTTTCATGGCCCTCGCAGCGGGATATGACCGACAAGCTTCCAAGTCGGGGGGGCCTCATGTTTACAGATTTCATTTTGGGGGCCCTGGATGAATCTCATTCTCTTCTGTTGTTTAACATTGTAGAATTTGCAACCGCGGAAGCCCGAGATAAATCCAGTCTGGGTCCCCCCACTAAAAATCTGCGTATTGGGTCCCTGCTACTGAATCTGGGGCGCTGGATTTTATTCGTTGTAAAATTGATATAAAAATGAAAAATTTTCGCGGTCCCTCACAGGGGGGGATGTCCGACAAGCCTCCAGGTCAGGGCGCCCATGGAAATGCTGACAGGTTTCATTTCGGGTGTCCCTGGATGAATCTCATTGATTTTTGTTGTTTAACATTGAAAAAATGTGCAACACATCTGTAGCCCTAGATGCATTTAAATCCAGTCTGGACCTCACAAAAATTCAGCGAATTGTAGTCTGGGAAAGTTTTCTGGTGTTACTTGATGAATCGCATTTGTTTTCTGTTGCTTTATTATTGTAAAATTCGCTTCTTCAGTAAGCTGGTGCTATCACATGACCCTTTCCATAGCACGCTGATCAATTGGGACGAAATAAACAAGATATGTTGTGAAGAGAAAAGGGGGGGGGGGTTGGCCGTCAAAGGCTGAATGGGGCAGAGCCCCCCCCCTCCAGTTTTGATATATTTTAGTTTATCACTGATTGCTATAGCGTGCGATTTCCATTTAAGATTTCTGTTTAACGTTATTCCCAGGTATTTCATTTCATCGTCCTCAGATATCGTGAAGCATAACACAATGATGAAAATATGATGTCATATTTGGTCATTTTCGAGCTATTGTTCATATTTTAAGCATTTTCGAGCAATCGGTCACATTTTAGGAATTTTCAAGCACTCTGTCGTATGTTTTGGTTCATTTTTTTGGAAAAAAAAAAAAACTTTGGCTTTTCCAGTATTTACTACTTTGTTCCCTGGGGGCAACCCCATGAATGGCACGTCATGCATCCGCGAAAGATCTTATCCGTCGGGGCCCACGAAATTTTCGAGTTGAACGCATTTTATCATGCCTAACGTCAGGGCCATAGCTAGGATTTTTATCAGGAGTAGTAAACTTGGTTTTGCTCTCGTCACTTCACTGTTAACAACTTTACGACCAAGGACGTAATATTGGTATCTAAACGCCAGTGGAATGAATTGAAACAATTTCTCTCTATTTTCTTTCCTCTCTTTTTGTCATCGCGAAGATTTGTTGTAACCCTATGAAAACAAAAGTTGTTTTTTTTACCTCCGTTCATTTTTATACTCCTATTAGAGATTTTTTTAAACATATGATATATCCTTATTCCATAAACATATAAAAGCGAAAGTGAACAGGTAGGGTGAGCATAAAAAGAAAAATCTACTTTGAACCTACTTTCTTATCTTTGTATCTATTATACTGTTTTCCTTTCATTTGTTTTTTCTTTTCCTTTCCTTTCTTCTACTTTTTTTCCCTTTTTTAATACTCGGTTAGGTTAGGACAAGGTTACCATATTTATCGCCGATTCGTCAAAGAGAGATGATCCGAATTCCTTGCCAATAGCTTGAAAGCGAAGGGTTGATTTCCTAAGTTCTACAGAAGTGTTTTGACATTATACAGTCGACGTAGTTATAACGACCCTCATCGTTTCTTCGTAAACTGATGTTATATTGGATCATCCTTATCTTGAAGGGAAAAAAATAGAATAGTCATTAGTTGAAACATTTGGGACTACCCTACTGGTCATTGTAACGGAATGTTGGCTATAATGCGTGGGTCATTATAACAAGCGTCGACCGTATTTTGAAGTACAAATCATTTTTTCATATTTTTCTCAAGAGGGTTGCAGCTCGGGTTATTTGCCTCTCACTCTAGTTCTGGCCTTAAGTAAATTTGTGTGTTGAGTGTATAAAATCTTAAGGACTTCGTTTCCAGGAGTTCGGTGAGAATACTTTCGGCACCGATATTATACAATTATTAAAAATTGATGACTAAAGTACAGTCAATTCGCGATAAGTCGAACTCCGATAATTCGAATATCTGTTTGATTCGAAGTTTTCATTCTGCCTAGAACTTTTTCCGTATTTTAAGGTTAAAACTTTTCCTCAACTCGAAGTTTTCATCCTTAAAGTCGAAGGTTTTGAGAATGAGGGAAATTTTAAAAAATAGCATTTTAGCAATAGAATTTGGCATTTTAGCAATAGAGTGAGTGCAATAGAATTTATCATTTTAGCAATAGAATTTATCATTTTAGCAATAGAATTTATCATTTTAGCAATAGAATTTATCATTTTAGCAATAAATTTAGCATTTTAGCAATAAATTTAGCATTTTAGCAATAAATTTAGCATTTAGCAACAGAAATTTCGGTTTTTTTTTTGCCATAGACTTTAGGTTTTTTGCCACAGAATTTAGGATTTAGCAACAGAATTTAGGTTTTTTTTACAATAGAATTCAACATTTAACAATAGAGGCTGAACATTGGAACATCTCGTAATTCAATGAGTGCGGTTCTAGAATGTCTGGATAAACATAATAGTGCAAAATGTTGGTATGGCTTGCATCTGAATTTTGTAAAATTGTTAAAATTAAATAATAATAATAATGATTTTAACCAGTTAAACAGATGCAATTGCTGTTTCTATTTTAATTCTATAGAATAAAAATGAATGACTGAAAGAATAGATGAAACAATGAATAAAATTATAAGGTCACTTTTCTATGTTTTTGGGTCATAAATACTTGCATGTTTCTAAGATCATAAAAATCCGAGCCCTAGTCACCACAATGATATAGGATAGGAAATAACCGAACAAGGATCGGAATCTCCAGCTCTTCCTCATTATGTCATCACAATATATTTCCCTGAACCTTTTTTTTCAGTTGATTCACACGCACCAGACTAAAAAAAAAACAGATTTCTGTTTCATCAGCAAAGAAAGGGAACCAGCTGCCGATAACAAAGAGTTGCCACAGCTGCAATGCATAAAAGAAAACAATACCATTCTGAGGATGGTGTACTAACTGAGAGATCGTCGTCGCGAGAAACAATAAGCGCTGGAGACGAGACACTAAAAAAAAGAGCTGATTCCCACAAAACACATAAACTTTCTACACATCAGTCTCTTCTCAAAATAGAATTACTCTTATTTTTCTGTCAATGGTCTTTATACTTCCATCCAGGAAAGTGCAAGGAACTCCCAACCAAAGCAGGAGGGTGGAGAGGGAACTCATACAACAACAACATCAACAACCTTACAGACAGATCATCAACTTTTTTTTTCGAATGAAAAAGAACTCTACAAAAACTTTCCTGTGTGTTGAATGGCATTTGAACAACCTTCTGACGATTCTCTCAGTATTGTTATAACCAATGACTGCAGAAACAGAACGTTCCACGTTTCAAGTATTACGTCAGCATCGATGGGGGGGGGGGGGGGGGTTTCCGATTTGCTGACTTTTGATGGCAAGGTGGGGGGAAGTGGGGTTTGGATGATGCTTATGTCATCAACAAACCTTTATAAAAATATGCAATATTCTTAATAACATCTTACTCGGTAAGCCAAAAACGAGAAAAACCTTTCGCACACTCTCTCTTGGTCACTCCTATGCTTACACACACTCTCTTGGTCACTCTTTTAGTCATTCATATGCTTGCAATTTCAGTAAATCAGTCTTTTAATCATTCATATGCTTGCGCATACTCTATGTCGCATTTTTTGGTCAGTCACATGCTTGCACACGCTCTATACAGGTCACTCTTTCGCAAGGCTGTCTTAAGAACATCATGAACCCTCGGACAAAGTGATTTTTCTGAGCCCTCCCCCCCCCCCCCCCCCACATGGCTTGAAATACCTACCTATCAATCAACATGCTCACTCTCGAAAATTTGAACCAGATCTCATTTTCATGCAGCCCCTTCTGCACTTGAGCTTCCTGGCCGTGCCCGGGTGGACCCATGCGTTAAGACGGCACAACTCTTCCGGTCACTCACTGATTCTGCAAACAAGGGTTTCCTTATGAGCTCACGGGATGTATTTCAGAATAAAGTAGGAATTAAAAGGGCACATTACGAAATTCCTTGTCCCAATTCATCATTCTTGTAAGTGATTATGTCGTACCTTAGGTTGGGGCGTAGGTACCTTCTGTGATAAATACAGGGGGGTCTTCGGGTAAATGATTAGAAAAAACACTATTCCATGTCATCATATTTATCATTCCGAACCAGAATTCTATCATTGGTCCCTGAAGATTTAGTCCAGGACTACTGTGAAAATTTCGCTAAGCAATTTTTTATAGTATATACGTGGTCATTATCTGCTTTCAAACCAGACAGGTAAAACAATTCATCAGAGAGCTACGTAAGAGAAAGAGTAGGCCAATCTCGAACCACGTCAGTAGAAGACCGTCATCAAAGCACGGGAAAGCACTCAAAGATCCCCACACCCATCACGGGAATGCTAAGTCTAATCTCCTTGTTAACTTCCAGTTTCCATACAAAGTGACAGCGGCCTTTACGCAAGCAATCATTCACAGTGTGGGTCACAACACACACACCCTAAAACAAAAATAAGAGATAAGAATCGAATCTTTATTTATGGGCAATCACCTAATTTATCTCCTCCCTCTTCTTATAGAAAGATTACGATTATAACAAAACTGATCCTCACCCTCTCTCTCTCGCTGGGCAGCTTTATTGATTAATTACAACAAGTTTATGAAGGTATGTGTAACAAATACGAGATTGCGGGGAGCGGAATAGCCTCATGAGAGGTCCATTATTAAGGGGAAGCAAAATCTGCATTGCTTTGTCTGTTTCATGGAGTTGCAGACTTGGCATGAAAACTCCCGTCGCAAGAATTATCAAAATATTTCTTTTTGACGAATCAACGCTTTTCGAATTGGGAACCTCACACAACTGGCGGAAAACTAAAGCTGAATAAAGCGCCGAAAATTGGTCACAAATGAAAATTAATAGTGCTAACGAATATGTATAGGTGTATTGTGTTTGGATAAATCTAATAAGTACGAATACGAACACAAAAGCCACAACAGGCAAATTGCCCAACGAGGTGGCCCATGAAACATACGATGTCAAATGTAAAAAATAATGATACCCTTTATTCGTGAGGATACCTTGCGTCGGAAGGGTTTTAAACTTGTGGGTGATCGACTTGATCTTTAGATGGGGGGGGGGGGGATTTTGTTATTTAATTAATTGTGGGGGCGCTCATACCGATGCTACAAAATACTGTGGGTGCTCGAGCACCTACTGCTCCCCCGGCTCCGACACCACTGTTTTAAAGTGTTTGAGTACCAGACACGCAGCACTTTACACTATGATGAAAAACAGGTCGCAATTTTAAGGCTTATAGCTCAGAAAGCTCTTTATACAGTGCATGTGGACAGAGGCTTATTTAAGGTTTTGCCGCCTGTGGGCTACCCAAATTTTCACTCATTCCTCGAATTCGCCGCCCTGTGCTATAACCCGCTTACCCCCCCCCCCCTACCCGAGCCTGTAAATAGCCTATATCTATGAATAAAGTCCTAAGTCCTTCTTTAATCTCTAAGTCCTTCTATTGGTCGCTCACATGCTTGCATACTCTTTTGATCCCCACATGCTTGCATACTCTTTTGATCACTCACATGCTTGCATACTCTTTTGATCACTCACATGCTTGCATACTCTTTTGATCACTCATATGCTTGCATACTCTTTTGATCACTCCCATGCTTGTGAACTCTCTCTTTTGGTTACTCCCATGCTTGTGAACTCTTTTGGTTACTCCCATGCTTGTGAACTCTTTTGGTTACTCCCATGCTTGTGAACTCTTTTGGTAACTCCCATGCTTGTGAATTCTTTTGGTTACTCCCATGTTTGTGAACTCTTTTGTGATTCCCATGCTCACACACTCACACATTTCCAAGTCACTCCCATGCTCACACACTCTCTAAGTCACCCTCAGGCTTGCGCACTGTTTCAGTCACACACATGCGTGTACACTGTTTTGGTCATTCACATGCTTGCACATGCTCTAGGTCACTCTTTCATCCATTTACATGCTTGCACATGCTCTAGGCCACTCTTTCATCCATTTACATGCTTGCACATGCTCTAGGTCACTCTTTCATCCATTTACATGCTTGCACATGCTCTAGGTCACTCTTTCATCCATTTACATGCTTGCACATGCTCTAGGTCACTCTTTCATCCATTTACATGCTTGCACATGCTCTAGGTCACTCTTTCATCCATTTACATGCTTGCACATGCTCTAGGTCACTCTTTCATCCATTTACATGCTTGCATACACGCTTCGCATCGCTCATTTAGTCATGCTTGTACACGCTTGGCATCGCTCTTTTAGTCATGCTTGTACACGCTTGGCATCGCTCTTTTAGTCATGCTTGTACACGCTTTGCGTCAGTCTTTGTCATTCACGTGCTTGCGCACGCTCTAGGCTACTCTGCTCACTCACGTGGCAGTCCACGTGTTTGTTTACTCTTATTATGCTTATAAACTCTCCAAGTCACTCACTGATGTAGCCTCTCGCTCTCTGGGCAGAGGCGGGTCTGGGGTCATGAAATTTTGCCACCGTTCTCCCATTATGTACTAATTTTCTTAGTCACTAATTCCTAAACTTTGCCGCCCTGGGCTATAGGCCGCTAAGTCTCCCTGTAAATACTCCACTACATGTGGAATCAAATGAAATACAGCAGCGTTTCTCAACCGTTCCCAACTTCCAGGCGTGAATGCGAACCGATCTCCCCGTTAAAAAGTCTCGCCACAGAGGGCAACAGGCCTACAACGATAAAATTATTCAGTCATTGCACTTCAGTCATCGTGAGAAAAATTGGTGGCAGATGGCAGCACTATACTTAACAAGCATCACACAGAAACAAACTTCACGTCAGGTTCACAACACATACACATACATTCCAACATGTACCAACTCGTTAGAAGTTCCACAGAGGAATATATATGGATGAGGTGCATGTGTAGTTTAGTAGTAGTAGTAGCGTTTCTCAACTTATGGGCCACGACGATAGTACAGATGGATTTAAATATGAAGTAAATTGCAACAAAAAAATTCAATTTTTGAAAAATTTACAAAAATTGTGGAAAAGTGGGGAAATAAAAGACAGCAGCAAATCACGAAAAACTAAAATGTATTTCATGGAAACAAAACCATTCATCATTACTGGAGACCACTTTCATTGCGAGAAACTGTGATCTGAAATAGGACAAAATACGGGACAGTGCCAATTATCACCAAAACCGTTGCCATAAGTCAGCAAAATCACATTTCCACCGACTCCAGCAACGATTGGTGAAGGACTACTGGGACTAGCAGTAAATTGAAATGTAGTTCGCGGGAAAAACGTTGAACGTGACAAAATATGTAAGATCGGAGATGAGTTTTTATATTTTTAGTCATAATTGTGATAGTATAATTTATGTGTTATGAAAGTTATTTTCATTCACCATTTTTAATAATGATTACAAACCCGAATAAACTTCGTTGAAAAAGAAACGGACAAAAGCACGGGAATGTCCCGTAAAATACAGTACGCATGGTCATGCTACTCATTCTGTAAGTTAGAGGTCCGTCGAATTGTCTCAGATATTTTACTGGTCCTTGGATGCAGGATAACCCCGAAGTTACGCGATAGGTGAGATCGAAGATAACAGCGTAAGTCGAATTCGCATAAGTCGGAGTACGATTTCACATATACATACATACAGGGTGGTCATAGAATAATTTTGTCGATAAACGAGATAGAGGCCGCAAACATAAACTAATGCATATGAAATTCGAGATATGGGTGTTTCAGAGTATGTGTTTGAGAATGAGAAGAAAAATAACTCTACCTCTTGCGGTTACGATTACAACAACAAAATTTTGAAATTTTCAAATGGCAACACTCACTTTTATGCATTGCAAAATGATCGACGCCGTGAAGAACCATTAATGGCTTTGAAACGCTCTCTGTAGCACCATAAACACTGGCGCAGGACGCAGACAAAGGAAGATGATCTCACCAAGGGTCGGTTGGTTCGGTAACCGCTCGGTCGGGAACTTCCGCAAATCTGCAGGTCATATGACATACATTACTCCCATTTTATCTTCTTAAATTTCCAGCAGTAGCTCCAGAAAGCCATTAGATTGATACCGTGTTGAAAATGCAACCATACCACTGTGTTCGTGTCATTTCACAAGATACTTTTTTGAGAAATAGATCTGATAGGAAAGGGGGTGGAGTGTTGATATACGTGAAATCATGTTTGAAGGCTAGAGAGTGTAACGTGCAGAGAAGTGATATTGAAACCATATGGGTTGAACTTGAGAACAAAAGACGTCATAAGCTTATTGTTGGGGTTTGTTACAATCCACCGAATAGGGATCAAAACTATATCGCCAAAATGCATGATGAAATTTCCTACATGTGTAAGCGAAAGAGGGTTCTCATACTAGGGGATTTCAATTACCCGGGTATTGATTGGGAGAACCTTTCATCTGGAAATCAGTATGAAAGAGACTTTCTTAAGTTGGTGCTCGAAAATTTTTTGTATCAGCATGTATCAGAAGCCACTAGGGGTACTGCTATTTTGGATTTAGTTCTTACTAGTTCTGAGGATCTAGTTGAACATGTTTCGGTGGGGGAAGAGTTTTCTTCCAGTGATCATCGTATCGTCAGATTTCTCTGTAACTTTTCCTCGGGTAAGGTTGATAACAAAAGACTGGTTCCTTGTTTTCGGAGAACTAACTTTGATGTTTTGCGAAGAAGGTTAGCGGAAGTTTTCAAAGACCGGTTGGAATCAGTAGGGGTGGTAAGTCAATGGGAAGAATTTAGTACGAAGCTGTCCTCTGTTTTGCACGACGTCATACCCTTTGTTCGAAAAAAGCGTGTTTGTACATCACACCCTCTATGGTTCACGGATAGCGTGCGGAACCTTTATCTTGAAAAGAAAAGAGCATTCAGAGAGTATAAAAGTGGACGAGGTGACCTATCATTGTTTACTGATAAAAGAAGACTGTTGAAGAAAGCGATAAGGGATAGTAAAAAGCAAGTTGAATCTAGGTTGGCAGATAACATTGGCTCTGACCCAAAATCATTTTTTCGATACGTCAATAATGGATGTAAGGGGACAGTTGGCCCCCTCTCGATAGGAGGCTCAAAAGTAGAGAGCAATGTAGGCATGTGTAGTGCTT
This sequence comes from Pholcus phalangioides, assembly GCF_987345545.1. Classification (NCBI taxonomy): domain Eukaryota; kingdom Metazoa; phylum Arthropoda; class Arachnida; order Araneae; family Pholcidae; genus Pholcus; species Pholcus phalangioides. Next base: position 28,111,826 of record NW_028301607.1, on the reverse strand, counting down.
TCAATGACTTTTTCGCGTCGGTTTTTAATGGAGATAATGATATTCGATATACGGGTGTTGCATGGGGTAATAAAACGCTCAACGATATTCAAGTGGAAGACGTGGAGGTCCTAAATCTTATAAGAAATGTATGTGCAAGCAAAGCACCAGGACCAGATGATATCTATCCCAGGGTTCTCAGGGAAGGTGCTAATGAATTGTTGGGGCCAGTCGCACAGATATACAGGAGTAGTGTTGCTGAGGGTATCGTCCCGAGAGATTGGAAACTGGCTAACGTTGTTCCGATATTTAAGAAGGGTAGTAGAGAAGTGGTGTCTAATTATCGTCCAGTGAGTTTGACGAGCTCCCTCTCGAAAATTTTGGAAATTATCATCAAAAGGCAGTTTGTGAAGTGGATAGACGAGAATAATGTATTGTCGGATAATCAGCATGGGTTCAGGAAGGGGAAGTCATGTGTAACTAACCTCCTTTGCTTCTATGATTACGTGACTAAGGCTTTGGGTAAGAGCAAAAATGTCGACGTTGTTTACCTTGATTTCCAGAAGGCATTCGATCGGGTCCAACATGGCAAACTCTTGAAGCGTTTACACGAGATTGGAATAGGGGGCAACTTGCTGAATTGGATAGAATCGTGGTTAAGAGATAGGTCGCAACGAGTTATGGTGAACGGGGAATTCTCTGGTTGGACAGACGTCACAAGTGGAGTTCCTCAGGGAAGTGTCCTTGGCCCCATACTTTTTTCACTTTTTATCGATAAACTCGATCAGGGTATCGATGGAATTACTAGCAAATTCGCAGATGATGTGAAGCTAATGGGGGTAATCGGGAATGAAAGCGATAGGGAGTTGCTCCAGACCAACTTAAACAAGATTGCAGCATGGGCAAATGAATGGAGCATGACGTTTAGCGTAGATAAGTGCATGGTCGCTCATTTTGGTTCGAACAACCCACGGTTCTCTTACGAGTTGAATGGTGTCACTATCCCGGATGCAACTAGAGTCACCGATTTGGGAATTCTCATTGACGAGCGACTTAAGTTTTCTGAACATTGTTCAGCGGTTGTCAAAAAATCGAATAGAATGCTTGGTCTCATTTTCAAAAAGGTCTCTTCGCGTTCTCCTAAAGTCATTCTTCCGCTTTTTCGAGGCTTAGTTCGTCCTGGACTGGAGTATGCTGTAAGGTTTTGGAGACCATACCTACAGAGGGACATAGACTTGGTTGAAGGGGTGCAGAGAAGAGCTACGCGTGTCCTTATTGGCACACAGGGCTTGAGTTATGAAGAAAGACTTCATTTTTTGAATATGTTTACATTGGATGAACGCAGGTGTCGAGGAGATATGATCGAAGTGTTCAAAATTTTCAATGGGATGGATAGGATGGACCATGAACTTTTAGTACACCGCCAATCGACTGCTTTTACAAGGGGACACCAGTATCGATTGGTGAGGGACAATGCAAGGTTATGGTGTCGCAGGGAATTTTTCTCCAATAGGGTTGTTAATAAATGGAATAGCTTACCCCCGGAGGTAGTAAATTGTAACACAATTGACACGTTTAAAAAGAAATACGATAAACATGTTGGGGTAAATCGAGAAGCTATCCATTCTTAGAATAAGACAACCATAAGTATTCTTTATGGGCATTGTATAATATTTTATCATGTGTATATATTGTTTGTAATTTGTGTTAATTGCATTTTTAATTGGGTTGCTGTATTTTTGAAACATATGACAACCATATTTTTATGGGCATCTTTTTATCAGCCACCTCGTTGGGCATTTTGCCTGTTGTGGCGTTGTATTTGTATTTGTATTTGTATTTACTTTACAACCATGCACAGATCTATGGAAATAGTGATATATTGGCTTTGAACACAAAACAGATGTTGATAAATCACAACCGAAAAATGGAACGCCGCTGGTTAGGGGCCGTTCAAGTATTACGTCATCATTGATGGGGGAGGGGGGGGGGAGGTTGGATAATGCTTACGTCATCAACCACCCTTTATGAAAATATGAAATATTCTTGATGGCATCTTACTCGGTGAGCTAACAACGAGAAAACCTTTCGATAGTTTGTGGGCACTTGAAGTAACATCTCTTCCCCCCCCCCCACTCTTGATAGTGCCCTACAGAGCCACTTCAGTGATCTCTAAAATTTTCGCGAATCCAAGTGCTCTGGAACTGTGCCTCGCATCACTCAAGTGATCCGTAATTATATGTCGCGGATCACTTAAATAATCTGAGAATGTGCCACGAATAACTTGAGTGATGTAGAACCACACTGGGGGCCACTTAAGTGTTCTGGAACTGTGTCCCGGGTCATGTCATCTGAAAATGTGCCATGGGCCGCTTAAATGCTCTGGAATTATACCACGGGACACTTAAGCGATCTGTAAATGCGCCGCTTAGTTCATTTTTACAAAATTTGGTTTGAGGAGGGCAGGCGTGGCCCCCACATCCTGAAGCGAGGCCCCGACAAGACTTCCACGGGTCCCCTTTATGATGAATTTATAGCGTGAAAAACAAAAGATGTTAAAAATCGTCCCGGGCCCCAGGGCTGGAGCCTTGTCAGCCCGCACCCCTTGTGGGGACCATGAGGGCAGGCCGCATCAGGTGACCCCCAGGGCCATATTTGCTTCACGGGCCAAGTGCCTTTATGCGATTTGTCATTATATGGCTGAGAGGGTGAGTCGCAATGAATTTATTAAAGATAGATTTTGCGTTCACATAGGCTTCAAATAACATTGAAATTAACAGAAATTGATTATAATAACATATAAAGGTATTTTCTTCCGAAATTCCAATTTAAAAAAATATTTTTTTTGCATTAAAAAAATAAATTTTTGATCGTGGGAGGGGACACGAGCCCCCAATGAGACCCCCCCCCCTCCTCCCCTGTGTACGTCTCTGATCCCACCAATATGCGTTAGGATTCAGACTGGTAGAGCTGATGACGAAATTTTGCTGACAAGGGGGGGGGGGTCCGAAATGGCTAAAAATTTGCTTACGTAATACTTGAACGGCCCCTTATTAAGAAGTTATATTCGAGAGAGAGAGAGAGAGAGCCTAACCACAACATTCATTGCCGTAGATCGAGGAAAGGCCACAATATCAATGACCTATGGGGGGGGGGAGAAAAAGGCAATAACGTTGACAGCAATGATGACCATAAGATACAAGGAAAACAAGATAATAAATAAACAGCAATAAAATTGGTTAGATTAGAAGGGAAAAAAGTCCTTAAAAAATTTACAGGCAGGGGTTGTAAGGTCAAGAATAGGTTAAAAAAGCCTTAAGGCGAACAGAACAGAACTTCGATGCATTCCTATTCTACTGTCTCGATTTTTTCAGTTAACTATCAGCCAGGTTTTGGGGTGATAATCGTGATATCATCAGAACTGCTGGCGTTCCCCAATGTTCCAGTATCAGAAGCATATTTACAGGGGGAAGGGGCGTAGCGGGCTGTAGGTTAGAGCGGCAAATCTTGAGTAATGAGTGGTCAAGAAAACTCGTAGAATGGGAGAAGGGCGGTAAAAGAATGTTGGAGAGCGAGAAACTAGGTGTGAGGTGACTAGCAGTGAGTAACCAAACGAGTTACTTAGAGGATTTGTAAGCATATAAGGACCAAAGTAGTGACGTAGAGAGTAAGGGACGAGATCAGCGAGCGGCCAAAAGAGTGACCTAGAGAGTTTGTGACCAAGGTGATGTTCAAGCATGTGAATGAAGTTTCATGCATGTGAGCGACCAAAAGAGTGTCGGTGAAAAAAAACCAGGTCGGTCAGCAATCGTAAGAGTGACCTAGACCGTGTGTGTAAGCATGTGCGAAACCAAAACAGTTTGCAAGCATGCAAGTGAGCAACCAAAACAGTGTGAATGATCAAAAGAGTGACCTAACTTGTGTACAAGCGTGTGCATATGATAGACCAAAAGAGTTATCTAACTCGCATACAAGCATGTGATAGAACAAAAGAATGACCTAGAGTGCAATTGCATAGGTCATTAAGTGACCAACAAAGGGACCCAGAAAGCAAGCGTCTAGGCCCTTGAGATACTAATAGAGGGACCTAAAGACAGGGCCGCAATTGGGGGGGGGGGGTGGTTGCAGGTGGGTGTGGTTCCCCGGACGCCGACCTAGAAGGGGCGCAAATTTCACTTTTTAACTTGTCCTTCAACATTATGAGGGGGCGCCAAAATGCGTGCTTGCACCCGCCGACCAAGCATCTAGTTGCGGCCCTGCCTAGAGAGCAATGAACCAAGTCGGTGAACGGCCAAAAGAGTGACCCAGAGAGTATAAAGTGTGCGAGAATAGGAGAAACAAAAAGAGTGACACGCAGAGAGTGGGTAAACAATGAAATGACCAACAGAGTGGCACAGAGAGTGTGTAAACATAGGAGTGACCAAAAGAATGCATGACCTTTGGCAATACAGAATTTATCTAAATAATTTGCATCATTTAAAAAAGTCACTTTTCGAATTTCTAACAACAATAGACGATATTGATGTATATTTTCAAATATAGAGAAGCGAATTAACTCATTATGAATATGCCTGTGGTGGCTTCATATCAAATTTTCTGCATTAAATACTACTGCCATATAATTAGTATTTCGATATAATTGCTAAAAATGTTTATGCAAAATCGTTGTTATTATATTTTACTAGCTGATACCCGGCGACGTTGCCCGCCCCGTAAAAAAATTATATATGTATACCTCAATAATTATTTAACGACTGGCAGCTGGAGTTGAACATTTTTATTCTCAGTTTTGTCACCGAAGTTGTTGTTCTCTGCTATTAGTGACGTCCCATGTCCAGCGAATATTATTCAAACGCCTTTAAGCATTTTCTAAATTGAAACTATACCTATACTATGGGCGGTTGATGAGATAAAGGCCACATTAGCACTTACAGGATACCCTGTATATAGGCTAGCAGAAATACCCGGCGCTCTTCCCGGGTTTTCTTCAATTACTGGGAGGATTGGAAAAGTGACAAACCGCTATAAAGGAATAAACTGTTATAATAACAGAATTAAAGGTGTGACAAACCATTGTAAAGGCATATATTCCCGTCTGAAACGCATTGTTGGAAACCACGGTAACCAAAGTAAACGTTCCGAAAGTGATTGTTGAGGCCCCAAAACCATTGTTGCCCGACAGTTTTTTTGCCCATTTCGGGCATTTGCCCAGCTCTGACGAACTTTTAGAAAGTAGCCTACGGTTCAATCCCGGACCTGTTTGGTATATATGCAAAATCTGGCGACGATCGGTCTAAAACTGTAGATTTGTATAAAGAGCATACATACATACATACATACATACTTTCACATTTATATATAAGATTTCAACTTTTGCATGCATTAATTTTTATATTTTCTTTTTAATTGGTCGCTCTGCACAGGCTTTGGCCTCTTGACGACAAATATTCAAATTAGACAGTTGTTTTTTTGATATTGTATAACTAATTTTGGAAAAATAAATCAGAAATTGAAAGCAATAATTAAGAAAATATCACAAGAATGACACAGTAAGCATAGGAGTGCCCCCCCCCCTCTCTCCAGCGGGATATGATCTAGGGCGGCAAATTTAAGTAAACAAGAATCAAGAAAATTAGACTAGAATGGGAGAAGGGCGGGAAAATTTGTGCAGCCCGCAAGCGGAAAAGCCGTAAATTCACCTCTGTTTAGGATATATTGATTCTTCAAGGCGTTAGAGCAGGGTTCTTCAACCTTTCTTGAGTCACGAGCACTGCCTATGATTATCGTTAACCAAAGAGCACCCTTAACACAATATTGACATGCGCATGTCTTAAATCTGCATAATTCTAACTCTTGAATGTAATTTCAACAGGGTGTTTATCTGAACGACGTTGATAAGTGCTCGCGAGCACAAAATCGGACCACTGAGCACTCTTGGTGTGTTTCAGGGGGAGCACAATGGTGCTCGCCAGCAACAGGTTGAAGATTGGCCGCGTTAGAGTATACTGAAGGCACCGGAGACTGAGAGCGAGACACTAATCCTAAACTCCGTCAGTTAACAGTTTAATTTGCTGTTATTTCTCAACGCTTGTCTTTGGTTCTTTGCCAAGAGAGGGTCTGGTTATAATGTCTCTCGCAGTATCCTCCTCTCTTCTTGCCCAGGATGCGCGTAATCGTTTCGTCAGGAACCGCGTTTTTGTCATCTCTGGAACGAAGGAGAACCGCTGGAGGACAATCAATCTTCTCTCCGGATGAAGACTAAAAGGTATGACTGACGGTGCCGCTGCAATTACCACGAAAAAATTCTGTTATATATATATATATATAAAGCCTCTCTCTCTCTCTCTCTTCAAGAACCATTAATTATAGACCTATGTACGTACTTACATGCTTCTCGCTTTGAAATTGAGAAGCTCTTCTAGAGGAACACTGACCCGATGACAAAAACACAAGGAAAAAATAACTGGAGAAAGAATCTTTATCTTAAGAATGATATGAGGATCGGGGGGAAGTACGTACTTATATAAAAATAAAAAATAACAGCTCCGATGACAGAAGTTACATAACGATGGCATGTTATTTCGAGCATTGCTCGATTCGATGACGAACCTTCGCTTGTCCGATGATCACTTCGCAGTATGGACTCACAATTCCAATCAAAAAAAACTCAGATAAGATTTGAAGAAAACACAGCACGACCTTGTCTTGTAGTGATTGTGTTTTTTTTTTCCTCTTTGAGCCTCTTCAGAAAAGGCTTCTGTGTTTTTTTTGCTGTCTTGGATAAATTAATTAGAGGCTTTGACAGCCCATTGAGCTCCCGCAATGAAACGCCGCTGACAGACGCTAAGTGTGTGTGTGTTTCTGTCTTAACAAAATGTCTGCAAGTGATTACTTTTTTTTTTTTGGTTATCCTTATTCGTAAATCACCACTTCGTCTGATTTTCTTCTATGATTTGACATTTATCTTGATTGATTACCGACTATGGAGCTATGGAGATTGATGACCAGATACAGGGGCGCCGTAAAGCGTTCCGAACCTTTAGATGCTCATCTCGAGCGTTATGTTGGAGATTTTAATTTTTCTGAATCAATTCTGTGGCTCGGACCATTGTGTTCCCCGGGCTCCGACGCCGCTGACCCAGATAGGTAACGATGTCGGTTGAGAGTTTACACAGCTTGCGGGTGCCTTGAGTTCTGGATTGATGGTTTGGTGGTGCTCGGACGTGTACTCGCAAGAATTTCCGAACTCGAGGGTAATGTGGATGCGATTACATATCAGGTGGACGGTATAAAGGACGAGTGCCAAACTAGATTGGGGGCTGTGGTATTTGCTTCAACATGACCTTGTGGGTCGCCAATTATTAAAAATTAGTAATAAAAAGTTTGTTAATTAGCAATTAAAATTTATTAAATAGTAATTGAAATTTGTAATTGATAATACAAATTAATTAAAACATTAAAAAAAATTCTAAAGGAATCGTATAGGGAAGTGAAAGAATAATAAATAAACCTTGATTTTATTAATTCTACCTACCTACCTACCTACCAACCAACCAACCAACCAAGATTTTTATTTATCAACTATAACTGTTAACACATAGAAAAATAATTGAGAATTCTCTTCTGAACGTCTTTTGAACAAATCCAATTCTCATTTAAACTCGCAATTTTCCCGAAAAGTATGTGTTATTAGCTGATTTTTCCTTTGAAGAAATTGGATATTAAAGTCATTCAAGTGTCCTGTAATATCAATAAAGAATGCTAGATATCGCACTCGTGTCTTATCATTATGAAATAAAACACCCCCCTGTTTCATTTCTAGGAATAGTTTTTACCTCGTTTAAAAGCAGAAACAAAATTTTTTCAGAACTTTATGGCAAAGACAGCCAACATATTTCTTTGTAATGAGGTAGCCAGTCGAATTCACACTCCCAGTTTTAAAGAAATGGATGAAGCAAACGCTGCTTGAGGCCTCTGGATATAAGATTATATATAGTCGAATCCCGTTTTAACGAATACCGTTATAGCGAAAAATCTCGTTTTAATGAAAACTTTTCTAATCCCCAAGATAAGTTTACATAGGAACAATGCTAGAACCTGGAATTCCTTTATAACAAAATTACGTTATAACGAAGTGATTTCTCCGGTCTCTTGGAGTTCGTTAAAACGGGATTCGACTGCATTAGTAGTATAGCAGTTATACATATTACAGTAGTTATCATGGCCCCCCACAAGGGGTAGGCTGACAAGGCTCCAGCCCTGAGGGCCGGGACGATTTTCACCATTTTTTGTTTTTTTTACGCTATAAATTCACCATAAAGGGGGCCCGTGGAAGTCTCGTTGGGGGGCCCCGCAAAAGATCCCAGTCTGCGGGGCCCTGTTTCAGGATGTGGGAGCCATAGTAGTTATATCTAATGGATCAGGTGAAGTTTAAAGTGTTCATCACAGGCTTGAGAATACACGCTGCTGCTTATTTCTAACTCTTTACAACAAAGGACCTGCTGATAAATGACACAATGGAAAAATTGTATAATTCAAGAAATTCCTTCAATTTTGTTGTAACGGCTTGAAGCGAAATTTATATTTTTGACAGCCATTGCTGACGTGAAACCACCCTTTCCCACTGCTACGAGTGTGTTCGTAGGAAGTTCATATTTTGCCTCAGTGCACAATTCGATACTGTTAAAGAAAGAGATGCGAACGAGTCGATGTCAGGAAGATGACTATTTATTATATACAGAGAGGACACAATATACAAGCACACACCTGCGCAGATAACTGCAAACGACCGGTTCATGGACATGCAGCGTCATCTATACACATACGTATATATGCAATTAGAAATGTCCTCTCCACTTGTCAATACAAGATTCATTGAAAGACTGAAATGATTACTTATTTCTAATTAATCTTTCCAGCTTTTACTGATGTTTCCTACTTTTCTGATTAACTGTCTCCAAAATAATAATGCATCACTCATATTTATTAAGAATAATATTTAGAAAAAAATTATAATAATACCAAAGCACATTCTAAACAAAATATTGTCGGGAAAACTTGGGGGGAACGCTTAATTGAAGTTTAATATGTAAAAAATCAAGATTTTCACTCAAAAAGTAATAAATTATTCTCTTATAACACAAAACATTAAAACTAAACAGTGCAAATAAACAAAATCTATGATTTGTGGGCTTGATTACCGATTGAACATTTAAAATCGCCATGCTGAAATTTTGTAGAGGGAACGTGTCACAGGGTCTTGTTACTAGATCTCCACTTTTTTGATAAGAAACTGATGAAACATTTAGTTTTCAGACGAAACTTACTAGTCTTGACTCTTCCAGGCTATGTTCAAATTTTGACTTTTCATCAATGTATTGGATTAACAGGTTTGCTGACTTTTTAAAAGGCAAGCTCAACCCACCATTAGCGCGAATAACGTCAAACAACTCTAGACGAGTCACACATAAGGACATTTCAAAAATTTCTTACGTAAAACGGGGCGGCAACGCATAATGCAAAACGTTCACCAACAATGTGTGGAACATTCGAAAAAACATTTCACGACTGAACAAAGTTAAACTTTTTTTATAACTCACTTTTTGTACTCAAAACTACTCAAAAATAAGCCAAACTTTAAGGACGAATTACGAAAATTATTTCCTCTACTCGGAGTTTGGAAAATAACGAACTGAAAAGGAAGAGAACTAAAAATGAATATCAAAAAGAATTTCGTGGTTTCATTCAAACGCAACCGAGTAACAACCTAAGAAAGTTAAGCTTTTCATCACATTTCGGCGAGAGCCCCATCTGAGTGAGTCATTACCCTCCTTTGACCACCGGAATCCCCCCCCCCCCTCCGATGTAAACAAATATCACAAAACAAATATAAGCCCAAGATGCGCGCACCAGACATTTCTCTATACACCCATATATGGATTTTTTCTCCGAAACAAGAACTTCGTTTTTTGTTTTTTCCAGCTAATTTTCCGATTTGGACCACTCTGTGCGGCGTCAGAAATACTATCCTTTGTTGTGGTTTGATGAAAAGAAAACATTTCTAAAAGTTCTTCAGTGATGTTCATATTGTCATCGCAAGCTCGGAAAAACAGAGTCATTTGAGAGTGTTTTGAATACGATATACAGGACAACCCCGTTTATACGATTTTCACATTTATACGACGTTTGGCTTCGGTCGCAATTGGTTCCTGTATGTTACTGTGTGTAAAAGTGATACACCGGTAGGTTATGTATAGCCATAAATCGTCTCGATAAGGAGTTTGATTAAATTTCACTAAATTTATCACTTTTACCGGTGATTATGCATGATTCCCAAATAAAGTCTGATAAATATGGAAAAATTTGTAACCTTTCTTGCCTTCATTAAACCAATTAACTATTTTTACCCGTACATGGTACGTGCACTAGACATATTTTGCAATGAAAAATTTAATTAAATTTGTTATGTTGGCTTTCTTCACACGTATCAACATGAGCAAACAAAACCGACATTACAATTCGGAATCAGCATCCTGGATCATAGCGATTTTCAGTTACTCAAGTAATTAATTGATTGATTATCATATTTACATATACGAGCTTGGTATTATACATAATCACCTTTGAGAATGATGAATGATGAAGTCTCGAATTATGAACAAAAATTCACAAATTGGAGTTTGGAAAAAAATTAGTTTGTCTAATTTTAGTGTCCGCTAACGGGGAGTGAAATACATTAAAGCCCTATTCCACGGGACAGGGGATCCGAAAAGTGTCCGTTAACGGGAGGTGTCCGCTAACGGGGAGTGTCCGTTAAGAGAGGTTCTACTGCAGTTTGCTGATACAGAATAAGGTCACGGTATCGATAGGGCTGTGACATTATACCATTCCGAACATAGACATGGTTTAAGTCATCATCAAGCTCTGTACTATAATCAGAAGATTTGTAGACCCCTCACCTGACGGCCAAATGCGCTTTTTCCTCCTACTATCTATTTATAATATACATAAATAATCACTACCATAGTAAAAAAATTATAGGACATTTCTCGGACCTCTTCAAGAATCTTATTTACCGCAGCAATTTTTTCCTAGAGGACGCCCCGTATCTTTAAAAGTGGAACGTGATCCGCCTTAATCAGAACGATTATGAGGACAACCGTCGCATCAACTCTGGCACGCGCTTGGTATAATAATAATAATACAACATTCTATGCAAGTTTTTAACGATAAAGAAGGTGCCAAGAAATTGGTATTGCTGGCAACATACATATTACCGGGGACAGAGCAAAACGTCTTATAATATCTGCAGGCAAAGCTATATCACAAGGTTGAAAAAAAAACATTATTTCCCCCCTTATCTCTCTCGCAGCAGAATATTATACATCTGTTGTACCCCCCACATGGGTGGCAAGTTTTTTCCCGAGTTTCCCTTCATACCGAGGGGTCCCTTGAAGGGTATCTTAAAGGGGGAAAAAAGTGATTCAAATGATGTAGAAGTTATACCGCAGCATCACACATGTGAGAGCCAAGTCATTTGATACTTCCCTCTTCTTATCTTGTCTACCTGCTGTGCAGATGGCGCGTGGGAACCTTCATTAGGATCCTTTCTTCTACACCCCCCCCCTCCCCCGTTGAACATTAGGCCCTTCATGTGTATCCTCTGACTTCTAGTTTTGAACTGAAAGTCATATTCGGGCTTCATGGGGCATCATTACTAGCTATCGGCATCGAAAAGCTTACTTACTTATTACTACGCGCGCGTCATTATAAAATAAATTGGTGTACTAATGACTGTATTAATACTAATGAATGAGGGAGGATATTATGCGAGAATTCACTGTGATTTGCATAATCAAGTGCGGTATGCAATTGGTGTTGTTACATTGTAGGGGGTTCTCCCACGAGATTATAGCTTGGATGTTTAATTGCAAGAGGCCGAAAAGGCAAATGTGAAGTATTTTGTACGTAAGTACAAATGGGGTACGTGTAAAGTACCTCACCCTCCTACATGGCCCCCACAAGGGGTAGGCTGGCAAGGCTCCAGCCCTGGGGCCAGGGACGATTTTCATTATTTTTTGTTTTTTTCACGCTGTAAATACATCATAAGAGGGCCCGTGAAAGTCTGGTCCGGGGGCCCGCAAAAGATCCCAGCCTAGGGCCCTACTCCAGGATGTGGAGGCCATGTCCTCCTATAATATACAAGTTCCTCAGTGGCGCCAAAGGGAAAGGTTTCTAGTTCGAGCGATTCCAAAGGAGTGACTGACACCAAAAACATTGAATGAATTTGGTGGGAGTTCGCAGGAGCAGCTCGAGAAGAAAAGGAAGTTTTCACCGAGGGGTTAGCGCAGTGTTTCTCAACCTTTTTCAGCTCATGCCTTTTTTAGTCCATATTTATTTTTCGCCCCCCCCCCCATCCAAGAGAGAGAGAGACTCTTCCTACTTGTGAAAAATTGAATTGAATAAAAACTAAATTTATAATGAACCTTAAATTTTTCAAATAAGATCGATCTCTGAAACCTTAGGCTGGATCCAGAATGTGGTTGATTCTCTCTCCCAGTGCATAATTGTGTAGGAACAGAGCAGTCTTAAGAGCATCATGGGGCCCCCGGGCTAAGTGACTTTTCTGAAGTCCTACCAGGTGAATTCTCGAAAATTTCAACTACTTCTCATTTTTCTGAGGTCCTCGGGCCGTGTCCGGGTGGGCCCATGCGTTAAAGCGGCACAGGTCTGTGTGTTGGTTCGTTGAATTGACCGTATTTAATGATCGTCCCGTAAATACGGGACATACGGGACGATCCAACGAACCAACACAATAAATCAATCCTCCCGACACATCATCCTGGGTCTGCATCTACCCTGGACTAGAATTTAGTGAGCTTCCTTCTTGGAAGGAGGGTATGAATGGCAGTCTCAACATCATGGGTCCCCGGGCAAAAAAATGTTATGGAGCCCCCATACTTAAGTGGAAATTACAGTTTACATATTTACATACTTTTTACGTTTGAAAATCAGAGTGGTAGATCTCATTCTGTATTCCTTATGGATATGAGGCCCGGGTCATGCCGACATGAACTGGTAGGTTAAGATGGCCCTCGTTCTATGGACAGCTCTTATGGATTAGGCAAGTAGTCATATTTTTCCAACATATTTCACTTAAAAGCTTTCCTTCACATCTCTCTGTGCTCCCTTCACCATTTCTCGTGGCTGGCTCCCCTTTCATATGATTTTCACCCGTGTCCCTCCCCCCATCTTATAAAATCTTGGGGCCACGAGGAGGCCATATGGCCCCAGGTTGAGAACCACTGGGTTAGCGCACCAACCCCTTGGTGAGATTTTCTTTGTCTGTGCCCTGCATCGGCGTTTATGGTGCTACAGGTAACTGTCCCAACGCCATTCATGGTTTCTCACTGCGCCGATCACTTAGCAATGCATTAAAAGTGAATACTGCCATTTGAATTTTTCAAAATTTCGTTTCTGTGACCGTAACCAAGAGAGCTTCGTTTTTTGTTTGGTCTTCATTTCCGAGGGCACACTCTGAGAAACATCGATATCTTGAATTTCATTCGCATTCATTGATTTTTGTGGCCGCTAGAAGCTCGTATATCGGCAAAATTATTTTACGACCACTCTGTATAGTGATAGGTATATTCAGAAATATGTATATCCCTGTGCCCCTCCCTTCATCATTTCTCGTGGCTGGCTCCCTTTTCATCTGATTTTCACCCGTGGTGCCCCCTTAGAAAATTCTGGGGCCAGAAGTGGTCGGCTCCCCGTATTCGGGGAAGTTACGTTCCGGCGGAGGGGGGGGGACCGCGAATACGGGAAATCTGCGAAACCATAGGGTTTTTTTTTTGCACATCTCATTTATTGAACATCATGAGGGGGTGACGCAGAAGTAGAAGGGAATGTAAAAGAGGGTGCAGCGATGTTTTCTGAAAGAGCATTGTGATTTCTGTTTGCCGTTTCTTCTTCTTCATATCATCAAGTATGTTGGAGTATGTTGACAAGGCTTCCTCTACCAATTTTTCTACACGTGAAGAACGTAGAGGGATCTATGCCATGAAAATAATCTATTGCTGATTTGAACTTGCGAAGCCCTTCCGCTATGTTACTAATGGTGAACTTGTCTGCCACTTCTTGACCTTGATCTTGATCTGGTACCGCTTCAGTTTCACGAGCAGTCAGCTGCATCAATTCCTCCTTGGTCAATGCCTCCGAATTGCTATTAATTAGCTGTTCTCGACTTCTTCTATATCCATATCATTGAATCTTTCTCCACCCACCTGTTTCGCTAATGTGACAATGTCTCTCATAATCTCTTCAGTTGGCTCTGTAGAAATGGTTGGGTCCTGGAGCACACATTGTGGCCAAAGGTTAATCCAACACAAGTTGACTTGCTTCTCTCTTGAGAGCTGCCAAGGCTCTAGTGTTGACAGTAATGGCATTAGCGAAGTGTAATTCTTCCATACCTTCAAGAAATTTTCTGAATTTGCATCTTCTTCCATTGCGTGCACAATCATCTGCATTGCGTGACCTGTATAGTGAGTCTTGAATGCTCACATTGCCCCCCCCCTCCCGATCAAGGGGCTGAATGATAGATGTTATGATTATTAGAAGGCATATAAAGGACTTTCACGCCATCAGCTTTGAACTCATTGACATTTGGGTGTGCGGTACCTCCTGACTTTCGGAACGAAACGCCGTTTAAACCAATCCAGGTAAAGTGTTTTCGTAGGCCAAGCCTTCTTATATTGTTCATTCAAAATACTGGGAGCTTTGACTTATCCTTCCCCTTCGATGCTCGCGAATTCGCAGATTTGAAAATGACCGTGTTTTTTATCATATTCTCATGCGCATTTGCTCAAAACAACATGGTAAGTGTACCTTTATTTTCCTTAAAACCTGAGACTCGTGTTTTTTTTTTTTTTTTTTTTTTTTTTGTGTGATAAATGTTTTTAGGCATCTTCTTCCAAAATAGTGCAGTTTCGTCAGCGTTAAACACCTGCTGAAGTGCATAACTCTTCTCTTTAATAATTTTAAGCAAAGTCTTTGGAAATTTTCTAGCTGCCTCCTAGACGCCAGATGCTTGATCGCCAGTGATTTTGACATTGCGTAATCCGAATCGTAACTTAAACCTATGAAACCAACCTTTACTTGCATAGAATTCTGTAATAGACGTCTAACCAGGCCTTTCCTTTATAGAAGAGTAAAATTTTTTCGCCTTTTCCGTTATAATATTACAATCAATTGGAATACTTTTTTGGTATCAGTCTCGTACCCACAATTATCAGTATCACTAGAAAAATGAGCCATCCTAAACACGCACAACTCAAATTTTGTAAACAAAACACGTGAATGGCGATTGCTGAATGTTGATAAACATTTTTTTCCATTAAAGGAAAAAAAACCGCGAATACGGGAAGTCGACTGTATGTACTACACTACACTGCATATTACAGCTGCCTATGGCACTGGTATTGGTGAGTGAGTATCGGCAAAAATTAATTAAATTTTACAACAAAATATACATTTTCTATATACTGTATATATATTCGGGAGATGTATATTAGAGAGAGAGATATTCGCAGAACGAATGATCCTCTAAAGATCAAGCTCCAGAGAGAGAACAGAAGATCCTTCCCTTACTAAGCTCCAGAATGGAAGATCCTCCCCGTATTAAGAACGGAAGATCTTCTCCGTATATTAAGATCGGAAGATCCTCTCCGTATCAAGAACGAAAGATCCTTTTCGTATCAAGCTCCAGAACGAAAGATCCTTTTCGTATCAAGCTCCAGAACGAAAGATCCTTTTCGTATCAAGCTCCAGAACGGAAGATCCTTTTCGTATCAAGCTCCAGAACGGAAGATCCTTTTCGTATTGAGAACGGAAGATCCTCCCCATATCAAGGTACAGTATGGAAGATCCTGTCCATATCAAAAGGTACAGTACGAAAGATCCTCTCCATATCAAGGTACAGTACGGAAGATACTCTCTATATCAAGAACGGAAAATCCTTTCCGTATCAAGCTCCAGAATGGAAGATCCTCTCCGTATCAAGCTACAGTACAGAAAATCTTCTCCGCATCAAGCTCCAGAACGGAAGATCCTTTCCGTATCAAGTTACTACTACATAACCGTACATGCACCTCGTACACATTCCTCTGCGGAATTTCTAACGAATCGGTACATGCCGGAATGTATGTTCTGAGTGTGCGTATGGCTCTGACATATTTATGTTGTGAGAGTTGCGCTTGATTCGTGTTCTGCTGGTGCTTCCTTCTGATTTCCATATTTTGATGTGAAAATGATAAATGCTTGAATTTTCATGTTATGTACTCATCATGTTGTTGGTTTTCCTGCTCTCTGCGGAGAGACTTTTCATATGGGGGGGGGGGACCGTATGAAGCTCCAAAACGAAATATCCTTTCGCGCGCGGTGTCAAGCTCATACTTAACTCCAACAATGAAATCTATATACAGTATTCCCGCTCAATTCTCGGGTTCATCCTTCTTGTTACGGTACCTCGATTGGATCTTATTTCCCGACAGGTTCGTGTATAAGTTCAAGCTGCAGTTAATTAGGACTTCAAGAAAAGAATAACGACCACCATAATTATCAGGTTAATGACAGACGACGATCCATTTTACTCTTAAACAGAGACGTTCAACCGTTAATTGCAGAGTGTCTCTCGGGAATTCCGACCGAAGGGGAGTTGAGTCTCGAGCCGAAAATAGACCGTTTCCAAGATCATCACCGCCCTTGAGCCCGTAACCTCTAATTACCCAACTAATGACAACTGGAAGACGACAACAAACCGCGATGATGTCTTTATGCACACGCTCACACAGTCTGCGATGCAGGAAGTAAGTTATATCATGCAAATATGTCTTTGACAATAGATTAGCCGTGACGTCACCACCCGCAAGTCCACAGGCAGACAAGGTTTTGCTGCCCTTTTCCCTTATTCTAGTCTAATTTTCTTGACCATTCATTCTTCAAATTTTTCGCCCTGGGGTACAGTCCGCTTAGCTCCCCCACCCTGAAAATATGTTATCTGTCTCAAAGTCGCTCTTTTGGTCACTCACGTGCTTCCACACTCTCTAGATCACTTTTTTCATCCCTCGTCTCTAGATCACTCCTGTACTTATACGCTCTCCACTCTCCGCTGTCATCTTTTGGCCAACCGTATGCTTGTACAATCTCTTGCTCATTCCCATGCTCACAAACTCTCTAGGTCACTCGTTTTGCCGCTCCCTGACCTATACCCCTGGTTCTCTAGCTCACTCTTCGACTATTCATATGCTTGCCCAGTTTTTATGATCACTGGCATGTTGACACAGTGTTTTTGGTCACTCACAGGTTTGCACACCATCTCGGTCACTCACATGTTTGCACGCTCCCTCGCTTCTCCCACCTCTCACGATTACACACTCCTTTTGATAGTTCCCGCGCTTGCACATTGCTTTGGCCACTTACATGCTTGCAAGCCCTCTAGATCACATCTTTTGGTCACTCACATGTTTGCAAGCCCTCTAGGTCACATCTTTTGGTCACTCACATGTTTGCAAGCCCTCTAGGTCATATCTTTTGGTCACTAACATGTTTGCAAGCCCTCTAGGTCACATCTTTTGGTCACTCACATGCTTGCTCACTCCTATGGTTACAGTTTTTTGTGGTCATTCCCATGCTTGCACACTGTTCAGCCAATCCCATGCTCTCACACTGTTTTAATCATTCCCATGCGTGCACACTGTTTCAGTCATTCCCATGCTTGCACACTGTTTCAGTCATTCCCATGCTTGCACACTGTTTTTTGGTCACTTACATGCTTGCACACCCTGTGGATGGATTTGCTCACTAACGCAGTCCCTCGATCTCTAGACAGAGGCATATTTATAGTGTGTTTTCAACCACCCTTCACCCACTCTACTCTAATTTTCTTGACCACTCATTCCTCAAATTTGCCTCAAATGCTCAAATTTTTCCTCAAAATTCCAACTCCACTCTCTCACCTCCTCGCAAATAAGCCTCTACACAACAAGCTTCATTGTATTCAAATCCAGACAGACGTCATTAAGAAAAAGTACAAAAACTAGATTTCAGACGCTCTAAAAAAGCCGACGGACGTCTCGTAAAACGAACGCAACAATGAAGCATCTCATCCCCTCCCCCCCGGTCTTAAAAAAAAAGGAATTAGTAATTCACCAGAGCCCTATGCAGAGGTCATTTCTCTTAACAGTGTATTTCAAGAAAAAGTCGGTTATTTTTAAGCCTCATGATAAAAGTGACCCCTTTGATAACGATTTCAAGCCGATCACGGTGGTGATGATGATGATGATGATCGGCCTACGCGGACGGGCCGCACAAGCCGGAAGTTTTGCGATGGAAATATAAAGACAAGCCTGTGTGTGCGTGTTGTATAAAAATAATAACATTATTTCTCCTTCATTCTTTTTTTTTTAGAATTGAGGGGGGGGGCGTGAACAGTAGGAACTGGTCTTTCAAGTCCTATTAGGAAAGATTATTACAATATATTTCTCTTCAATGCCATTGAGAAATAATGTGCTGTGTTGTTATAAGTGTCGGTCGAGCCATTAGGCCCACAGTGGCTTCATGAGCGGTTTTCCGATCGTTCATAAGAGATGTTTTCGTCATCATGATGATATAGATGGCCAAATTAAAATACAAATGCCACAGCTGGCAAATTGCCCAACGAGTTGGTTGAAAAAAAAGATGCCCATCAAAAATATGGATGTCAAATGTAACCAAAATACAGCAACCCAATATAAAAGCATACATCACGAAAGAATAAAAGTGATACAGTGGATCCCGCTTGTAACGTTTTTAAACAAAAAAAAAAAAGCTGCCATAAAAAACGTTGTAAGCGGGAAAACGCTTTAAACGGAAAATCTTAATGAGAATTATTTGGAATCACGAAAATAAGTCGTTCTAAGCGGGGAAACGTTCTAAATTAGAAAGTTTTTAAGCGGGATCGACTGCAATTAACACTACTATATTATGCACTGCCGTAGAAATGTATATGGTTGTCCTATCCAAGTATGGGTAGCTTCTCGATGATCAACATGAAGAAACTGATCAAAGGAAAAATTTCCCCGAGTTTAACTCATAATTTAGCAAATTAAATTGCCTCCAGCGGGTGACTTAAATTTCATAAATCTATTCCTGTATGTGTTTACAATTTGGTAAATAGGAGCACGAGATGAGTAAACAGGTGTGTATTTATGGGGGGGGGGGGACTCAGCTGGCTATAGCCCAAGGTGGTAAGTTAAGGGGCGGAAAATTTGAGGAATCAGTGGTAAAGAACATTATTAGAAAGGGAAAAGCGTGGTGAAAAGTTTTATTGTGTTGTGTAACAGTAGTAAAACCACAAAGGTTATAACGTCGTGCAGAACAAACGAAAAATGTTTATTTTTCGTCTTGAACCGTAAATGATGATCCAAATGAAATGAAATTCATGCAATGAGATCGTTATTTAGGCCCAAATTACACTATAAAAGTTTGATAAAGGCTCTTTTTTAAAAAAATTGAAAAATCCAACGAATAAGCATATCTGTTAGTTACATTCGAGCAAATGCAACCGATGCCCTTATTGGTTGCATTTTTCAAGTTTTTATAAATGAACTTTTATGAAACTTTTATAGTGTAATCTCGGCCTTAGACTCATGAGGAACATGTTTGTTAGGCCGGGATTGCACTATAAAATTTTGATAAAAGATCTTTTACAAAACTTGAATAAACAACCAGTAAGCCTGTTAGAAATGAATTACCTTTTGGGTAAGACAATACTAGGACAATACATTCCAATATTTTACTAACACTTTAATACTGTTTTGGGTAGATTTCAAGTGTCCTTAGCCACCAAGTATAGTAGGATCTGATCCGCTATCGTTTGCATTTCGAGTGTGGCCCGAAACAGTTTTTTTCTCCCAATGTGGCCCAGAAAACCCAAAGAGAGTCACTCCCGAACAAGTCTTCTTATGATCGGTTCGAGATTTTGATTAGAATTTACCACATTTGGACATTTAAAGCACAATTAAAGTTTTGATATTGATTTTTCTTTTTAAAAAAAATCTGAACACTTACTAGTTAATTAATAAATTACCTTATCTTAGGCAACCAATAAACTCAATAATTCCTCCTAAATAATAATTTCAATTCTATTCAATTACTTAATTGTTTCATTTTGTTACATAAAATACAAGATGAGACAGAAAATCAGCCAAGGGTCTAGAGGCCCATACTGGTTGATACACTGCAAGCTTATAATAAATATTAATGAACACTTACTTATTAGTGAATAACATCAACGAACTAAAACGGAAAAAAGAAAAAAAAACGCAAACGGGGGAATTTAAAAATTAAATTTTCCTGTTGTTCCTTTTTTTTTCTTTTAGTGGTTAATATAAGGGGGGGGGGGAAATCAAATACCAAAACAAACAGATAAACAACATTTGTAGTATTTTTGGCAACACAGCAAGGAGTACAACTATATGAAATATGCATCACATAGTTTTCAGATCAGTACAAATAACAGAATCAATATAATGTTGCAATCTAATAGATTCATAATTTAACTGAGTAAGGCTGGCATTACACTATAAAAGTTTGACAAAAGTCCTTTTATAAAATTAGAAAAATGCAACCGGTAATCGGATCAGTTAAGTTCGCTCGAATGTGACAAATGTGCTTATTGGTTACATGTTTCAAGTTTTATAAAATAATTTTTATCAAACTTTTATAGCGTAATCCCGGGCCTATGGAGCATATGACAGTTCATAAGAAACTCTCAATGTCACTGATTGAAAAAATGTATTGCTTCGTGTGTCTTTTGAAAGGTATTAAATTAGTAATATTAAGGTGGCAAAGAGTTGCAAAATTTTGGGATGAGGTAAGTAAAATGCTTTTTTAGACGGATTTTGTAAAGAAGTAATAGCGAGTATGTATTGTGTTCAATCTACTGTATTTGAGAAACGAGAAAAGCTGACGCAAGGGAAGGATTCCAAGTCTGTGAAAAAGTTGTTTTGAAGGAGTTAAAAAGTCACTTGTGATGAGTCTTGTTGCTCTTTTTTGGGGTTTCATTATTGGTGTAAGATTTGACACGAAGTCGCCACCCCAGATAGCCGAAAAATATAATAGTAGAGAATGAAATAAGGAGTAATAAAGTGTCAACATGAACGAGTGATCTATGTATGGTTTAAGGCAGTGGTTCCCAACCAGAGGTGCGAGATGGAAAAAAAAATTATTGCATGTTCACTGATTATTCAGGAAAATCAAAATTATGAAAAAATTGAATTTTCCAATTTTTAAAAAATATGAATCATA
The DNA here is from genome assembly GCF_987345545.1 of Pholcus phalangioides. Lineage (NCBI taxonomy): Eukaryota > Metazoa > Arthropoda > Arachnida > Araneae > Pholcidae > Pholcus > Pholcus phalangioides. The sequence goes on along the minus strand of NW_028301607.1, from coordinate 28,090,502 downwards.
CCAATATTTTGACTTCTCATCTTCTGACTTCTGCTCGCAAAAATGTGTCATACGAATTTTGCGTTGTAAAAGCTTCTTTTTCGATTAGCGATCGTATTTGTTTTCCATTTCGGTTTTGAGGAAAAATTACCATTTACCTAAACTAATTTAGGTAATTAATGTACTGTTTGCATTGGTAACTCGTGTTATTTGCATGTTGTGCTTAGATTTGATACACTGTCGTGAACACACATGACAAAATTCTGTGAAGTGTCAAAGAAACATTAATTTATAGTTGCTGAGGCTGGAATGACTAAGTGAAGAACCAATTCAATGAATCTTCTTTTTTCCCCCAAATCTCAAAACAATGTTAAAAAACAGTGGGTTTTTTTAGTTTCGTTTTTGAATTAGTTTTCAAAAAAAAAATTAAGCCAAAATTAAATATTAGCCACACTCGAAAAGACATTAAACATTAAGTAAAATAACTCATAGAAATTAATTATTGGATAATTAATGTAATCAATTACAGAAAAAAAACTGATTTTTTAACAGATAAAAAACGTATTATCCAAGGGGGTGTGAGAAGGTAAGTCGCATTGCTCTGGGGGTGCAGGAAGGAAAAAATTTTAGGAACCACTGGTTCAAAGTAATATAGTTTGTAAATTACATAACGAAGTTTATTTTGCAAATACAGGGTGGGCAAAAAATCCATAGAAACAAAAAATTCACAAAAACTGCAAAAATAACCGAAATAGAAAACGGTTTGCAGGGTTAGTATCGCTAGGTCACGAGAAATTTATTAAGACAGGAGAAAAAATAACCCAAAAACAGCCGCAGATAACGAACAGAATGCCTCCAAATCATTTATTGCAGCAGCATGTGTTCCACATGATTACCACCACAGGGGATAATACATTGCAGGCGAGTCACAAATCCACTATCGGCAGAGTGCAGCAGGTCCACATACACGGTTAACAAAGGTGAACTGGTGTGGATTAGGAGCGCAAGTTCTTATAACCGTCTCATTTGCATATCTCCACCGAAGTCACTCACACCAGCGCCACCTATCGGCTGTTTTTGGTATTTTTCCTAAGCAAAAAAAAATTCCTGTGACCTAGCGTTTGCTAACCCTGCAAACTTGTTTTTATTTCGGCTATATTTCCGTTTTTTATTCATTTTTAAAAGTTCTACGGACTTTTTGTCCACCCTGTATTTTACATAAGTTTTCTATCGAAGGTTATGATTGGTATGAATACCTAGGTATTTAATCGTGGAAACCTGTTCGAGACTCGCAGTTACAAGTATAAATATTTTGATATTTTGGCAGTAATTATTGTGGAATATCAGATTATGGTTGAAATTTAAATTAGCTATAGAAGAGAAGTACATAAACTTCGTTTTTTTTACATTTATTTGTAAATCATTACTGATAAACCAATTATGAATTATCAATAAATCAGTGGATGATCGTCATCAGTTGAATAAAACAGTACTGTGTCATCTGCACATGTGATGATTTCACCAGTTAATTCAATGTTACAAAGTTCATTTATGACTATATTAAATAACAATGGACCCAGGACAGAGCTCTGAAGTACTCCTTTGATTGTTTCCATTGAGATACTATGATGATTTCCAACTTTAAGTATTTGAGATCTATGACCAAGGTAAGAAGCCATTAATTTATGTGCGTTACTTCTGATTCCGAAAATATGTAATTTATTGAGTAAGATTTGACGCTGGACACTCTCAAATGTTTTTTTATGTCCAGGAAAATGGAAATAGTCTTTTTGAATGCATCAATTTTTTCAGCAATATACTTAGTGAATGTCAATAGTGCAGTCTCTGTGTTTCTGTTTGGAAGAAAACCGTATTGCTTAATAAATTAAAAAAATTGCATGTGAGAGGAAGAAAAAAATTATATTTTTAATGATTATTTCAAAAAGCTTTGAAAGTGAACATAAAACTGAAATCGGTCTAAAGCTGTTGAGGCCATTTGGATCACCATTTTTATGAACTGAACAAAGTTACCACTGCTAATTTTAATGATACAAGAAATTCGCCATTTACAATACAATAATTTATTAAGTCGGAGAGTACGTATTACTAGGGAGTATCTGCAAAACTTTCGAGTTTAAAGTATCTGAGGAAGACCCAGTTGCAGGTAAAGTCTTAATAATTTTTGAAATTTCTTCCGGAAAAGTTGGAGTGAGGTAGATTCAGTTGACTATGTTTGAGTGGATATAGTGTGTAATCATCATTCATATTAATATTGAATGGTGAAATGTTAACAAAGTGGGCATTAAAATTTTGTGCGAGGACGTTGATATCACAGTTTGTTGGTAATGAATTGTGATTATTATCTTTGAATATTATTTCATCCAATAACTTCTAGCGTTTTTTAGATGTGTTACATTTCGAAAATTGTTCGGAGTAATAATTATTTTTAGCAATTCTAATTTGGGACTTGACCATTCGAGCAACATTTTTATAAGCTATATTTATTGAAACATCAATTTCACGATTTTTCGTATAGTTTTTGTTTTATTTTTGTAAGTTGTTTTAGTTCGAGTGAGATCCAAGGTTTCTGTTTGATTTTATATTTTGTGTGGTTGACGTATTTAACATGGTTGTGAACAATCGTTTCAAGTTTGGATACGAATTCATCGAACAAGTTACTGGGGTCAGTAGCATTTGATGAAAATGTATAGTTTTGAAGATACCTGATTAGCTTGTTATTAATTTTAGTTCGTGACAATTACTAATTACACCAATATTACTGAATAATAATTTGCAGAGTATAGGGTTATGATCCGTTAGATCGATGGAAAAAATAGATGAATAAATATTAGTAATTATTGGGAAATGGCGCAAGAAAATATGATCAAGACACGTTTCTGATTGGGATCTGGTTATATTTTGAATCAACGGTTGAAATCCCAAACTACATAGATAGTCCATATATTCAATACAAATAATCGATTCAGTATTCAGGAGGTCAATATTTTTTGATGCCACCAATGATCATTACATTTTTACATTTGATATCATTTAAAACTAGCAGAAACACCCGGCTGTGAGAGGATTGAAAAAGTGGCAAACCATTATAAAGGAATAAACTATAATACTGGCACACACACATTGTTGACGAAGAGGCAAACCATTGTAAAACATATGCACGTCTCAAACGCATTGTTGGGGACCACGGTATAACCAAAGCAAACATTCCGAAAGTCATTATTAAGGCCGAAAAACCATTGTTGCCCGTCGGTTTTTCACCCATTTCGGGCACTTGCCCAGCTCTGACGAAATTTTACGGTTCAATCCCGGTCCTGTTTGGTATATATCAGTGATTCCCACCATGGACGTCAACGCTCCCTAGGGGGCGATGGAATGTTCCAGGGTGGCGGTAGAAGCCAGAATCCTATCAATTAGATTGCGTTGGGGGCGATGGGAAAAAAAATTGTTGGAGAAGGGGCGATGGGACTAAAAAGGTTGGGAAACTCTGGTATATATGCAAAATATATGCAAAATTTGGCGACGATCGGTCGAAAATTGTAGATTTGTATAAAGAACAGACATACATACTTTTACATTTATATTAAGTTTCAATTCATTGATAAATTCCGTTACTGTAAATGAGTGGGATCTGTAAATAGAGAGATAAAATGGTCAAGTTTACAGACGGTTCTACTAGGGCTATCATTTCAGAGCAGTGTGCATGGCAATGCCGCCTGAACTTATATTGACGACAACATGAAAATAGTTTAAATCCGGGAATGTTAAGCAATTTTGTTTCATAATCAAAAATCCATACCTCAGACCAGGGCCGTCTTAAGAGTATCATGGGCCCTCGGGCCAATTGATTTTTCTGAGGCCCTACCAAAAAAACTTCTCGAAAATTTCAACCAGATTTCATTTTTGTGAGGCCCCTCTTCGCTTGAGGCCCCCGGGCAGGGCCGTCTTAAGAGTATCATGGGCCCCCGGGCCAAGTGGTTTTTCGGAGGCCCTACCTGGTAAATCCTAGAAAATTTCAACTGGATCTCATTTTTGTGAGGCCTCTCTTCTCTTGAGGCCCCCGGGCCGTGCACGGGTGGGCCCATTCCTTAAGACGGCACAGCCTCGGACAAGATAATAGCATTTCTAGTTTAATGTTACCACCCAAAGTAGTTAACAATTTATCGAAATTTGTTTTTATTATCGAAATAAAGAGTATGGAATATTATTATTGCTGGAGGAAGAGAAATTTATTTGGTATTGAATTGAATGGCATAACTTCTTCAAAACTATCATTCCATTCAATTTTTTTGTGAATTGTTATTAATAAACGTTTTCCATCGAATAAATATTAGAAAGAAAATTGTATAAATTTTTATGAATAATTGAGTTGTCAAAATATTTTTATCAAAAACTCACCGGACTTTTTTTTTCTATTGACGACACGTCAAAATCCAAATCGACGCTGCATGATTTTATTTTATACAGTTACCGTCGAAGATGCGGAAGAGGAATGAATGATCTCCCCGGCTTCTTTCTAGATTCTCAAAAAACTTCCAAGCTCATCTGATATTTTCATTTAGTAGCAACGCCATCTTTTGAGCAAAAACAGAAGAACTACGAGAAGAAATTCCATCCATAATTTTTTTTTCCAATAACGATTTCCATTATATTTTTGTAAATTCCCGTAAAGATTTGACGCTAATTTGATGCTTTAAATAATTTTTGTGCTTTTAATTCAGCAAATGTTTCAAATCGAATAACTTGTACCTTATCTGAAAGATAATATATTAGATATAATGAAATGCTTTATCATTTATTGTGAATTATAACCGCACTTAAATTGTACTTGCCGCGTTGAAAAACTGTCAACGCAAGAATAAAATGACCCTGGACCAAGACTACCCTCTCTCACCAAATCAGCCCAACAAGTGGCGTTGACACCTACCTTCTCTGAGCCAAAGTATGACCATTTTTAGTGCATAATTATAGTGACTCATGATAATTCTCTTTCAGTTGTAGATATGGCATTTGCCTGCAATAATCTGTTAAACGAGCTTAGAGTCCCGATTTTGACTAAATTTTTACACATACAGCTACGCACACTTTAACACAACAAAATAGGCCAAGTACTTCTTGTGCCCACTGCTAAGACCGGTAGAACGGCCATCAAAAATTGTGCCGCGGGACCGGCGAATTAAGTTCCATTCAGCTCAGCTAGCTGTTGAGTTAATCTTTAAAAGTGGTGCTTGTATTGTAAACGCAATTCTCCTTGGTAGTGGTGTTGCGTGTAGCAGTGGCTGATCCAGGGGGGGGGGGGGGGGATCGCCCCCCCCCCAAGAGCCTTTAAACAATAGGTGAAGGGGCGATCGCCCCTCCCAAGAGCCTTCAAGCAAACATAACTCCAGTTACCTCACTTTTTTTCTTTATTAATCCTTAATTTTTTAATTAATTTCCTTTTTTTCTCAACGTTCCTTTCCCTAAAATTTGTTCCCCAAGTTCCACCTTGAGATTTCTTCTGCTGGCAAGGTCGAAAAAATAAATAAGTCATAGCCGGAGGAGGGTCAATTGTATTCCCACGAAGGTTCTACAAGGATTCCATGCGATTCGTCGGTCACGCTGCCTTTTCGCTGCAACATACCCCCTAGCGCCTAAGGGCTCGTGTAGAGAGGCAAAAAAATGTACACCCTTCAGTTTTCTTGGTAACGCACAATAAAGCACAAGCCATCCAAAAAGATGAATCATCGTTTTCTAGCCTTTGTTATCTCTTTTTTTTTTTAAATTCAGTCCTGAAACCCGCAAGCTTGACGTGGATCAAAAAATGGTCATATCTTCGAAAAAAACTGTTTTCAGTAAGCAAAAATTTTAAAATAAATAGATGTTAAGAAAATTAATTCTATTACTTTTTGTAGCACATCTGGGGTTTTCCCAGAGAATGAAGCTGCATTCGCTTACGGATTCACTGATAATGACATTAACGGGGGGTTCCCCCACACGGTGAGGCTAACAGGGCTCAGGACGATTCGTATCATTTTTTGATTTTCACTCTATAAATTCACTATAGTGGGGCCTAAAAGTATGAAAAATCTCAGCAAAGCCCCCCCCCCCTCCTCGAAAACGTAGCTCAAAAGCCCTGCACCAGAAGGTGAGCATTTGAACACACATAGCTTCTCTATAATATCTATGAAAATATAGGCCTCGGCCCCATCTAATAATTAAAGCCTTTGTAATTTGAAATAAGTACCTGGATTAAACATTATAAGTGGATCGCGCGTATAATGCTTTTCCAAAAACCGCCATAAAATCATTTTAAGCGGAAAAACGCTTTAAACGGGAAATATTAATATTTGTAAGCATTTATATAAAAAGCGTTTTTCCGCTTGCAACGTCCCTATAGTCTGAGTATTAGTTGAAGATGGAACCACGAAAATGAATCGCACTAAGCGGGAAAAGGTTCTAAGAGCAGTGCCGCAACCAGATGCTTGGTCAGCATCTTGGTGTCCCTTGTAATGTTAAAGGGCAGGTAAAAGGTTGAAATTCACGCCTCCCCCCCTCCGGTCCAGCGCCCGGGGCACCAAACCTACCTCCTCTTCCCATGTTTCGGCCTTGAGGAACGTTATAAGAGGAATCCACTATATAAAATTGATTGTGTGGTGTCGGATGTTCTGCGGGAATTAAATTTAACCACCATCTTTTCAGACAAAAAATCTGAAAATTAATATTGCACTTGATAATCATAATTAAATATTAATGAAAATCATTCCAATTTGCATGAAAGTAAGCTTTTGCTATTAAACGTATCTGAGGCGAAAAACTGTTTTTGAATAGGTTTTTGACAACCATATAGTCTGCACAAAATTGAATAAGAAATTCATTATTTTAAATCGCGCAATATTAGAATTTCATTAGGAAGTTTTTTTACTCTTAAATTTTTCTTAATTATGCAGACAAATTAGTACCCACATATTTTATTGAAATATGCGTCAATTATTTCTTGTTATCGAAAACAGCCTATACTTGTTTCAATAACTTTTCAATGTTATATTTTCATGTTTAAAAAACATTTTCATATTTTGCCGTGACGTCCTACTCGAATAAGAAAGATTTACCATTTAGTATTTCGTGTATTTGTGTTTCCAAGATTTTATATTTCCTGATTAGTAATTCTCTGAAACTCGTGCTAAGGTGGTTCCAAATTAAAGTTTTCATCCTTTATGAGTTGTTCATTTGAAACCGAACCAGAGATTCAGGTTAGGAGATTGAGAGTAATTTTGATGTTCAGTCAGAAGCGCATTTACAGTTTTGCCGATTTTAAGGCTATTCAAATTTCACCGCCCTTCCACTCTAGTCTAATTTTCTCGACTACTCTATCCACGAATTTTCCATCCCATGTTATAGCCCCCCCCCCCCCACTCCTGCAAGTACACCTGTATTAAAGTCACTCTTTTAAAGGTCTGTCCCACGAGAGTTTGCTAGGGGACGCTGGATAATATAATTAAAGTTAAAGATAATGAAAGTCTTTGTCAGGATCCACGGTCGTCTCGGGCCTCGGGGAAGCAATAATTTTTTAAGGCTTTCAATACAAAGGCAGAGGAACGAGCGTCTTCCTTTGTGAATGACCGAACAAGCACGGTTTACTTCACACCGGCTGTTATTTTTGCGGTTTACGTCCGACAAAGATTTTTATTAACTTTAATTATCTTACCCAGCGTCCCCTAGCAAACTCTCGTGGGACGGACCTTTTAGTCATTTACATGTTTGCACCCTGTTTTGATCACACACGTGTTTGACGCTGGTTTTGGTAATTGTTTCGTTACTTACACGCGCTCTAGACAATACCGTCTTAACGCATTCCCCGCGGGCGGGGGTCCCAAATGCAGAGGGGCCTCTGGTTTAAAATTTTAAAAGTAAACGTGTCTCGCCAGGTAGGGGGCTCAGAAAAATTACTTTTTCCGAGGGCCCAGTATACGCTTCTGACGGCTGACTCTAGGCCACTCACTGAACTGGTCCCTCACTCTTTATGTCACTCATTTGATCATTCACATTCTTACTCCCGCTCTAAGTCACGCTTTTGCTCATTCACGTGCTTGCAAACTCTCTAGGTCACTCACTGACACTGTCACTTGCTGTCTGGGAAGAGGTGGGTTTATTTGAGGGTTATACAAATTTCACCGCCCTTCTCCCATTTTGCTAATTTTCTTGGCCACTCAATCCTCAAATTTGCCGACCTTCTGAACTTGCCGCCCTGGGCTATAGCCCATTTAGTTCTGTAAATAGGACATTGTCTTCAATAACGGGGCATGAGGATGGTTAAAATCAGTGTTGCAAAAAAAACATTGAGGGGAAAAACTGAAAAATTACCGGCAAAAAAAAAAAAAGGCTGATGGAATTGAATTTTTCTAGAACTAATAGAGATATGAATTATTAGTACAGTAGACTCTCGCTAATCTGGCACATATCACACCAGGGTGTACTGGGTTAACGAAATCGCCGAATTACTGCAGATTGATTGAAAAAGTCCATTTAAATAACAAACTTCTACTCATAAACATGTGCGCACTATGTTTTCCTCTTCTATGCTCGGAGAAAACCGGCCTAAAAACACCGGATTACTGAAGGGATTATCGAAAGTCTGACTCTATACGTAGTAGGATGGGAAACTTTATTTGAAGACCAAAATGGGTTTCAGACGCAAAATATTTTCATAAATCAGGTATACAAAGCTGGAAATTTGTAATTTTTTTAATTTTATCGTCTCGTTTGAAAATTATAAGTGATAAATGAGGAAGTTAAAGGTATTATTTGTAAATACAGACATGTCATAAATGGGTGTTTTATTGTGTGTAGTACTTATTTTCATTTTAAGAAAGGATACAAGTTTGGTGTGCTATAAAATTGTTCACAGAAAGAAAAATTAACTGTCTAGAACGTGAGTAACTGAAAGAAGATTGCTTAATGTTCTCTACACCAATCGCCAAGTCCTCGAAGCGTATACGTGAACACGAAAAGTTGCTGGAGTGAGTGTAGCTCGGCTTTGGATGCTTGAGTTTCCAGCAGCGGTTCCGAACCTTTTCCATACGCCAAGCAGATCATGAGTAAATACTAAACAAGGTATTGAGCGAAACAAGAGGGACCACCTTAGGGACCCCATGGATGGAAACAAAGTCCCTTTGGTCGGGTCCAGTGCCGAGTGGGGAGTACTGAGCTGATATGAATTAGTACGAGACAAGCAGAGCCAGTTGAGGGCCCCACATGGATCTGCCGGCAAATAGATAGAATTCTCTATCGAACGAGACAGACCACAGAGGGCTCACCTGGAATCACTGAAGTAAACAAAGCTCATTTGGCCGATCCCATCACCGGCATTCAAAATCTGAACAGGGAAAACATCTACCCTGTGCTGTACTGAAACCGAAACTGCATTATCACGGATGCTACATATGAGAGGACAAAAGCTGCGCCGCATAGGTTCAACTTTTTATCTGAAGCCATGAAGTCATTTAAAGTTTGAGCGGTCACAAGAATTTTTCGCAAGCTCAGTGCGACCCGTTACGGGTAAGGGGGCTGTCAGTGTGCGCGTAGTAGCCTACCTATTTATTTGATAACTACTTTGTTGTTGTGCGTAAAGTTCATGCTCCCAAGGGTGCAGCTGACAGGGCCGGGGACGATTCTCATCATTTTTTTTGTTTTTTTAAGCTATAAATTAACTATAAAGGGGACCGTGAAAAGTCTGGTCTGGGGGCCCACTAGAGGCTTTAGCCTAGGGGCCCCTCTCTAGGATGTGGAGGCCATGGTCAGGGCTTTAGATAATTTTTTTTTCCTTCAAATGTTCAAGGATCGTCTCTCTTAAACGAGGTTTCTTGTATCCGAGTTAGCTTAGAATTCATTTCCTCTGGTTGACCGAGATCCTTATTTTATTCATATTATTTTGCCTAATTATTATCATAACGTCACGAAGAGAAACGTTTAATACTTTCACAGGGATCAGAAAAATTAAATTTAAACGGAAAGTATCTCTCTACTTTGACTTGAAAAGCTGGAAAAAAGCATTTATCGAATACATTCGGATGAATTTTTATTTGTGGACATTGTTTTGTCCGGTTAACTGTGAGCCTTAATTTTTAATTTTTATCAAGCGAAGGAGGAAGTAGTATTCTAGAAACATTTTAAAATACCAATTCTTCATACGCTTTTCATATTCTGCTCTCTTTTCATCTGCAAAGTTTTTATTTATTTGTGCAATTGCTCATGATACTGTTAATAAAAAAACATTTTTAACTGGTAATGTGCATCAGAATTCCTTACAATGTTTATAAATATAACACACATTATTCAGTCTGCAACTCAAACTTTTTTTTCGTACGGTACTTTTTGCGAGGGTAGCCGGCACAAACGTTCAAATTTATTATCAAAAACAGCTTATTCATTAATTGTAACACCAGTTGCTGCAAGCAAGTTTTTAAATAAGTATGTTGCATATTGAAAAAATATAATTTTTATAAATATAAATTTTAATTTAGATTTAATTTTTAACTGCCTTCAATTTTTAATTAATTTTTATTTTCAATTAAAATGTAATCGTAATTAATTTTAATGTTCAATTAATTTTTTAAATGAAAATTAATTGAAAGTTTTAAATAATTTTAATTCTTAATTAATTTTTTATTAGTTTTTTTATTTTAAGTACGTTTGGCACCTGCGGACACTAGGTTGGGTCTCACCGATCGACATCTTCATTGTAAAAAATCGCCCCCCCCCCCAACACATCACCCTGGATCCGCGCCTGGCGTGTAGTCCTATGATGAAATACTTCAAACCAAGCGTCAAACTTCTCTGACTCGAGTGTTGTCTTGTATTTTCACCTTCATCTTGAAGACCAACCACAATTTGGTTGCAAAAAATACGGATATTCATTTTCTTCCACGTTTCTGATAAGGAAGGATTATTCGTATTACAGCCTATTGTGTTGATGGATCTTGTAAATCATGGGGAATATATAACTGTGGCACGGTGTGAATGTCATGCAGATGGCTTGTTTGGCACATGGCAAAAAAAGTCAGCTAACAGACAATTAAAAATTACTTTAAGAAAACTGCGGGTTTGGAACTAGTCATCTCAGTGATGAAGGAATCAATTCTGATAATACACTCGCACTTCAACGAATCTCGGAACCGTGTTGACGATGAAATTTCAGGATATTGGGTCTTTACCAAAAAGCCCTTGAAGCTAGAAATTTCATTTTCCGATTTTGTGGAAACGGACAAGTTCACTTCAAATTTTTAGCACTTTCCTTGTGATACCGAAATTACAGCTGAATATACGGCCGACTCGGACAACGAAAATACAGTAAAAGATTCCCCAGGGGAATCGAAAAAAAGTGACATTGAAAAATGCTGAACACATACTGTAAAAATGCTGCGCCATTTCCTAGAGCAAACTGAGAAGAAATACGGCTCGAAATATCTGCGGCTTTTGCTAATATGAATGATATTATTGATATTGTGAAGCTTCTCTCAATATGTGCATCAATCTTAGCTTACTGATTATTTTAAATAAGGAACGTAAATAAAATTGAATTGAACAAAAAAACAATTCGAATGTTTAGTGTCTTTGCATATACAGTCGGCCCCCGTATTCGCGGGGGTTACGTTCCGGAGCTGACCGCGAATACGGAAATCCGCGAATAACCGAAACCATAGGTTTTTTTTTTTTTGCATATCTTGTTTACTTAACATCATGAGAAAGAGCAGCGTGACACCAGAGGTAGAAGGGAGTGTAAAAGAGGGTGCCGCAATTGTTGGCGATGTTTTCTGAAAGAACATTGTGATTTCTGTTTGCCATTCCTTCTTCATATCATCGAGTATTTAGACCATTCTCAAATCTCTCCCACTTCAACATATCGACTTCTTCTGCTTACTTGTCCCACAAGTCTTTTCCACACTTCTTTTGAAATCCCAGGCTGCGGTCTCCGACCCTTATATGCCGTTGGGCGCACGTGCAAGTCTTCTCTCTCTAGTCATTGGGTTCAGCTGTCCATTTTAGTCAAATGGCTTGTACGTTACATCGAGTTGATAACTGTCTTCATGGGGAGAACTCTACGATATTTTTGTATCGGATCACCGAACAGGGGTGTAAACGAGGTAGATAATATTTCGAGGAATTTCAAAATGTGCAATCGTGCTATTTTCAATGCAAATATAAACGATTCCATTTTTTAAACCAAACCACTGAGAGTACAAACTGAAATATTCAAACAGCTAAAGGTTAGATCACGAAAATCTTTGCAAATTTTAGAAAAATATTTTTCCAATTAATCAATGCATTTTTTGATAGAAAATCAAATATAAGTAAACAGAAAAGTTGTAGTGTAAAAAAAATATACACGTTAATAGTCGTAATATTTAAGAAAACATTTAAGAACCGGAACTTCCGAAGAGAAAAGATACTAAAAGATAACTACATTTTTTGGAACATTATTGGTCTTAATTTTTTCTACATGCTCTTGTTATAATATTTAATTGATTTATTATATACTTGTATTTAAAGAGTCGGCTAAATATATTGCAAAACGTATTGCATCAGTAAAGAAAATTAAAAGGATTAAATCATTTTCGGGCGAGGACTGGAAAAAAAATTGGAAACTTTCACCCGTTGGATTCGAACCTTCGTCCTCAGAATCAGGGTATACGTATTCCATTCAGAAATACAGAAAATAGGATGCAAACAACACTCAATGCTGTGATTCCTCTGAAAAAAAGGCTCCCAAAAGATTTTTAAGAAAAACTTCTGAGAGTATAGAAAGAAAACTCCCTCCTTTCTTGCTCCAGGCGAAGAAATAAAACTGATCAGAGAGAAAGATAGAGAGACAGTGGACATAATTCATTAAAAGCTAGGGGAGACCGATCCTTTTTTTTTTCATTTTGCTCCAACTCATAATGTTTGTGACAGACATGTCAAAATGCCGAGATATTTCAAGCTCAAGCTTCTTGGCTTTCATCGTCCGTCTTCCTTTCCGGCCTTGTTTGAAACTCTGAAAAGAAACAAATAAACTGGTGGACGGTAGCATTAAATAAGCTTGAGAACTGTAGGAACGACGTATTACTTTTTTTTCAGATTATGACAGTTCTACTTCATAAACATCTATTATATCATTAATATTTGTTCCTCTTTTTGTTGACAACTTATCGGGTGAGTTCCAATAATCTTTTTCATGACTAGACCTCGAATTATACGCAAACGCATATACATTTGCAATTTTGATCTTTTTCAGTATTAACGCACAAATGCATGCAATTGGATATTTACGTTTATCAACATTTTTAAACATAAGCAACATCACTGATCGAATACGTCATCCTTCGCTTCGCTGAAATTTGAGAAAAATTTCCAGTAAATTTCAATAATTTATTGACGATTTTTATCATATTTATCAATACTGTATGAGCTAGGGAATACACATAAATTTATAGATCAGATTTATCAAATTTCCGTTCAGCACCAGAATTTTAATACCAATGCCTGGCTCCTAAAGTGGGCCAGAAGTTGGCTTAAACGCTGGGCCCCCGTGTGAAAAAATGTGTCAAATTTCCGTTACGTAGTACAAGGTGGGCAAAAAGTTCGTAGAAACTTTAAAAATTCATAAAAACCGGAAAATTAACCGAAATAAAAACGTTTTGCAGGGTTAGCATCGCTAGGTCACGGGATTTTTTTTTTTAAATAACTAAAAAAAGCTGATGTGTGGCGCTAGTACGAGTGACCGGTGGAAATATTTAAATGAGACGGTTATAAGAACTTGCGCTCCTAATCCCCCAACCAGTTCACCGTTGTAAACCGTGTATGTGAACAAGGATGCTGCGTGCGAAAATAAAGCTTTGCCGGTGAAGTTGTTTTACGTGAACCTGTGGTGGTGGTCATGTGGAACACATACTGCTGTAATACTGTAATGAACGATTTGGAGGCATTCTGTTCGTTATTTGCGTATCTTTTCTTTGACTTGTGTACGTCAGTGCTACCTATCGGCTGTTTTTTCTCTTTTGTCTTAAAAAATTCCCGTGATCTGGCCCTGCAAACTATTTTTTATTTCGGTTATTTTTCCGGTTTTTAAGAATTTTTAAAGTTTCTACGAACTATTTGCCCACCCTGTATATAGCGGTTCTGTTTTACTAAGGAAAAATGATTGTGGAGGTGGTGGTTTTTTTTTGAAGAAAAGTCCGCCATCTGTTACGGAAATTGGAGAAAATTACGTCATTAACGGCCGTATTCACCAACACAGTTTCAACTGCGATCGCAGGTTAAACGATCAGCGATCGACACGGATTGGTTAAAATCCTTAATTTAACCAATCCGTTTCGATCTTCAATCCTTCCACCTGCGATTGCAGTTGAAACTGTGTTGGTGAATACGGCCGTAAGGATGCACCCTCGCAGGCGTCCTTCTTTCTCAGCTTTCGAATATGGTAAGAACAAAATATGGATGTGCTGTGTAACATAAAAAACTCTTGCATTGACACTGAGCTGTAAGTAAAGCTCAGTTAGTTACTTATAGCTCAGTGTGCATTGAAGGTACTGCTTATTTCACTTATCGCCAAAAATTACGCCAAAACCGAACAAAATTGCCAAATATTGTTGAAATTACTAAAAAATCACAACGGCGGTAAATAAAACATTACTGCAAATTGCAGTGGATTAAAATCTTAGAGGAGAAATAAGGTCATATGTCAATAAGGTCTTATATTTCTTCTCAATGATTAAAATGAATTCCACGAAAAAAAACCGTTCATCAAGACAAATTTGGGAGATTAATATTCTCATTTTATAGTTGTAATTATCATAGCATAATTTATGAGTTAAAAATAATTTCAGTCTTTGACTTCAACAAAGAATAAAAATTCAAGTAGGCTTCATGTAAAATACGGGCAAAACCGGGTCACTTTTGCTAAAAAGTCGGGATGGTCAAAAAAACAAAAAATACCGGAACTGTCCACGACCACCTAGATAACTAGGTTATATAGGAGGTCGTGAACTGTCCCGGAAAATGCGGGACGTATGGTTAATCCAATTATAATAGCCTGAAATATTTCAGTTCAGTCAAGTCAAGTCAGGATTTGTTTATATTTACCCATGGATGGCGGAATGATTAACAAATTCGTTAGGAGCCAAGCATGTTTTTCCCCATGAAAAACAGTTCCAAGTAATTTTTTTTTACTTTTCTGGAACTTTATGACCCTGTTCCATGTTGGAAGACACATAAAGGATAGGGATATGGGGGAAATGCACACGTCCCCCAGCATCAATGATGGAGCCAGTATATGCATATATATGAACTGGCCCTATCATCATGCCTTCCCCCAGCTTTCATTACACGCACGATTTCCATGTCTGTCTTTGTGTATGAGATATTGTAGGCCCATACTCTGAGTTGGCCTCTGGCCTTGACGCGCGAAGGGAGGGTTCATTTTCCAAGGAGGGGAAAATGGGGAATAAAAAACTCCCTAAAATAGCTCAAAAGACGAAAAATACCAACCTGCTCCTTTTCCCTGTGACCTTTTTACCGGAAGAAGATAAATAGAATCGCCCATCGTGACGTGACATTTCATGACGTAGCCAGAGGGCAACTCATTGTGGATTTTGTGGATGCACAATACATTATTACGAAATCACAAAATGTTGTCATACATCCGATTTTTTGTTGCTGGTGGTGAGGGCATGAGCAGGGCCGTAACTAGGCTTACTTACTAACCGAAACAGCGACCCAGTCCATATTCTGAAGAATTTCTAACCGATAGGTCACCGCCGGGGTAAACAGTCCATAACTTGGCTGGGGCCCCAAGCCGCCGAATGCGCCCCCCCCCCACAAAAGTTTACATGTTTTGCATAAAAATAACCCTTCGAAGAGGGGCAACCCAAGGAAAAGTCTGCCCCGAGAAGGCACATTACGGCCCTGGGCATGAGCATTGCCTGCGTAAGCTTCTGCTACTGCTCATACTAAAAATCACTTTTATAAATTATTGAATGAAATATAATCGATGATGCATTTTTATGGCTGCAAATTGTTTCCTATGAGTGTGAGCCGTGCTGTTGTCTATCACTAACAATGAAAATAAACAAATGGCAGAAAATAACTAATTATTAATATGATAAATAAAAATATATGAAAAATGCCACTTTGTGTGGGTTCATATTGTTCCGAATAATTTTTCACAAGATTTCGATATTGCAAAACAAGAAGCGGTTCGATGGACAAACACAGATTTATTTACAGAACAGCAATTTATACACGTATTTACAACCTAATCAGAGAGAGCTAACAACTTTCTCGCAAAGTTCAATCACAACCGACTTTTCATCGAATCTCTCTCTATTCGGGCCTGGCATTCTCATTCTCCCTACTATTTACAGGTCTGGGGGAACCTTCGAGAAAAAGAATATTCCACAAATTTCTATTTCGTAGCACCAGCTTTGTGGCACCACTGTCTGGATAGGCGTAACCTTCTGGAAGCTTCTGTCCAACCCTCCACCAGGTCTTCGCCAATTGCATGCCTTTGCGCAATACAGAAACCGGCATCAGCAGATTTTGATATTTCTGAGAGCCATTGAACAAATCGCGCCGTCTATCGTCTATAGATCGTAACAATATAAATTTGATTTACCGTATTTTATAAATATTGGAAGGTCATGTCACATTTTGGAGGTCATTTGAAGGCGCTGAACTAAGCACCTCTAACTAGTTATGACTAAATCATCTTTTTTTTCTTAAAAATATATAAAAAATAAAATATGTGGTTATTTGAAGTTATACTCTTTTATCTTTCTGATTATTGGATCTCGTAGAATATCCATACATGCAACAAATGGTCATGGTAAGCGAATTAATAATTTTTTTTAATGTTTTAATTAATCAGTGGCCCTACAAAACGCATGTTAAGAATAGCATAGCTGCCAAGTCTCCCGAATTTTTCGGGAATCTCCCGAATTTTAGCTTCATCGCTCGACCTCCCGAAAAGTTCTTAAATCTCCCGAATTTTTACGAAAATCACAAAAATCCCTAATTGTCCCTAAAAATTCCCTACTTCATTAAAAAAAATCCCCGCTTATGAAAACAATCCCTAAGAAATTTCTTGTGGGGCATGAAGCCTCTTTTTTTTCCCTTTCGAAATGACGTCACACGTCGTAAATGGGGAAAAGTTTTACAAACCCTCTGATGGTAACAAGAAAGTTGTTTGTCTTATCGTGCAGGGAAATGGCTTAGCAGCCAATAGTCCTCGATAATAATTGAAGATTATAGTGACCAAATGTCATGTGATCAAAATTTCTTTTGTTGAAGTTACGTACGTGCGATATAACAAAGCATGAATACAGATAAGCAAAAATATATTTAATCAATTTTAAAGATACTTATTCCGATGAATTTCCTTTCATCAAACGTTCCAGAAGAGGGCCGACTTTTCCTTTTTGTATAAGTAGTGTTATTTCCTGGAAAGAAATGGAAAGAAAAAAAAAACATCAAGCAAGTGTCTCAAAAAGTCAGTGTTCTTCAAAAATTGACGGTGTGTTCCTTCATCTTCCGATGATTTTGGGGTCATTCGCGGAGAATGTTTGTTCACAGCGTTTCTGATTGAACACAATATTTATTTTTACATCATTGAAGTTTTGGCCTCTAATTTCACTTGTTTTTTGCGTAGGAATTTTATTCCCAAGGGTTTAACTTCCATGTGTGTAAAATCCCTATTTTAATTTGACTTCAGTTTTTGAGTAGGGATTTTATTCCCTATGTTTTAACTTTTATGTTTGGAAAATCCCTATTTTATTTGGAAAAATCCCTATTGTATTTATTAGGGAGTGGTTTTAGCATTAAATACGGGTTTGCGCGAAATCTCCCGAATTTTCATTTTCAAAAGTTGGCAGCTATGGAATAGGAAAAAATAAAGTTTGGGCTTACTTAGTCAGCCCATAGGGTGTCCACAACGGCTTCAATTTTCATGCCTGATGTCACCTTAGTATTATAACCTCCTTGGTGTTTACCACCATAAATGTTTATTGTTTTGACAACGCTGTCACACATGACATCTATCATTCACAACTGAATATATATGTATCTATAGTGTGTTTATTTCCATTAGATTGAATGTTATCAAATCATTTGTTTTTCATTGCAAGTGAAATGGCGGCAAAACCATAAATCCGCCTTTTTCTATAAATGCCCTGTTCTTACATAGTACTTTGGGAATGTTTCGCAATCATGAATCATTATCAGTTATTTATTTACATTTCCTAGGCTGAATAATATCGGCTGACCTTGTTTGATGAGATGAGCAATAAGAAATCGGCTGAACCTGCTCAAGTTGGTTTCACTCCAGTCAGTGGTAAAAAAGATCTTCTTTGCTTATAGTAATTCAAACATTTAGATTACAAGGGGGGATGTTGTTTCCTCTCTTAAGGTAGATGTTGTGGATGCTATCGACGGCCCAATAAATTACACACGATTTCTTATGGAAAACTAATATGGAGAAGTGTTTTCATTTTTTTTATTCGACCAATAATTATAGAGTTATTGCACATTAAAAATCGATGACATCACTTTTTGAATCCTGCCAAATTCCTCCTAACATGCACCAAACGTATAACTTGCAGTTTTTAAGCTGATATCAATGCTATAACCTTGAGAATAATAAAAAAAAAAACTGAAGCAGTGCAAACCAGTTTCTTTTTCCTTAAAAAAATGTGACGACTGTGAAAGAAAAGGATCGTGGCTTCTGACAGGGTTGAATATTTCAGTTTATTCTCAATTAGCTGCAACCCGCTACATGGGGGAAGAAATTATTTTCTTTGTGGGGTTTGGCGCTTAACTGATCATTAGAAAACTGACAGGTCACATAATTTCTTACTGTTATAACTCCCTTAATGTTCGTCTGATCCTAAAATGGAAAACACTTTTCTATATTAGTTTTTCCACAAGGAATCATGTGTGTAATTATTGGGCCGTTGATAGTATCTACCTTGCATGTTTCTAAATTCCTAACAAGTTTTTTTTTTTCTTCTGGAGAAATCCAATAACCCGAGTGTTTTGTGAAAGTGTTAATGAAGTTGCCGTGAAGCTATTTTCTGGGAAGTACGCAAAAGTGTAATGCATTAATTTTCTTTACAGGGGCATTTTCATCGAATTGAATTTCTTAATGAGACCATGGGAGAGAGAGATTTATGAAATTTAAAATAAAATAGTCTGACCACCAGGTGAGAAAGTGGAGCTTTTGTACTGAATTTTCCTTCTTTCCATGGTCCATATAGCGTCTATACCAAGTTTCAATGGAATACACTAACTAAAACAGGTGCTACATAAGTCTCAGTAGTCTCAGTATACTGACACTGCTCAGACTAATGTAGCACCTGTCAGTATACTGACACTACTTCGACATATGTAGCGCCTGTTCTGGTAGACTTATTCCATTGAAACTTGGTATACACGCTATATGGACCATGGGAAAATGTAAAATGCTATAAAAAATTGCTACTTGTTCACCTGGTGGTCTGACTATTTTTTTAATTTCATAAATCTCTCCCATGGTCTCATTAATATGTACTAAAATTTTGGCTGTATTCGGATAAGGAGTTTTTGAGAAAAACTATGAAATGGAGGCTCTAGCTATATAAATGAGAATTTATATCTTATTCTGCCGTTATTGCTTATACTGAAAATCAGTGAGATTGGTATATTCTAGGTTGGGTAAATACAATTCCAGATTCTATCATTTACAAGACAAGATTATTGTGCGATTATCTACATAAGCACAATGTTGCGATTTCGGACTGTGATGATCACAATTTTTATTCTAGATTCGTTATTGTATATAAACTGAAGAGCCAAAAAAACTGGTACAGGCATGCGTATGCAAATAAAGAGATATGGAATGAATCAGAGTACGCCGCTGCGGTCGGCAACGCCTATATAACGCAACAAGTGTCTGGCATAGTTGTTAGATCGGTTACTGCTGCTACAATGGCAGGTTATCGAGATTTAAGTGAGTTTGAACGTGGTGTTATAGTCTGCGCACGAGAGATGGGACATAGCATCTCCGAGGTAGCGATGAAATTTGGATTTTCACATACGACCATTTCATAAGTGTACCGTGAATATCGGGAATCTGGTGAAGAATCGACATCGCTGCGGCCGGAAAAAGATCATGCAAGAACGGGACCAACGACGACTGACGAGAATCATTAAAAGTGACAGACATGCAACCCTTCCGCAAATTGCTGCAGATTTCAATGCTGGGCCATCAACGAGCGTGCGAACCATTCAAGGAAACATCATCGATATGGGCTTTCGGAGCCGAAGGCCCACTCGTGTACCCTTGATGACTGCACGACACAAAGCTTTACGCCTCGCCTGGGCCCGACAACACTGACATTGGACTGTTGAGGACTGGAAACACGTTGCCTGGTCTAACGAGTCTCGGTTCCAATTGCTTCGAGCTGATGGACGTGTATGAAAGCCTGTATAACAAAGCGGAGATTGAGATGTAGTTCGGAAAGAAAATTCACATTCCTGTATGGGGAATCGAACCACCAATTTCTCACTATCCAGGCGAGTGTTCTAACCATTGAACTACAGAGGACAGACATTTCCTTCCTTAGAGCATATGTATGAATCATGAGCGGGACTGCGCATGGGCATCCTCCTAGCTCAGCTAATAGCTCTTACGACGTTAGCCCAGTGCCGTCTTAACGCATGGGCCCACCCGGGCACGGCCCGGGGACCTCAAGAGAAGAGGGGCCTCACAAAATTGAGATTCGGTTGAAATTTTCCAGGATTTACCAGGTAGGGCCTCAGACAAACCATTTGGCCCGGGGGCCCATGATACTCTTAAGACGGCTCTGCGTTTGCTCCCCAGATGGTGGCATACAGAGAGAAATAATGTCACTCTCGCTGTTCGCACGAAGTACACAGCCCTGTTCAGCATTCATACATATGCTCTAAGGAAGGAAAATGTCTGTCCTCTGTAGTTCAATGGTTAGAACACTCGCCCGGACAGTGAGAGATTGGTGGTTCAATCCCCCACAGAGGAATGCAAATTTTCTTTCCGAACTACATCTCCGCTTGGTTATCCAGGCTTTCGTACTTTGTCAGTAGTTTTTCGTACTAAGACAACCATAAGTATTCTTTATGGGCATTGTATAATATTTTATCATGTGTATATATTGTTTATAATTTTGTTTTAATTGGGTTGCTGTATTTTTGAAATATATGACATCCATATTTGTTATGGGCATCTTTTTCTCAGCCACCTCGTTGGGCATTTTGCCTGTTGTGGCGTTGTATTTGTATGAACAACGGAGAATAACATTTCTCTCTATAGTATTATTAATGTTTTATATATTTTGTTTTTTTTAGTTGAAACTTTTCAAGCTGGTAAACCTTTAACGGGAAGTCCCAGGATACTACGGGATCATTGTGCTGTTCTGTACAATTCAGTCCAGGAATGGAACGATCACATCATAAAAGGATTCGTCATCGTGAAGCAAATCGCTGATTGCCTCCAACAGGAAATGTAAGCTCTATCTCTGTATTTTTGTCGTTAAACTCTTACTTAGCAATTTTTGTTCAAGCCCCTATCTGTCTCAAAACTGATTTTAGGTGGGCTGCACATATTCGGGCATTGATTCACAATTGGAATTTTTATGCTTGGAAATGAAGTGGTGAGATGTGTTGAATACTTTGAAGACTGCCACGCTTTAATTACTTCTACTTAATCATACACGCACCTTGTACACATTCCCTTTGCGGAATTTTTAATGAATTGGTACATGCCGGAATATGTGTTCTGAGTGCATGTGTGGTCCTAACGCATTTATGTTGTCTGAATTATGTATGTTTTGTGTTCTTGTTGGTGCTGCCATCTGTCTTTCACATTTTGAAATAAAGATAGCAAATGTTTGAATTTCCATGTTAGTCAGTATTGCGTTGTGGGTCTGCCTGCTTCCTGCGGAGCGACTTTCTAACTGGAGATGGCTGGTGTATTCACATTTCAAAGTTGAAAAACTGCAGAAAATCAACTTTAGTTGACCACCAGTTCTCCTTCTAACCAGATCATGGCCCGCTGCTCTGTCTCAATAAAGAGGTGTAAGTAGGTGGTTGACGAAGACCTGGAAAATGTGTGTGTATGTGTTATAAACCGAATGTGAAGTTTGTTTCTGTGTTATGCTTGTTATAGTGCTGCCAGACCTCCATCAATTTTTCAAGCTGTGAGTCAAGTGTAACAATTGAATAACTGACATTGTAGGCCTGTTGCTTTTTTGTGGTTAGACTTTTTAACAGGGAGATCATCTTGCATTTGTACATCAAAGTTTGGAACCACAGAAAACCAACTTAAGCCGACCACCACTGTAGCAGTGGCGGGGTTCGAACCCGGGTCCTTGTGATGCGAGTTCTTCACATTTTTTCCCATAGAGTCTGGGGGGGGGCACGATGATGATGATGTCAATTCATATATGCATATGATCGAACACCCCCCCCCCCCCCCCCCCGGTATTTCCACCCATGTTTTTTTCATATGCCAAAATTTTGAAAGCAATTTCTATTCAAATTCTCACATTTATTTTTTGCATATGCAAAACAAAGAATATCTCATCACAGAAAGATCCATCATTACAATGGGTTGTAATTCTGTCACATATATTCTTTCTTATCAGTTTCGTTGGGCGTAGTAGCCCAGGTCGATAAGATATACGCCCAAAGAATGTTTAGAGGTGTCACGAGTTCGATACCCGGTTCGTCCTTGTCAGAAAAATTTCCTGACTCACAGGTACAACAGCAAAGGGGATATGACCACAGAAAAAAGATTGCTACAGCAGGGACTCCCCCACCTGGGGTTAGCGTACCAACTTCTCGATGAGTATAAAAAATGGTGACATTTTCGGAATCTGCAATAAATTGTAGGCCCCGGTCTGATTAGCCCTCGTGTGCAGAAAATGACCCTGGTGCGACAAAAATAATCAAATTATCAGTTTATTTAAGCTCTAGGAAAAAGTGATTTATATGAAAGGAATTTCGGTGTTTTCCTTTTACCACCATCGTTTCTTGGTCTTTGAGGTAGGTAGTTTATTTTGCGAAAAGTACTTCCGACACAGAGAGGTAAAAAAGAATTGATTTAGTACAGTAAGTGCAGGAATTTTTATTTTATATTTTGAGATGCTGAGTTTTCGAGAAATAAAGGTTTGACTGTATTTATGGTAATCTTGATCCTATTCAATCACTCTCTTGATGTAATATTGCTAACACTAGAGAAAATAGAGATGGAGAAAATGAAAAAAAAAATGCTCAGGTAAATGAAAAGCCAAAATAAAATTCTTGTTCATGGAAACATCAAAGAAATGTTGCAATAATGAGTGGAAAAGAAGACAATTTTTCTAATTTACGAAAATCAAAATTTTTTTTCTGCAAAAACCTGACACACAAACAGCTCCTTCATTTATAATTAAAACTCCCATATTATTGATGAATGAAATTTTCATATGCAAATTATATGTCGCTAGACTGTACCACAAAGCTCATGTTAAGCACATACACATGTTTGGAAGACTTTCTGTGCCCCTACGTGAGGAATAAGTCTTGCTCTCTTCTAGGCGCTGATGCAGGGTGATGTTGTGACGGGAGGTGCAAATTGTAAAAGTTTGTTTGATCGCCTTGTATTTTACAGGACAGACAAATTTTCCCATATTATTCAGTGCTTAGGAAGGAGTGGTCATTCCCCCCCCCCCTCCCCCCGGATCCATGCCTGAGCGAAAGCAGACATCTTCAGATTCCAATGGAGCTATTGTAGACATCTTCAGCTATAAATGAAGCAGAGGCAGGCATCTTCAGCTATGAATGAAGCTGAAGCAAGCATTTTCAGCTGCAAATGGAGCAGAGCCAGACAACTTCAGTTGCGAATGAAGCCTAGGCAGAGACATTTTCAGTTTTAAATGGAGCAGAGGCACGCATATTAAGCTACAAATGAGCTGAGTCATAAACCTTCAGCTGTGAATGGAACAGAGGCAGATATCTTCCGCTGCGAATGGAGCAAAGACAGGCGAATTTAAGGCGTTGTGTGTTGGAGAAGCGACTATTCGGCTCTTGTGGGGGGGGGGGCTGTCTAGACTTTTTATATAGGGTTCTGTTTTGTATGAAAATTTCCCTTTTTTTGTGAAAAGGGTCATTAATTTTGTGGGAAGCAAAATAATCTAGTTAATTAATCACAAAAGAAAATTTATGACTTCATTAATTTTTATTTTGTGAAAGATCCATTTTTTCACAATTTTGTGAAGGGTCTGGAAAACTGACCCAACTTTCGGCTGGACTAAATAATCCCTTCTAGTTTACACATATCCCCTTTATATGTATATCAAAATTTATGGAAGTTTATTATTTAGAGTTTGAGTTGATTTCATTTTTTTCTTAGAAAAAAACATAGAAATTAGAGAACTCTCTTACTAGTTCACCATCTTCCCACGCAGTGCGTTTTTCAGTAAAATTTATTGACTGTAAATTGTTGTAGATCCGATGAAATTTCTGATGGTTTCCAAATGCCTACATCAGCTTTCGAATCTGATGCCGACAGAAATATGCAGAATCTGAGTGAGAAATTGACAGAGGAGATCGAGTCAATGGTAAATTGAAGGTCTTGTTTATTCGTTTTGGTCACCTTGCTAGACAATAGCTCTTCCACTGATTAGGTCAAACACTTGTGCAGCATTTAAACAAATTTTTGGTAATATACAAATACTCTAGCTGATTTTGTTTTTGAAATTTTTAGAAGACTCAACAGAATATAATGGAGGATACCACTGACAAGATCAAAGCTGTTTGTCATTTGATGGTCCAGGAAAGGCTCAGGGTGTCTGAAAGCTCAGAGGATTTGGACAATTGCATACCTTTCATGTCATGGCCAGTTTTTCGATTCTGTAAGTTAAAAATCTATAAAGAACAAGTTATTATTGCAGTAGAGCCTAATAGCCATTGTGGGCATCATGATGGTCTTGCATTGCAAGGGCCTTCTTCTAAATCATGCACACCTCTGATCCATCACCATTGGGTAGTTTTTATAACTGTTTTACCTCCTTTCAGAAATGAGTTGCACAAAAAGTGTGAGTGATTGCAAATTACAGGCTGCATGTATATCTAGTGTCATGTGTGTACAGGGCGCATAGCAAACGGGGGGTATGGCATTTTACTGGCGAACGGTTTATCCTACAGGTATACTTGCAATTAGAAAAAGTTTCCAAATGATGTGTAGTACTCAGATATGTCATTCATGTTGCAAGGGGTTGTACAGTTATTAAAATAAAAAAAATTACTTTTTATAGTGTCCTTGAGTGCCCTGAAACCCAATTAGAAAGTTGTTGCCCTGTCTTTCCTGATGCCAACAAAAAAAAAAATTCACATTTTGAAGTGAGATATTCAAATTTAGAAAGACAATGGAAAGCTGGGGGAAAAACATCTCTAAATGCAAAAAATATTGTTTTACCATGCGATTTTTTGTAACTCATAAAAAAGTGTTTTAAATGTAATTTTTTTTCCCCAGAAAAATATTATATTGGTTTATCAGTAGCTGAAATTTATCATTCTTACCACATTTTCTATTCATGGGAGTACATTCTGATGGTACATCTTTAAATGGTATAAGACGATGTGTGTGTGTGTTTTTTTTTCAAAGAATCTCTGGGAAGTAGCTTGAATATGTATATTTTTTTCATAAAAGGTATCTTAGTTACCAAAATTTGTCATTCTTACCACATTTTTTAATCTTGGGCTACATTCTGATGCTCTATATCTTTAGCAAATTCATGAATGAAGATTGTGTCACACACTAATTGTAGTGATCCTTTATACAGAATATTTCAATTTTTTATATGATTTTGAAAAAAATACTGAAAAAATATCGTTTTGAGCCAATGTTTGTTTAAAATTTTTAAATTAGAAAAAATATTGGTTACCATTATCAAAAATCCATAGCAACAGCAACATCATTCTGGCACGATATCCTAGAAATATTCCCCGCCGTTATCACTGTGTGTGTTTTTTTTGCTACACAATTATATACCTTATATATATTTTTTATATCGTTATTTGGTTGAATTTTCCATAACAATACAATTTTTCATTTCGTTTTACATTCAGCTTGAGGCTTACATAAACACGAATATTCAATCAGTTTTATTTTTTCCTGAAAATAGGCTTCAGTGAGTTCAGATATTCGTTCATAGATTACAGGAAGTGTTTCCTCTTCCATGAGAGCGTCGATAGCATCATGAGAAGTTTTGGTTTTAGGTCCTCCTTTTTATAATTTTTTTTTTTTTTTTTTTTGCCATGTTTATGGGATAGTAATTGTTTCAGTTTATGAAGAGTGGTGGCACGAGTCGCGTCTTTCACTCACACAAAATCATCACTGATCGTGTGAAAATTGTTATTTCGATTGTTTCCATCCTTTTTTTTCTGTAGATGAAGAAGCAAAGCAACTTACATCAAAGTATGCAAAAGAAACAGATATGAAAGCAGTCGTCGCATCAGAGATCTGCAGATTGATGAACAAAGATGCTGTTTTATTTTTCACTCTGTGTTGGAAATACCAGCCGTATGCTGATTGTAAAGACGTACTTGAAAGTATTGTTATAGAATGTGGGCTCAAAACGTAGGATACTTTCTGGTTTAGTTAGTTCAATAAAGTTTAAATTTGTTGTACTATTGATTTGATTATATGTGAATAAATATTTCAGAGTCGAGAAAACTTGATTTTGAGCCATGTTTCATTTTCTTATCCAATGAAATTTTTTGAAAGAAAAAAAATTCACAGGGGGAGGGGGGGGTTTAAATGTCACTGGTATCAGAAAATTTGGAAGATCCGATGTTTTGGTTATGGAGGTTGGTTGATAAAAACTTTCCTTTATAGCAGAAAATTTTCTGCCGTTCGTGGGCCAGAAACTGGTATATATATAAGGCCTTATTTCACGTAACTAACAATTTCTAGCCTGACAATATTTCCCCAGAGAAAAATCTCAAATTGTTACCAAAAATTATGCTACAGGTAAGCGAAGTATCACTTGAAAATCGACAATGATGGGAAAATGGTGCATAATACAAAATCCTTTCAGCATAACAAACACGTGAGATGAATATCCATATTCACGGTCAAATATAATTATATGTTGGACAATAATTTTAAATAGTGTGCGGAAGGTAAGATGAAAATACAAAAAATATATATTTTTTACAAAAAATCAAGCCAGTAAAAATGAGAAACTCTAATACAGGGCTCACTCAAAAAATTATAAAAAGCAGGAAAAAGTTGGACTAAACAGTACAACAGGGACACCATATTTAAAAAAATCCCTAAATTATTATTTTTTTCATAGCACTGTTTCAGTATCCTATAAGATTGACTCAAGCAAAATGGCAGTTACAAAAACAATTTCTGGCCAAAACACAATTTTTTTTTTTTTTTTTGCCTCTCCTTACAATAATATAAATTACATGCTTTTTTGGAGTCTTCCACATTCCAGCTTGTTAACTCTCTTCGACAATACACCCAGCAAATTATGAAGACATACGTTTTTTTTTAAGAATGATGCTCATTCGAGACCACTTTCAAGAGCACAGTGCAAAAAGTGTGAATTACAAGATCTGATGTAAATAAGTCAAGGTGAACTGGTTGTGTTTGGACAACACAACAAACTGTGTTGTCTATCCTTTTTTTAAGGGATTTGTTTACATTTTACTATAATCATTTTTGACAAATGAATCACTTTCATTTCTAGCTCTTTGCAACGCATTGTAAATTTTTTTTATGCCTCTGCATACCCAAAAAATATAGAAGACAATTGAATGCTATTGAGCAACATCAGAATCACCAAACCCAGAATAGGCCCATGTATCCAACTGCGTTGTTATGCAAACTGTTGTATCACCTGTACACAAAATGTGCGCCATAATTTTGAATGATGAATGTTAGTTATCGTCCAAGACCATAAAACTAGTAAATGCAAAATTATTTTTCCATCCAGACAAAAGTTTTTAAATCACTACTCTACTTGTTGTACCCTCAAACTAAACAAATGAAAAATTAATAAACCAAATGGTACACATATACCCCAAAAATTACATTAAAACTGATACAATTTCTGCTTTGGCAGAATCATTAATTACAATCTACGGCATTTGTAATATTGGCAATATATATGGTTCACTCCTCAATTAAAATGAATTCCACAAATTTTAGAGAGAGAGCCTGGCCGAGACATGACTTTTCTTTCCGAGTTCACCTCAGCATAATATCCGGAAAATAACTGTTTCCTTCCACAAATTTTGTTGATAGGATTTGGTAAAAACTAGAAAGTAAGACAAAAGCAGGAAATTTCACCATAATGGACGACAAGTGGGGGCCCTGTACAATATGACAAAATATGGATTATATGGTTCCCATCTCACAAATTGGTCGAAATTTTTTCTCCGTAAATAACATTTAATAAAGTATGACTTACTGAAGCCCACTATTTCTCGCTATTGGCTTTTTTTAAACAATTTTAGCCATAGACTGCATTTTTGCTCATCTCTAAAAACTTTTTCGGCTGTAACTGACAACTTGTCAATTATTTTTATGATGTCCCATATGGATCTCAATTTCCAGAATGAATTTATATAGAAAAAAATATATATGGGTTTCTCTCTCAGCCTTTTACTACTTAAACTTCTCTACCAGTAGTGGGGATTGCTCTGGGGAACCATGCCTCCCTTTCCCCAAGCTGACCAAAAATTAGAAAAATTTAATGTTTCAGTGAAAAAAATTGAAATATCGAAGGGAAATATCCTTTATAAGTATAAATCCATTTGTTAATTTAAATGCTTTTTTGAAGGGTGGCAACTCAAATTTCTCTGGAAGAAAATGTTTGTGTGCCCCCTCAGGAGGGGTGTATGTGGCCCTAACGTATTTATGTTGTTGAGTTGCACTTGTTTCATGTTCATGCTGCCATCTGCCTTACATTTCTGAAGTAAATATGGAAATGCTTGAATTTTCATGTTATGTCAGTATCATGTTGTAGGTCTGCCTGCTCTCTGCAAAGGGAATTTTTCAAATGGGAGACCAACTCACATTCTCACCTCAAAGTTGGAAACCACAGAAAACCAACTTCAGTCGGCCACCACAGTGGCGTCAACGAGGTTTGATCCTGGGGACGAGAGTCCAGCACGATGCTCACATAAATGCAAATATTTTTTGGCCTGCAAGCCATAGGTTGTGCACTACGGCATCATAATTTTTAATTGAGACTAAAACATCAAAATGATAGATTAATAATTTTGCTTTTCTAATTTGTAACCAATTTTCTACAAATCGCACACTCTTAAAATGCTCCTCGTGTAATCCCATAGTTGCCAACTTCGGAGAGAGAATTAGGGAATTTTTCACTCGCATCCAAATTCTGTACAAAAGTAAATATAGAATTGTACATTATTGTTTTCCCTTCCGAAAAACATGACACCAAGCAAGCCATTGCAGATTAGTGTAAAGTCGCCAACCAGTAGGTTAAATTACTATTACTGCTATTTTTAAATCAAATCAGACAGTGCTACTCTTAAATCAAATCAGACAGTGCTACTCTTAAATCAAATCAGACAGTGCTACTCTTAAATCAAATCAGACAGTGCTACTCTTAAATCAAATCAGACAGTGCTACTCTTAAATCAAATCATGGCAACAAAGAAATCTCCATCAAATTGGAAATAGGACATGTGGACTTAACGTAACATATGGCCAAGTCAGATACTAGTCAACTCACTGCTTTTGGATGCTGAAAGGCTGAATTGACCTTAGAGGAGGTATACACTAGATGTTTAGTGAATTTTTGCTTTTTTCCCCCAGAAAATGGAATATTGTTTTTGCGATTTGATGCAAAATGGGAACAATTTACATTATATTTGTGACATTACAGAGACAAAAAAAAACTTTTTTCCTGGGTGAATTCTTTGGGAATATTTTTTCCCCTTAAAAGTAGGGATTTTTTACAATCATGGTCGAAACTCGGGAGAAAATAAAAAAAATAAATAGCAATTTTTTGTAATCCTATTAATCAAGAATTTTTGTTGCAAAACACTCCAAATAGTTCTGATTTTGTCTGTCTTTCCCCCAACCCCCCATAAAAAGGGGTTTTTAAAAAAATACACAGATAAATACATGAATAAAAATTCAACTAGCTTTCATTTAATTATCAAGCATTTTTCAAGGGTTTCACGAAAAGAAACCCCCTTTTTTTCACAAAGGAAGCTCTTTTAAATATTTACATGGAATCTATCCAAAACAGTTCAACGGTTTAAAAAAAGCGCATATTTCTCTCTGTATAAACTTTAAGTACACGTTCAAGAAGGTGGCAACAAGCCAGATATCTGAGAAATTTCTAGGTTGTCCCAGCCTTGTTGCTGCTGAGCTTGTTGTTGCGATTGGGGCTGCTGTCCCACTGAAGAACCGAGCTGAGCACGGATGTTCTGGGGATGTTGCTGTTGCATCAGAATCTGATGCTGCTGCTGTCGAAATTGTTGTTGCTGCAAACAAAAGAAAAAACAATTATTAAGTATGAGAAAAAATTATTCAACTTTAAACATCAATAAATCATTATAAGCATCAGTCAAATGTGAGCAAACAAAAGACAGAATAGATATCTTTCACTGAACCTGTTGCAAAAGATTCCTCAGCTGTGGGTTATGACCACTCTGACCAACTGGCGGCATCTGCTGCATCCTCTGTTGAGGTTGTTGTTGCAACTGTTGCTGCTGCTGTTGTAATTGTTGTTGCTGTTGTTGAAGCTGTTGGATAAGTACAAATATAAGTCAATCATTTATGTTTCCCAATTCAAAAAATCACATTTATACATATGCAAACATTTGTTAATAAAAACATTCACAGACAGAATGACTTTGCCAAGCACCCTGCGGTATCTATGCGATACTCAATCATTAACTAATTAAACTTCCAAATTTTCACGACCAAATACAACAGGCAAATAAACAAGGCTGTGAGCCACACAGTGGCAAGATACTCAACTAGCACCATAAAGGTTAGCATCATGTCTACAATCTCTGAGATTGGCAAAGAGGAAATATTTTCCCTTTAAACCTGGGGCAACTCTGAGGGCCCCGCAACCCATTATGAAGGGAAAAATATACTAAAATTGAGATATATCAATAATTTAATATGGTTTGTCTCTAAGTTTCAAACTATGAATTTATTCTACGGAATAAAATATCAATGTCAGTACATTGAGAGTAAGTGAAAATCTGCAGCATTTCCAGGTTTTTCACATGCAGCTTAGTACAGAAGTACAATATGACACGTATCACCACACCCAGGGGAGTATAAGCATTCCAGTATAGAGAAGTTCTATTACTACATTAAAAACGTTCCAAAACTTTGTGACAATCCACTTGCCATAACCAAGATAAAAAATTAGTAACACAGGTTCATACCATTACAACTTTTTTTTTATCACAGAAGAATGAATACAGATAGAACTTGTTCATTTGGCGTTCCCTTTGAAGTAAGTACCCTATGCAATTGTACATTTTTGCCATAGTTCATACCAAGATGTAAATGCAGATTGTAAGCCTTTTTTGTCACATACTCCAGTGTCTTCGTCACTGCTCATTGCACTTTTTCGGAACTTGAGATTCGTTACCCTTTAAGCAAATTCTTTATCTGAGGGAAAATTCACATGGGGAGAAATCGGAGGAATAAGCTGGTTGTGTGTAGAAGTATTGGAATGTAATATTTTGACAGTGAGGTGACACCAAGAGGAACTCGAGTCCTTAAACATCTACATGATTCAGTGAGACGCAAGCAACTATATCTTTGGAAGGCTGAGTTGTGGCTGCTCAGGGGACCTGTGCTCCCCAAGCTGACTTAAAATTAGGAAAAAAATATTTCAGTGAAAAAATTGTAAGATTAAAATACCCTTTATATGATATAATAACCAATTTATGTTAATTTAAATGTTTTAAAGGGTGGTAATTTCTCAGGCAGAAAATTTTTGTTCTCTTCAAGCCTCCTGGTGTCAGATTTACCTGTCAAAAACATATTCGGATACTTCCACAACCAACTTATTCCCTCGATCTTGCCTCATGTGACTTTTTCCCCTTTTCCTCTGATAAAGAATTTACTTAAGGGGAGAACGATTCTCAGGTTCTGAAGCGAAGGCACTAGAGGACCTGACAAAAATAGGTTTGCAATCCACATTCACATCTGTGTATGAATGATGGCAAAAATATATAACTGCATGGGGTAGTTACTTTGAAGGAAACACCAAATAAACAAGTTCTATCTGTATTCATTCTTTAACAATAAAATAAATTTCAGAACTTTTTGAATGCATTAATATAATTTAAGGATGATTTCAGGCACAATTCGATAGGTGGTAAATTGCCCTATGGATATATGACAAACCATAGCTGTTTTTAACTGAATGCTTAAAAATATTATTCAAATTTTTTTTTCATTCTTCTTTTGTCAAGGTCAACAAAAATTACAATTTGGATGAGATCGCAACCAAGATTAAACCGGGGTTTGCTGAGGTTTCAGAAGTGTGCAACAAAAATGATGGCAGTAAACATTATCAATTTAATGAATAGTTTTTCGTTTGCTGAGAATTTTAGAAATTATTTTAGGCATGCCCCCAGATGAAAAAGGTTGAAGGACGTTGATCTATGAGTTTGTTTTCTGTCATACATCGTGTCTTTTAAAAAATAACAAGGGAACATTCACATAAAGATGCAAAATAATTGATAGAAGACAAACTTATGTGCCGCCTTTCGTCGAATAAAATAGCAAAGTTCTCAGATCTCATGCAGAAAATCTCGTATTTAAGACAGACAAAAATTTATAAATTGCATTTGTTGCGAGCTATAGATTACCTGACGAATGGCAGCCTCACGATCTAGCATGGCTTGTTGTTGCTGCTGTTGTTGATGTCTTTGCTGATGCTGTTGTTGCTGCTGTTCCTGGGCAGCCTTGTACTGAAGCTCTTTCTGTTTTGCTGCCTCCAGTGTCTGCTGTAACTGTTGTATTTTTCGCTGCAAGTGATTCAATGGAAACTTTTTTTCAGAGATTCACAAGCAAGTTCAAAAAGTATTTCAACACGATACCAATGTTCAGATGAAACAGGAACAGCCATAAAATTGAATAAACAAAAAAAAAATTTTTGTCATAAAAATTTCTGGCCGACTCCATGTAAATAGGTAAAAATATGCTTTGTAATGATATAAAGACAATACACGAAAGTAAATTAATCAATCTTTATCAAACTCTGGCAGCATACCTCAGTGGGCTTCTGCCCAACTCATAGATATACAATAACAATGATACCTCGACTAATAAATGCCTTAGCATACAAATTTTTCAGCTAACAAAGATATTTTTCATCATTTTTCCGCCTTGGTAATGAATATGCTATTGGAATATTTCTGTTGATATGAATACAGAAGCTAATCCAACACTGCCAAATTGTGAGCTGAATTTTCGTGCAATCATCATCCAAAGTATGGTCACATGAGTACAATTAGTTGATGCCCCTTGGAATCTTTTCTCCCAGATGTAAGTTTTCTCCAGTTTTCGAACCATTATATGTGAAATGCATGAAAGATTAAGTTGAGAGAAAATGCATTGAGAAAAAAAAGAGGCCAAACTTGAATATTTTCCTGCACACATTCTTTCAGCGTAAGACTCTTAGCATCAAACTGAACAGTCCAGAAATTCAACTTGACAAGGAAAATAATCTTCATGTACGAGACACAGAAATGAGCTGACTACATCACATAGATAGACACTCCCAGAACCAGACTTTTGTGTACACAGTATAAAATAAAAACATCTTCAAATATCTCATCTTGCTGTAAATTTACATTTATCTAATTGTGAAGCTGTCAATTTTAGCTTTCACATGCACGGTCAGCTTTTATTTTTTTTATAGTAACCTACTTCTTAGTATTTAAAAAACTTATCTTTACATTTTGGGTAGTACCTGGAACAAATTAAATAATTTTTCGTAGAAACCTGTGGGGAATCTCATTTTGGATAATGAATGAGATTACAGAATGAATTATCTTCATTAGCTGAGGTATCACTGTGTATAATAAAGACTGGGATTAAAAAAGACTGTATGTGCCGAAATGGAAATTCCGAGGAAAATCGATGTCAGAGAACTTTCTGCCTTATTTCATTGCACAGGCGTTGGAACATGCATTCTTTTTTTGGAAAAAACAATTTGTGAAAAAATGGCACTTTGTCTTTTTTAATTCCAATTATTGATATCTTACGGGCAAAGCCCTAGCATTTCAAAACTCAAACCCAATGTACTTATACCGATATACTTCTCCCCCATATATATATATATATCCCTTTTTATATATTCTTTTCTTATTTACTATTGTGTAATATATCTTTATATATTATAAAACTAGCAATAATACCCAGCGCTGCCTGGGTTTTCTTCATATACCGGGAGCATAAGAGAAATGACAAACATGTAAAGGGATTAACATGTCTGAAATGCATTGTTTGGGAACCATGGGTAACCAAAGTAAACATTCTAAAAATCATTGTTGAGGCTCAAGAAACATTGTTGCCCGATAGTTTTTTTGCCTATTTCAGGCATTTATTCAGCTCCGATGAACTTTCAAAGTAGCCTATTGTTCAAGTCCTGTTTGGTATATATGCAAAATCTGGCTACTATCGGTGTAAAATTGTAGATTTGAATAGAGAACATACACACAGACACATACACAGAAAATGAAGTTAATAATATAAATTGATTGTGTGTGTTCTATATACAAACTTACAATTTTAGACTGATGTCTGCCAAATTTTGCTTACACACCAAACAGGATCAGATTTGCACGACAGGCTATTATAAAAGTTTGTTGGAGCTGGGAAATGCCCAAAATCAGCAAAAAAACACTGTTGGCAGCAATGGTTATAGGGCCTCAACAGTGACTTTTGGAATGTTTACTGTGGTTCCCAAACAATGTGTTTCAGACATGTTTATTCCCTTACAATGGTTTGCCACTTCTCTAATGCTCCCAGTATATGGGGAAAACTCAGCACCAGGTATTTTTAGTACCATATGGTAACGTAATGTGTAATCCTCATATATTCTCAAGAGATCAATATGATCTATCCAGGGAATTTGTTAGCGTTAGTAGACATCTATGCCCAAACTGGAATTTGAACCCAAACCTACACAGTCAGAGGCTAGTTTCCTAACCACTCGACTGCCAGGTGGCAATATTATAATAATTAACTCTTGATAAAAATGAGCTTTTCACTTTTGTAAGCAATTTTGGTTATTTCCACGAAACATTTCATTTCTTGTCACTGATACTATCAGAAAAGAAATGACAGCTTTAACTTCATTTGCTCCAGACATGAAAAACTTTTACCAAGTTTGAATATATTTTTCAGAAAAATGTAACAAAATCACTGAATTTTATGTAATTACATAACAAAAAACTCATTTGCAAAAAAATATAAATTTTTCTGGATGACATTTGAAAACAGATTCCACAAATATTGACAGTGTCAAAAAATTCAGAATTATACTATTGCAATGAGTGAAATCCCTGAGAATGAAAGGTTCTCTGGCAGGCCCAAAGTCAAGTCTTATACGAGTACAGTGGTAATGTAAATGAACATCCATTGCCAAGGTAGTTGCACGCACATGAAAGTGATTATCATCATGGTGTTGAATCATTAACATGTACTGCTCCTCTTGGTATAATGCATGTGTTCCCCCTCCATACCACGCATTGCTCCCTCCTACATATCATATGTATTGCTCTCCTTCATATGACTGTATAAAGCCCCTCATTTTCTTTTGATTTTGAATCTGCCTGTATATATATATATATCAATGCCCCCCCCCCTTCTTAGTCATGGTTTTTGTATGCAATGCATTGCCCACTCTCCCCAACCCCATTTGTAACTAACTGTCTTTCCAGCTTAACTCACCCTCTCTTGGGGCAGGCAGGTAAATACTTTTTTTTGTGATATGCCAGAGTTGTTGCCGGTCCGAAGAATGTATAATTATAATAAATTCAATAGTTAATAGTCTCTAATTGGGTTCTTATTCAGTATAAATGGTTTGTATTCATCACAAGCCATGTTTAAAGTTGCCCTATACGAGCATGCTCACTCGTACCTGATCTGAACTGAATCACACCAGGGTCATTCCATTTCAAATCACCAGGGGAAAATGCCATAATGACACCCATAGTCTCAGATTTCAATGATTTTTTTTTTATTTGTTGCATTTACCATCCTTATTAACCGTGTGAAATATTATTTGCATATCTCTAAAACTTTTTGAGAAAAAAAATGTTGAAATTTATCAGAAACTGATGCAGGTGACTTTTCCGAGGCTCAATTTTTAAGCGGCATTGTTTGAGAAAATAAATCATAACTTTTCCAATTTTCAATATATTCAAGTGAAATTTTCACTAAAGTGTTCACAAAAACATACAGAATATGAATAAAAATAATTCATACACTTACATTTGAAATTTACATGCAAAAAAATTATGTAAACTTTGTTTTTGTGGAATTTTTCGTTAGAAAAAATACAATTTTTCAAACGTATTTTTAGACCAGAGGCACAGCAGTTACCAAAACAACTTTTATTTTAAATTTCTCCTAAATATATGAAGTAAAATACTGGAGAAAAAAAATAATGGTTTTTTGACCGTTAATATGTTTATTCTGGTTCGCAACACAAAATTCATCGAAATAAGACTGGGCCGTTCCGATTTCAAATCATTCAACTAGATACTGAAATGCAACCCATCATCCCGGATTCCAATTATTATTTTTTGTTTATTGCTTCTACCATGCTTGTTGACCATGCAAAACTTCATGTACATATCTCAAAAACTTTTTGAGAAAAAAAATGTTTTCTAACCTCACGAATGACGTCTCTTAGGCTAACCCCATTCAAGCAATATTATTTGTGAAAATATATCATAACTTTGCAGATTTTCAATATATATTCAAGTGAAATTTCTACTAAAGTGCTCACAAAAAAATGCAGATTATGAATAAAAAAAATGTAAACCTTAGAGGAAAAAAGTCATTTAAATTTAATTTTTTTATTATTTTTTTTTAACACAATTTTTTAAACACTTTTTTTTGGATGCACAGCATGAATTTTCAATTTTTTTTAAATTTAATCCTATTAATATATTAAGAAGACTGTAGAAAAGTAAGCATTATTTTGACAGTTAATACATTTGAGTAACAAAACACAATTGTACTTATATGACTACATTAATTATATTTGTACATTTTGACTTAATACAATGATTCATGCTTAGTAAAAATAAATTTATATTTTATTTTTCATGTACACTTATACATTTATTACAGTATTCACTAAATTAAGTTTAATGAGTAGTTAATGCAATAATTCAAAACAATTAATAAATTTTAAAATTCTAAGATTAAATGAATTCATGAAATAATTAGAAATGTTAATGTAATGTGTCAAATGGGAGTTGGTGAAAAAAAAAGGTTTTGGGTGAATAAAATAATTTTTCAAATTAAACCTTCATGTTCAGATTCTTAGAAGTGTTCAAATTCCGAATAATTAATTTCACTTTTAATTGATCTATAAATATTTCTTATGATGCAACAAAGACGAACTTTTGCAATCTGATATATTTTTGCATAAAGAATTATTTTGTATTTGATAAATCCAGATAATATTAATCATATATATAGATTAATTTTTGAAGTTTTTTAACATGCTTAATTATAAAGTTATTTTACCACAACAGTATTACATTTTTTTTTAATTACTTTGATTTTTACAGCATATATTTTAATAAACATATATTTAATGTATATGATAAATATGAAATTGTTATACTTGTGTGAAAAAAAATCTACATTATAATATTTAACACAAGCATCTATATATTTTTCCCAAGAAATAATTTAAAATTGCTGATAAAAAGCCAGAATATGAGGCATTAAATCACAAAGAATGAAATAATTATCAGCTACAACCTAATTGTTGTAGCTGAGGCAGATGGAAGGGAGTAGAATTGAAAACCTAATGTATATAATGCCTGGTGGTGATATATTAGATGTGATGTTTCTTGTTGTGATGATGATTGTAAAAAATAATAATAGCTTCTGTGAAGATATAAACTATGGCACACTGGTCTTTGTCCTTCAGAGGGCAGCTGGTGTCTTATTTAATTATAAGACTTTATCATCCCAGCAGGTGATGATAAAGTCACTGCTGCTGCTTCATTGGGAAAACTAAAACAAAAGTGTTAGAACCAAACTGCGCCCCCCCCCCATAAAATAATGCAAGTCTCAATTATGATCTTGCTGAAGACAGAGAATGTGCTCCATAAAGTAGTCTACTTCAGGGTTAGCAAATTTTTCTTATCATAACACAATTTCCATTTGAGCTAAATATTTTATATCATCATTTTGGAATTCAAAGTAAAATGTCAGAAAAGACACTTGAAATTTATAGCGTTGGAAAAAAAACTGGATCTGACTGTCATAAAAAGTGTTATGCAAAAGTGTAAAATCTGTTATCCATTACATCATTGGACCCATCGAACATCAATATTGAGGAGTGGAGCAAGTTCTGAACATTTATCTACTCTGTGTTTAAGCATCGTAGAGCTTTTTTCTCAAAGTATGAAATATATCCCAAAGCATGCTTTAATCCTTTAAAATGTCATAAGAAAAAAATAACAAACGGTTTAAGGATAGTAAACTTATATTTTTCATGTATAAATGAAATAAATGGTTGTACAAAAATGGTTTGTACATTCTAGGGAAAAAAATATGCCATGCCTGTAGGGACAGTGAATATAAACAATAATAAATTAGGTGAAGAAACTGAATACTGTGAAGAGATGAACAGTGATAGTAATGTAGAGAAGTAACTTGGAAAAATGTCAATTATTAAACCAGAAGCACTTGAAGAAATAAATTCATCTCTACAGAACATAGAAGAGTCACCAATTAAACTTCATAGGGTAGCTCCACAGTGCAAGTCAAGCAATGCCAAAAGAAAAGTTAAATCTGCTTGCAACACTTTAAAATCAAATGTTTGTGAAGTTAATGAAGAATTACCCGAAAATGAATCTCAAAGCACACTTAATGAAGATATTAAACGGAAAGCAAATATGATTATTTTGATAAAGTTAATTAGAAATAAGACTCAATTTAACCATCACAACAAGGAGAAAACTGCAATTTTTAACTCTGGCCCCTGCTTTAAGAAAGGGGAACAAGGAAAAAAATCTGAAGAGTTCAATGTCACTGAATATGCTGTGCAAAAAGCAGGAGAGCTTTTGTAAATGAAAAAGCAAAGGTGAGCCATTGTGTTTTCATTATAAAAAGAATCAAAAATTTCAACGATTTTTTTGCAATCTAATTTTTTAACGCAAAGGTTTACATTTTCTTTCCTAGTCATAATCTACATTTTTTTGTGAGCATTTTAGTGGAAATTTCATTTGAATATATTTGAAAATCTGCGAAGTTATGATATATTTTCACAAATAATATTGCTTGAATGGGGTTAGCCTAAGAGACATCATTCGTGAGGTTAGAAAACATTTTTTTTCTCAAAAAGTTTTTGAGATATGTACATGAAGTTTTGCATGGTCAACAAGCATGGTAGAAGCAATAAACAAAAAATAATAATTGGAATCCGGGATGATGGGTTGCATTTCAGTATCTAGTTGAATGATTTGAAATCGGAACGGCCCAGTCTTATTTCGATGAATTTTGTGTTGCGAACCAGAATAAACATATTAACGGTCAAAAAACCATTATTTTTTTTCTCCAGTATTTTACTTCATATATTTAGGAGAAATTTAAAATAAAAGTTGTTTTGGTAACTGCTGTGCCTCTGGTCTAAAAATACGTTTGAAAAATTGTATTTTTTCTAACGAAAAATTCCACAAAAACAAAGTTTACATAATTTTTTTGCATGTAAATTTCAAATGTAAGTGTATGAATTATTTTTATTCATATTCTGTATGTTTTTGTGAACACTTTAGTGAAAATTTCACTTGAATATATTGAAAATTGGAAAAGTTATGATTTATTTTCTCAAACAATGCCGCTTAAAAATTGAGCCTCGGAAAAGTCACCTGCATCAGTTTCTGATAAATTTCAACATTTTTTTTCTCAAAAAGTTTTAGAGATATGCAAATAATATTTCACATGGTTAATAAGGATGGTAAATGCAACAAATAAAAAAAAAATCATTGAAATCTGAGACTATGGGTGTCATGGCTGGGTGATTTGACATGGAATGACCCACCAGACATATACAAGATGACAACAGTATAGCAACATAACACACATAAACAACAGCGGCTGTTTGTTACAAAAGTCTGTTTTTGTAACAAATTTGTTACACATTTAGAAGAACTAATGCATGAAGATTTACTTTTTTTAAGCAATCCAAGCATCAAACACTGAACATTTCTTCGAAAAAAGTATCTACAGCTTTGATTTTTTAGGAAAATCCAGATTGGGCCTGCCAGGGGTTGCATGCAATGTGATGTTAAAATTAAGATGTACGTTCTCGAAGATTAATCAAGAAACAAATTTAAGACACAGAAAATGAAAATTACCAGATTCTCTTTTCTAGCAACCTCCAACTGTGAAAATCGTGCACTATTAGCTTGTTGCTGGGCAAGAGGCTGCTGCGGTGGTTGATTCATGGTGGTCGAATGAACTGTATTCGTGCCTTGGGGTGCAGGCACCTGCTGTTGGGGTGGTGGA
The DNA here is from genome assembly GCF_987345545.1 of Pholcus phalangioides. Classification (NCBI taxonomy): domain Eukaryota; kingdom Metazoa; phylum Arthropoda; class Arachnida; order Araneae; family Pholcidae; genus Pholcus; species Pholcus phalangioides. Next base: position 28,049,704 of record NW_028301607.1, on the reverse strand, counting down.
GGGGCAGGAATCTGCTGAACACTCTGTGTCACTTGTTGCTGGCTGATCGGCATTCCCATGGGGTTGCTATTGCCACCAATACCTGTAGTACTCGGCTGCGATACATAAAGGTGGGGAAAAAAATTAAAGTTTTCTTGCAATTTCATTTTGAATTGAACACTTTGACACTTCTCAGTGAATCATGAAAAAAAAATCAACAACCTTGATTATGAGACATACTACTACTAAACCACACATGCACCTCATCCATATTTCTCTGTAGAACTTCCAACAAATTGGTACATGTTGGAATGTGTGTGTACATTTGGTGAACCTAACATGAAGTTTGTTTCTGTGTAATACTTGATAGGTGTAGTGCTGCCATTTTTCATCAATTTTTTTAACTATGAATGAAGTGTAATGATTGAATAACTGTACCATTGTAGGCTTGTTGCTCTCTGTGGCAAGCCTTTTGTAATGGGGAGATCAAGTACATCTGTCCCTCGAAACCACCGAAAAGCAACTTCAACCAACCACTACTGTGGTGATGGTGGGGTTTGAAACAAAGGTCCTCACAATGAAAGTCTGTCACTATGACCACTCGACCACCACAGCGGCTTATCAGGCGTACCATAAATTGAGGTAACTTTGAGACATTATTTTCGGCTTTAAAATTTCTAGCCAATTCCATGTGTTTTATCGATAGCAACGAACTAATAAAATGCATAGCACTGGCTGGAAATTCAAAAGTTGAAAATAATCTGCCATCCCAAAGTTACCCTAGTTAATTGTGATTGAGATGAGCATATACTGGAAAATTGAATTTTGTGGATACTTTAAATATGCATCAATTATACCATGCAATACAGTAAAACTTGGTTTGAATTTTGGATAATTCAAACCTTTACGAACTCCTCTTAAGTTTTCTATATGATTTAATGTAAACATTTATTGTTTAATTCAAATTTTTAGTGTAATTTGAAGTTGGGGGGGAAATTATGATTCTTGTATGAGCAAATTCAGTTTGGAAAAATTCGGCAAGAACCGCGACTTTGCATTTCTTGATCAAGTTGTTGAACAACAAATTTTTTAAAGACTAATAAAAGTTTGAAAACTCTACTACTCTTTCTTTCTCTACTCTTTCTTCGATAATTTAATGCCCATTTTAACATTGCTCAGCTGGAGTGCAACGAGAATGTGTAGCACTTAATACCGATTATGCTTTTCAACATAGATCAAGGTATAACATTCAAAATCTGAATCTTTTTTGTCGCCATTAAGCGTACAGAAAGTTCAGATTGTAATATTATAGTGTAATTTCTTTGATAAGATAAGAATGATAAGCAAAAATAAGCCTAACAGTTTCGGATGATTATGAGCTGTTCCCGTAAATCAGTCTTTGAACATGGTCAAGAAATTCTACAGTGATGCCGATTCCAGAACAGTGGAATAATGTAGCAGCTAAAATCAATTATTATAATTATAAATTATTAAAATCTGGAAAACTATTTTGTCACCGATGATAAAACTTTAATAATTGATAATTGTTATCCTATGTGAATGTTGATGATTAAGTTGCAATTTGCAGTCATTTTATAGATCCACGATAGATTTAACTTGGATAATTCAAACTTTTTTTCACTGACTTTGGATTTCAAATCAGCTAAGTTTGACTAATTTTTTAATTATTTTCAATTAAAGGGATGGGGAAAGAGAAATATGCGTATCCATAGAACTCTTTTATATACTGTATGTAGTATGACGAACATTACCTGAGACATCATCATTCCCTGATTAGCTGAAGTGGACGACGGCATACCCATGCCTTCAGAAGTTGCTATGGAATTTCCAGATATTTGCTGCATATTAATTTGCTGCAATTATTAAATAACTCAAATTTCAATTTGGAATAAAAGTAATAATTCAAAAAAAAAAAGCAGCATAAGCTCTAGTTTAATTCATTAGTTTTCTTTTTTGTTGATGTGTATGTACATCACAGAAAAGAAAGAATTATGAGAAAGAACTTGCCCGTTGTTTCTGAACTTGTTGTTTACGATGGCTTTCATACATCTGTCTGATGCTATTGAAAAATCCTTCCTGGTCATTTGGTATGAATCCCATGTATATACGCTTTTCAGGCATATATAAAATAATCATGATTCGAACATCACAAGGAGTAGGAAACTGGATACAACCCACCTGTAAAATAAAGTAAATCAATTGAAATTGGTGTGATCATTAAAATATAACACTTGATTCCAAGTACAAATAAGGTTACAAACTCTTCGCTCCAGGGGTACACGTATGTGTACCTCAGTTTTAATGGCTTCAAATGGTTTTTAATGACTTTTTTTTTAGAGTTAACACTAGATAGACAGAAGTGGTCACTTTGACTGTAAAGGTACTTTGACTTGCGATTATACCTAAACAGTTTTTCCTCAGATTGTTGAAATTTCATGACTTTTCTCATCTTGTTAAGGGTCTTAGATTTCTAAAATATAAATGTTCTATGTTTCTTAGTTTAGTGGCAAAATGAAGTTCAACCTAGAACGAAAGTAGTCACTTCGACTGCTATAGAAATATATAGACTAATATGATTATATGATTATATTTGACTAATATGATTGCAAAACATGTTGAAATGGACAGTGTTCCTATGCAAATATTAATATTGAGAGAATATATGTTCTATCAATGTGGGTTTCCTATTTTTAACAATTTTACCTATAGACATGATTCTAGCTGGGGGCGAGGCAATTCCTATTCTTTTTTGTGTGTGTGTGTTTCTTCACATTATAAATTCATTGTAGGAGGGAGAGCCCCAGCCTACAGGCCCTGCTGGATGTGGGGAGCCATTATTTTACCACATTTTGACTAAACAAATAAATAATTCTACAGCTGGTAAGCAGAGGAAAATCTAGGTCTTGAGTACCAAGCACACATTAAATTGAAATCGCAGACAAAAGAAATTTCTGCCAAAAGTTATGAAATTTTATTAATCTATGAATGAATGTTGTTGATGTTTTCGACGAAAAGAATTCATTCAGTCACAATGTGATTGGCATCGAAAAGTTGTCTTATGTAGAAATGAATTACCTTTTGGGCGCGACAATACTAGGGAAAGACCAACATGTGTAGACCCAAAATTACAAAAAGGAACCACGGCTATACACATTTCGAAACTATATATTAAGTTCTTTCATCAGTAGCAAAAAAGGCATTAGGGTGACACTGCATTAAAATACCCTGCATTAGGGTGACACTGCTATGAAAGCATATTGAATAGAAACAATACTTCTTTCATAATTCATTAGAAAATTAACATAATCTAGACAGTATGATGCGAAATATATTGATCCAGCAGTTCCTGGATATTTTCTATATGTGACAGAGCCTAAACATCTTATATCTATATGCATAAAATCACGTCTTGACTGACAGATTCATCATCACTGAGCCGAAACTGCTAAAGCTATAAATATGAAATTTATTCAGTAGTTTTACTTCATGCCATACAGACTCACTACGAAGGGTTTTTTGAAATTTGACCCTTAAGAAAGGGGTTGAATGGGATACCCCTAAAGGGGTTCAAAGGTTGCATAGAGAAATAATGGCAAGCTGAGACTATAGATATGAAATTTGGCCAATACTTTCATTTCATAATGTAACAACTCGGTAAGGTGGTTTTTTTCGAATTTGATACCCAAGGTCATAAGGGCAGGGGGGGGGGGGGTGAAAATTATGCATGATTTTGTGAAAAGCAAGTAATTATGTGGAAAGTAAAAAAAATCTAGTTAATTTTGTACACAGAAAATGAAGTTAAAAATTTATGGTTTTGTTAATTTGTATTAATGATGGGTCCATTATTCAGATTCTGAATTGTGTGAAGGGTCTGGAAACCAGATCCAAGTTTTGACTGGACAGATCCCTGATTCACGTTCAGAGATTTGAACATATATCCTATTACATCTAAAACCATGTTTCAGATGGCTTGTTACCATTGCCAAGTTGTTAAGTATTACAAGCAAAATATTCTATCTAAAATGTCTAGCTTATACAGTATAGCTCTACAACCATGAGAATAACTTGTCAGCAATTGAGCTTTCACATTGGGCTTGTATTTCTAGAAGAAAATAGAATCGTCTGATGTGATGCAACGTAATTAAGGCTCATCTCATGATTGGAAAACTATATTTGATCAACCTATGTATTTTTTCACTATCTCATAAATAAACATACCATATTTCCCTCATTAGCAAGGAGAGGGAAACCAGCATGCCAGGAAATTCAAGAAAACAGATTCCAGATAATTTTATTGTTTTTGTCGCACAATGGTAATTTTCTGCACACAAGAGCTAATTAGACCGGGACCTACAGTTTATTACCCATTCCGGACAGCAGCCTTTTTTATACTCACAGAGAGGTTGGTGAGCTAACTTCTTGATGTGGGACTCCTTGAAGCAGCAATATTTTTCTGTGGTCATATCCCTGTTTCTGTTGTACCCGTGTCAGGAAAATTTCTGACAAGAACGAACTGGTTATCAAACTCGTGACACCTCTAAACATATTTTGGTACTTTAGGCAAGTATCTCATCGACCTGGGCTACCGTACCCGATTCCAGATAATTCTTAACTATCTGGACTATAGGAACCCATTGGAAGGGCGATTTGAAACCTTGTCTTTTCTCTGCATTTTTGTATCCTTTTGTTTTATGAACTATCACATTCAGATAGAAAGTGCTCTACCAGATTAGAGCATTGTGTTTGCTTTTGCTACTGCAAATCTTGATTTATTAAAAATGTTGGATACTTCAAGTATATTCGTTTCAACAGATTAGATGATTAATAGGAACATAAGTTAGATTGTGAAGCATTTTGTATTTTTGCCAAGATTATGAGAGAACCATTATTTTATTCTGAACCGCTTATTTATTCAGCATGTGAGATTATATTGTCTTTTGAATAAATTCTGTGATCCTTATTAAACTTTACTTTTCTCAGCATGCAGGAAATAGACCAGACTCAAACATTTAAAAAGCTGGTGTTCATGGAGTTAAGCGCCATGCAACGTAATGTGGGGGAAATATGGTAAATGCATATCACTTGGTTAATAAAAGGCAAAAAAATTAAAAATATAAGGCAAAAAAAGGTTTTGGTAGATTATACAGACCACCATAGGCGTACTATTTCAGATTAGGGCAATTTTTTATTTTAGTCCAGCACTGCTATTTGAACTTGTAATTTTAAGCCACAACCTTTTTTTTTAAATCACCTACACATTCCCACATGTCTCTTAGCTAGTTTTTTCATCATCAATTATCAGTTCTCCCAACACAAGACAAATACCAAAATAGGTCAGATACCCTTGAAAGAAGGATACTCACCCATCCACTGCCCATAGCCTTACAAAGCTTTTGCAATGCCTCAGATTCCTGATTGAAATGGATGAGAATATGTCGAGCGGCTGTCTTAAGCACTGTGAACAGGTGACTAACAACAAGCTGTTTAGGAATGAGCTGAAGAACCAATCGCCCTGGCCATTTCTCAGCATTTCTAAAATGAGACATCAGTGCCAAAATACATGTTTTATGATGATAATTGCAACAAATCAAATTTAAATACCATTTTTGAATTTTCAAATAAAATCTTAAATAATTTTCAGCAACACAATCATTCTGCTTTAATGCTAGCAAAACAAACACAAAAAATTACTCAGTGAAAATACTCACACTTCAGGTTCTCCATTATTTATCACAGATGAGAAAGTGCATGGCAATGAGTTTGTGACTCGTTGAGTCTGTTGCAATGCTTGGGGTGGAGGTTTTTCTTGGAATTCAATCATTCCCTGCCAGATGCATCGTCTATCTTTTGTTGGCTGCCCCGGACCACCTGGCTGAGATTGCTGGGGAGCACCACTTTGACCTGCAGCAGACATGGAGCTCATATTTCCCTGCATTTGTGATGGCGCTAGACTTGTTGTCGGAGCAGTCGTCATGGGTACACCCTGTTGGCCCATCATTTGTCCCATAGTTGTTGGGTTTCCTAATTTTGATTGCATGCCAGCCTGCATAGCCTGGGCAGGTGACATTGATCCGGCCATACTTGATGGTTGCTGAGATTGTTGCTGCTGCTGTGACTGCTGTTGAGAAGACTGCTGCTGCTGCTGTTGCTGCTGTTGTTGTTGCTGCTGCTGTTGTGCCTGAGCATTTCCCTGCGGCGGAAATGATTGAAGCTGACCCAACTGAGTTGCTAAGCCACCAGATGAGCCAATGGTTGAAACAGAACCTGGGGAGGATGTGGAAATTCGGACACCTAGTTGATTGGGGCGGAGAGGTCCTCCTTGTTGATTAAGCATTCCTTAAAAATTGAATAGAAATAAAAAAAAAATGAGTAAAATTAAAATCACAATTATCAAGACCATCATGATCTTTAAAAAGTTTTCTAGATCTTTACATAAACAGATGTAAGAATCATGTAAAATTTAAAATTCATGAACATAAGGTTTTTTTTTTTTTGGAAAGTGGAACTTCAATTACACTGTAGGAAATATATCAAAGTTCTCTTGACCTACCAGATTATGTACCTCAGCCATAAGGGGCCATTTAAGTATTACGTCAGTGGATTTTTAGCCATTTCTGACCCCCCACCCTCTTTGTCAGCAAAATTTTGTCAGTTCTGCTCTCCACCCCCTACGCCATATTGGGTTCAGAGGCATAAGCAGGGGGAGGTATAGGGGGCCTCATGTGTTCCCCTTCCAACACTATATAAAAATTTACTTTTGATGCAAAAAAATATTTTTTTTAAAAACTAAAATATCAAAAGAAAATAACTTTATATGTTATAATCAAAATTCATGTTAATTTCAATGCTATTCAAAAGATAAGAACAAAATTTTCCCCTAAGAAATTCATATTGCTCCCTCAGAACGTATATCCTGCATACGCCCCCCCCCCCCCGATTTTGATTACCCATTCAGAGTATATCACATAGTGAGCCTGACCACCACTGTCTTACAGTCTGTACTGAACTTGCTATGAATACACAGGTATCATTTTTCGCATGATCAGGAAACCTACTCAAAAAATTAGAAAAAGTAGGATTAAAAGTAGAATGGGGTCCCCCCCCCCCCCTAGACAACATAATCACAGCGTGATAAAAAAAAATAGTTTCAAAAAATTTTTGGGGCCAGTCGCGCAGATTTACAGGAGTAGTGTTGCTGAGGGTATCACCCCAAAGGATTGGAAACTTGCTATACATAAAATGTTGTTTCGATTTTTAAAAAGGGTAGTAGAGAGGCTGTGTCCAATTATCATCCAGTGAGTCCGAGCTCCCTCTTGAAAATTTTGGAAATTATTATCAAAACGCAATTGTATTTTAGTAATCTATGACATCCATATTTGTTATGGGCATCTTTTTCTCAGTCACCTCGTTGGGCATTTTGCCTGTTATGGCTTAGTATTTGTATTTAGCTACCAAAGCAATTTTTTGGAATTACTGTGAATGAGTCTGGTCTTGACTATAGTGCAAGGTGCGCTCACATGAAGCGTGGTCAAGTTTTTCAGGGGAATAGTAAATAAATACGCGGAAAATATACAAAGAAAAGATGTCAGTAAGAATATTTAATATTTTTATAAAGGGGTGATTGATGATATAACTATTATTCAAACCCCTCCCCCGTCATCAAAACAACACCTCAACACATAAATCAAAACAACACTTCCGCTCATGATGACGTGATACTTGAATGGCCTCAGCCTCCTAAGAACTGATTAGTTCCAGAAAATTTCTTGTATCATGAAAATCTGATATCCTGAATCAAACTTTCTTGCATAAAATTATGGAGTTAATCAGTTTTACACACCTAATTATTAATACTGGTATTAAATTTTTTTGAAATACAGTAAGCTGTATTCTATGTTGGATAAAAGTAATTTAGCTTATAAGACAAATCATCACACAGTATAGCCAGACAAAGCTGACAGACTTTGACTAGTTCAAAGAGAACTCAAGTTTCCTTATATAAAATAAGTTTCCTTCGAGCATTTCACGCTAGTTAATAAAGTACAATGAATTCTGCTTAGAATATTCCCACTTAATACAATTTATTTTCTGTGGTACCAACTTTTTTTTACTATATTAACACACACATACACACACACAATTACAACTTTTTCTGGTTATAAACAACATTCAAAATTTTTGCTATTTCCCACTTATAACATTTGGAAAATTCTGTTCAAAATTCCCCCCTGAAATGAATGGTTTTTTTTTTTTTTTGCTCAGATTATACTCGGGATGGTTGGAGATGGCAAAGAAGAAATTTTAAAGAAGGAAAAATTGAAATTCTTGAATTTGTAGGAGAAAAAAACTTTTATTTTGGGAATTGCAACAAAAAAGTTCAGCTTGCCCCCCAAAATCTTCAAGCAACTATCATTTCAAAATGAGATGACATGTTCAAAGCATGGGTGGAGATACCCCCCACCCCCCAGCGTCAAAGGTGGAGTCGACTGATCTAATGTATATATGTATATATGAATTGACATCATCTTGCCCCCTCCTAGCAATAATGACCGTGCCCCCCCCCCGACTTCAAAGTCTATCTCCGCCTATGGTTCAAAGTGATTAAAATTACAAAAATCACCAAAAAAAAGGAACTTTCTGGATATTATGCCAACATGAACTTGAATAGAAAAGGCTATTAGTCTACACTGGGAATTTGTTGGGCGAGGAGATCACCCCTTTTTACAAATATCATCTCAATTTTGATCAAGAAGCTCAAGTTCAAAGATGCAAATATGTAGGTATCAATACATTTTTTTTTCATACATAAAACGTAAATGTTAGTGGAACACAAATGATTGTTTTTTGCTAAATCTTTCACAATGTTTGTAAATAAATCAACAATTGCATGAACTATGGTAGGTGTAAAAATTATGCTTGATATTCCTCATAGCGATTTCCCGTTTGTAGCATCTTCCTGCTCATAGCATTTCACAATGGGTGTTTATTGAAAAACATCATGATCGGGATATACTGTATTTTTCTCGCAAATGAAAGATTCTACAACAAATGTTTTCGGCTCATAAGGGCATTGCTGACTGCATGACCCCTACTGCATAATATCAATTTGTAATTATCAGACAAAAGCAATTATATGGCCTGGGAGGAATCAGACATTTATGCATATCTTACTGAGTCACATTTTGTGATAAAAGAAAAAAAACATTTATTAGCAAAAAAAAAATTTTTAATAGAAAATTTCAAATTAAAAAAAAAGCATTTCAATGATAAAAGAAAACCGCATAAGTTAATAAGCAAAAATGTTAATAACACTAGTTTCAACTGTAACAGCAACTGGCCCAATGTAAAAAAAATAATTAACATAGATAACTACCTTGATTGGTGTTCATATTTGGTTGTTGTTGCTGAGATACGAGATTGGGTATAGTCACTGGCTGATTAAGCTGGGACATCTGAGGATTAGGATGACGAAGTGTGATGTTACTAGGTGCCATAGACAACTGAGTGGCCAAAACGCTTGTTGTTGGAGGTGTTGATGTGGGTGGTGATGGAGCAGCTGTTTGAGCCCACGGCATGCGAGGAGCTGTAAACAAAAGTACGTAAAATTCATGTGACATAGAATCGAAGCATATAGCTGCATAAGATGAGTGAAATACCTCTAGTCAAAGCTTTAGACAAACATATACAGGTCCCCAAACCAGAATAAACCAAAAATTGTGACACACGATGCAGAACAGTCAGTGCTTCTGCAGAGCAATCTAGGGAAGAATTCAAGAACTCTTCTATGCAGAAATTATTACTATTATTGCAGAACATTTTAAGTTGGCAGAAGGCTTTTTGCAAAACATTGCTTTTGGATATAAGTTGCCTCAAATAAAAATGTGAATTTGTGATGAACTCTACCATGTTTTCATTTATATGGTCATTTTTTGGGGCAATTCAACCAAATTGGTCCTTGCGCCAATAAATCCAAAATTCACATAGGGCCCCGGCCCTTATGTTCGTTAATGGCTCGAAATACAGCCAATTACGAGTATTAAAATTTTGGTTCTGGTAAATCCAATACAATCAGCTGTGAATAATATTTTTGCCATGCTAAAATTTATAAATTTTTTAAAAACATTGCTTTTAAATCACGCAAAACACTAAAGAGCTTACTCCCTATCTCTCCCCCAAAATTAAATCTTCCTCTCGCCTATATAATTTGATAATTAGGATGAGACAGTTTTTTTTTTTTTTTGCATTTATGGGTGTAAATGCTTTCACTGAATGCAGACTACCCCCAGGTGCAGATAGAGGGTTATGTGCTGGGGAAATGGGATGACAGTGGAAGTTAAGGCCATGCAATTACCATCTATATGGACAGAAACATTCCCCCTCCCCCACCATATTTTTTAAATATAGGGGAGCGGGAGACCAAACCCAACACCCCTTTTTGAATCTGCATCTGGACTACCTTTTATATGCAGTGTATATTTGAGGCAATATATGAACACATTGCTTACAGATTATCATTGTTTTATAATTGTTTAGTCATAACAGTTAGTTTATCACTGCGAAAGCCACCAGCTTATAGAGCAATTTCCAGAATTTTTACCCTTGAATTTCATCTCCATTAAGAGGTTATCTTTTTTAAAGGTAAGTTTTTAAAAGAATGGAGGGTGGGCCTCTTAGAGAGGTTTCCATATATTTGCATAAAACTAATTGTGCCAAGCTTGAAAGTAAAATTCATGGCTAATTGAAGTCTGACTGTTTGTATAATACAGAAAGAAAAATAGTCAGTTTTTTCCCCTATAACATGTCCCTATAATTTTTATAGCTGACTTCATAGCTTTGACAAGAAGATAATAAAACATATGTGATGCATACCAACAGTTACGGGTGAGTGTCCTCTTGGTGGACGTATGGAATCTGGATGTTGACCCACAATTTGTGGTGGCTGACTCTTGCTCATGATCGTCACATTGGGTGGATTAGGCTTGAAATAGAAGGGGGAACAAATTAAATGCTAGTCAAAAATAAGAAAATTCTATTTAATCGTTAAAACACAAAGCATTTCAGGGGCTAAGCTAGCTTGTGAGCCCATAAAAATAATAATTGTTAAAAGTTTGTATGCATAAATAATAACGGGAGGACAAAAGAATAAAGAAATACATATATAATACAGTCCACATCACTTAATGTGATATTATCAGGACTTTTCTGATGACAATAATAATGATAACAATATCTAAAAAAGTCCTGTTTGCAAGTCTGGTGACCATTTATCCTGTTTGGTCAAATGGGATGTATGGTAAACAGGTTTTAGTATATGGGACAATTCCGTTTTCCTTAACCACATAATTAATTCAAAATGTTCCATCATACTCACCTTTTTTTTATTCTGTTTTAAAACAGGACTTTTCCCTTTTTAGCTTATATCCTGTGATTTTGTTTTTATCATTATTCATTATGGAGCTGTCTGATGTAGGGGTTTTCAACCCATGAGCCAAATATGGACCTCCGAGCTTTTTGCCATGGACCCCTCTAACCATTTTTAGAAAATAGCTACTTTACATAGAAAAACTATTAAATTCCAAAAAAAAAGTTTGTTAAAGAGCTCTGGCAACTGGAACCTTTACTACTGTATTTAACAGTGAGATACTTTCCAGAGATTCAATAGTAACACTGTGCATCTTATACATTTAAAAGTGTCGTCATAACAAATTCGGGGACCTGGAACCAAAACAGTTGTTAATGAAAAGATAATTTAAGAATTATATCAGGCAAATTTCAGATTAAGTAATTAAAACTAAGGAGTAAGTCTTTACTCAAAATGATACAAATGAAGGCATAGGCGGAGGGGGGTGCCCCCCAGGTCAAAGGTGGGGTCGACTGATCCTATGCATACGTGCATATATCAATTGACATTATGATCATCGTGCCCCCCAGCAACAATGCCCCCCTCCCAAGACTTTCAAGTCTATTTCCGCCTATGGATGAAGAACTTTCGTATTGCGGAAAAATGTAGAAAGATTGCTGAAGTACGAATTATGGCATTACATGTTGGGGAAGGGGTGAACAATCTTGATTCTACTAATGAAAACGTTTTAAAATGGATTGGGAACATTTATTCTTGATCAAATAAAACTTCATAATGTTGCGCGAACATCATTAAATTTTAAATTAATCATTAAATATTGTAACAAAAGTACTTTTTATGACAAATTAAAAAGAGTACAGATATAATTATAATATTTACAAACAACTGGGTATCATCATCTTCAAGCAGTTTTATAAATTTCACTGATCTGCATTATAACTAGCACTGGAAATGACCAAACTTTCCGTAAAATTTTTTTTTTCAAGAAAAAAACACCTGTTTCTAATTTTGTGCATGTGACAGCGTTTCCCCCCCCCCCTCCCCGCCAACTCACACAATATTAAAACTAAGGAAGAAAAACACTGTTTTTCTATTTATTTATTTATTTATACAATATTGATTGACCGAGGCCTATACAAGAGGATGCTGAATTATATATGGCAAAAGTGTCGATTGATGGTATGAGAAAATTCGGAAATCGTAGTGCAATCTACAATATTTGATGGTAAGTTGTTCCAGTCGATAATAGTTCTTGGGAAAAAGCTAAATTTGTGACAATCTGAAGAGGCAAAGATGGGCTGTAATTTTTTGGAATGATTGAGTCTAACAGAGAAATGTGAAGGTTGGATTAGAATATTGGATGTGTCAATATTAAAAACCCCATGAAGGAGTTTGAAAAGAAAAGTTAAACGAGAGATAAGTCGAAGAGAGGAGAGCGGTTGGATATTGAGTTGTCGCTTGAGTTCTGTTATGGAGATAGATGAAGACCAGCAGTTAAAAATGAAATGAGTGGACTTATTTTGGATAGATTCTAATTTGTCCATGTTGGTTTGGGTGTGGGGGTTCCAGGCTTCACAGGCATAGGAGAGGGCAGGGAGAATATATGTTTGGTAGCACAAGTGACGAACATGACGAGTGGAGTATTTTAGGTTACGGCGAAGGGAAAACAGTTTTTGGAGACATTTATTAAAGATATAATCAACGTGAAGGTTCCAGCGGAGATCGGAAGAGATTATAATGCCCAGGTATTTATATTGGGAAACCTCAGAGATCAAAGAGTCGTTTATAGAATAGGGGAATTCGTGAGGGATTCTTTTACGGGTCACTTGCATAAAAACAGTTTTTGAGAAATTGAGGGGTAATTCCCAGGTTGAGCACCATTTGGAAATAATGTTAAGGTTGTGTTGGAGAGATTCTTGGTCAGAAAGATTGGACACTGTTTTATAGATGACACAGTCATCAGCGAAGAGTCTAATGCGCCAGTTTATAGAGTCGGGTAGATCATTTATGTACACTGCTGGCCACCGTAAATGCAACACCCTGAAGGAAGCATGCAAATAATATGAAATTTACAACATGCATTAGCGGAGGTGAGATATGCAAATGATTAGAATTTCAGCGCAAACGCACATCACGCGCGCCTGTGGCGCCACTTCAAAGCGCTATTTAAGGCTTGGAGATTTGGACGATTTGAAGTACGGCAATTGTGTTTTTCTTGTGGTTTTTTCAAAAAAACGATCAATTATGCCTCGTAGAAAACAGCGATCATCTTTTGATCAAGTATCCGAGTTCGACAGAGGAAGGATAGTGGCCTACCGAGATTGTGGATTATCTTTCAGGGAAATCGGTAGTCGTGTTGGACGAAACCAAACAACTGTAATGCGGATATGTGATCGTTGGATGCAGGAGGGTACGACGGACCGACGTGTTCGATCGCATCCACCTCAGTGCACCACTTCACGTGATGACAGGCGTATTGTGCGTATGGCAGTGACGGATCGCTCAGCCGCATCACGAACCATAGCACAGCACATTCAGTCTGTACCGCAGCATCCAGTGTCTGCGCGTACCATTCGACGCCGTTTACAGCAGAGTGGTCTGTCCGCAAGACGTCCATTGCTTCGTCTACCCTTGACGCAGAACCACAGACGTCTCCGCCGCCAATGGTGCGATGAAAGAAGGATGTGGACGGCACAATGGAATGAAATTGTCTTTACTGACGAGTCACGCTTCTGTCTGCAACACCACGATGGTCGGATTCGAGTCTGGAGACACCGTGGAGAGAGGATGGTGAACAGCTGCGTTATGCACTGCCACACTGGTCCTGCACCGGGTATTATGGTATGGGGTGGTATTGGATATCACTCTCGCACTCCTCTAGTACGCATTGCCGGTACTTTAAAAAGCCAGCGCTACATCTCCGAGGTGTTGGAGCCAGTTGTCCTTCCTTACCTTCAGGGCTTGCCCACAGCCATATTTCAACAGGATAATGCGTGACCACACGTGGCACGCATTGTCCAAAGGTTCTTCGTCAATCGCCAGATTGAATTGCTTCCCTGGCCAGCTCGCTCTCCGGATCTCTCGCCGATAGAAAACATGTAGTCCATGGTTGCTCAACGATTGACCCAGATTACATCCCCAGCTGCCACACCAGATCAACTTTGGCAACGCGTGGAAGCTGCTTGGTCTGCTGTACCCCAAGAACACATCCAAAGTCTCTTTGAATCAATGCCGAGGCGTGTGGCAGCGGTGATCTCCAACAATGGCGGCTACTCTGGCTACTGATTTTGGCAGGAACCACACTTCACAGAAGTCTATAAATTTAATCATTTGATGCTTGGTCAACATGTTATCTACAAAATAAATATTGTTGCGATATCTCTTGTCTTTCTTGGTGTTGCAATTTGGGTGGCCAGCAGTGTAAATTAAAAATAATAATGGCGAGAGGACCGAGCCCTGGGGTGTGCCAGATTTGACATGAAGAAAAGGAGAGTTCTGGCTCTTGTACGAGACAAACTGGCTACGGTTAATAAGGAAGGCCTCCACCCATTTCAGCAGTTGAACATTTAGTCCAAGGTATGAAAGTTTTAGTAGAAGTTTATTATGGGGCACCTTGTCAAATGCTTTGGAAAAATCTAGGAAAATTATGTCGGATTGGAGGTTTTTATCAATGGAGTCTGTTAAGTCATGTATGAAAAGTGTTAATTGGGTAGATACTGATAACGATGATCGAAATCCATGTTGGTTAGGGCAGAAAAAGTTAATCGAATCGAGGTGGGTACGGATATTCTTGGAAATTATGTGTTTTAAGAGCTTGCAGCAAGAGGAGGTGATTGCAATAGGTCTAAAGTTGAGAGGGTGGGAGAGTGAGCCAGATTTATGGATGGGAATTATCTTATTAATTTTCCAGTCATTGGGTAGGTTAGAAGTATTCAGTGAGACGTTGAATATAATGAGGACATAGTTGCAAATTTCATTGGCACAGAATTTTAGGATATGATTGGGGATCCCATCTGGGCCAGTAGAGTGGGGTTTTAATTTTTTTAGGAGATTCAGGAGACCGGCTTTAGAAAAGGAGATGGGACAGGAGTTATGAAGTGAATCGAAAAAGACGTATTGGGGGGGGGGTGAAGGATCAGAGGAAAAAACAGAAGAGAAGGCCCGGTTAAATTCGGAGGCAAGATAGAGGGGAGAGGTTAGATCCGAGTTGGAAGTTTTGAGCGAGGAGGTATCTGCTGATTTGGGGCAAAGAAAATACCAAAATTTAATAATATAATTAATAATTAATAATAGTACAGTATAATTATTTATACTGTACACATATTCCATTATTAGTCTGAAGGGGAAAAAAAATTAAATTTTGAATACTGTCCGCCTCCTTCAGTTATCAAAGCATGTGCTCACTGGCTGTTGATCGACAGGTTGGAGAGGATGAAAAACATGCTTGAAATGAAGCCAACAATAAAACTATCTGGGTGTATCATTGCCAAAATAAGAAGGTTTTAAGGAGGCAAGATATCTTGTAATTTCCAAAATACAAAGCATCAAATTGGGCGAGATATCTCGTAATTGCTGATGAAAGGGTTAAAGCCTTATTTACATATGTGCATTCAGATTCTTCACGAGTAGGGGGTAATAAATAAACATGCCTAACTTTTGCTTTTCTTCTCTTTTCTTTACTGCCCAGTGCAACTGGTTACAACCACATCACTACAGCTTCCACCATACTAGATCTTGGAGGTGCAGAGCAAGGTCTCTGATATACCAAGCTAAAATGAATCCTCACAAGTTTTATTGCTTATCTTATAAATTCTCTTAACCCAGTGGTTCTCAAACTTTTTCAACCAGTGGCTTCCTTGGCCTTGTCATGGCCAAGAAGCCACACTGGTATTTATTATTTAATGGTATTTAAGCCGGCTCTCCAAAATGGTCTAGAAAGCAATGAATTCAAAGCACTGAACAAGCTCACACATCTGTACACCAACTCCTTGTGGCTGACCTAATATAGGTTAGCGAAATCTCAAGGAGCCACGACACCCACTTTTAAAACTATTATCATAACCTGTCACACATTTCTTTCACATCATACAAGAGTTCAGAAAATCACTCGACAATGTAAAGTGTGCACGTGTAGGTGTACCTCAAAGAAATATGTGAATTGTAATTTGTTTCAGTACATAAGATTATGCAACCCAACAACCTATGCAGATAATCAAGCCGCATCAGCCCACATTGTTTTTGCACAACAATTAATTGAACTTCAGAAACTCGCAATACTTGAAAAAAAGCATGCTTCTTTTTCACAAGGACCAGTGAAATAAAATTATTTACATGATTTTCATCTTAGGTGCATTCATATTGATCATTGATAATTTTTGTCACACCGCGGTCATTTTCTGCTCACAAGGGCTAATTAGACTGGGACCTACAATTTATTGCTGATTCTGTTTGACAGGCTTGTTTTTTTTACTCATTGAGAAGTTGGTGTACTAACCCCTCGATGGGGGACTCCCTTCGGTAGCAAATTTTTCTCTGGTCATGTTGCCTTTTCTGTTGTACCCCTGTGTCAGGAAAGTTTTCTGACGACGAACCGGGTATCGAACTCATCACACCTCTAAACATCCTTTGGTACTTTAGGTGAGTATCTTATCGACTGGGGCTACCGCGCCCTGTGAATTCATAAATCATAACATGACATGATGGGAATACCAGAGCAAGGCATGAATACTACAATACTACTGAACAGAAGTTTTAAGGTATCAATGTTGTATGTTCACACATCAATCTGCAATAATTTATACCTGATTTAATGATGTTGATAGTTGAGATGCTGATGAAGTAGCAATGTTGGGACGTTGGTTCATTTGCTGTTGACCTGGTTGGCCAGGCATCACGGATTGGGAATAGCTAACTTGTGGTTGACCAACTGTAACTGGACCAGGTAGGGATGCCTGGGCTGGATTCTGCGGTGGAAGGTTGTTAGCAGCTCCTTCTGATGCTGACCAATCCATGCCAGTATAATTTGCTGAAATGAATATTATACATGTCAATGCAGCTGAATCAAGCATATGTAGCTCAGCTGGACAACAATCATTCAACATAATATAATATAAATATATAAGAAAACTGCAATATCATTACCTACACCTGCAGTATTCTTTGAAAGAGGGATCATTAAACATTCAAAAATGAAATTGTGGTTGAGCATGAGCAAATATCATCACAAATGAAAATAAAAAATACCTTGAGAGGGAGGCTGTTTGAAACCTGTAGTTTCACGAGGATTTGGAGGAGAATTAGTAGCTGGACGCTTCTGTCCTTGCGTAGGTGGACTACTCATGGCAGGTTTGACATCTGGATTAGGAGGACTAGTTGGTCGTTCTACAATTACAAACAAAAAATTAAAAATACACAAAAATGAAATACACCAATTTTTGCACAATCTATTAAACCCAAGATCTACATTTTGAGGTAATTTCAAACAGTGGCTGAAATCCCTAAAGCAGAATGTGCCAAAATGTGTGACGTACGTCGCAGAACAACCAGTGCTGTTGCAGAACAATCTGGAAGAATTTTAAGAATAGTGTAGAAAAACAATATTATGTATATGCGAATTTTTACCGCAGAACATTTTCAGTCAGCTGAGGGCTCATTGCAGAACATCGCAAAACATTCTGCTTTGGGGGCTGAAATGCTTCTATACTCTAGATAGGATTTGAATAAAAGCTTGTCAAACACGAGGCTGGTGCATCAACCACATGGTATAGCTACTTCATCATTTTAATGTTTTAAATAATTTTCATAAGTATCAATATATGTAGACTAATTAGATTAATTCCTTCTCAATTTTAGTGAATTTCACTTGCTTATAAATATTTCTAATTGACCTCATTTAAAATACAACATTTTCGATACAAAGCTGCATATCCAATAGTGAGCTGAACCTGTAACGTAACCGTTCAACAATGAACCTTCCATGAATGATCTCAGAGATGAACCTACATCAAGCAAAAAGAGCATCACGGAGAGATTTGCAAACATGTACAAGACACTAACTTGCCTCAACACTATCTCAACTAAAATTGAGAATCCCTTCATGGCTATCATGAAAACTGACTGTCAGTAGATCATCTCGAACAGCTCGTTTAGTCTTTGCAAAATCATACAAATGATAAGTTCCATTTCAGTTCACTAATGTATGAAAAGTTTAACTATTTTATTGGAAAATTTATTATGCAGAAATTCTCTACATAGAATAAATTAAAAAATAAATAAAAGTATACAGGATGTGGCCATATAGGAAAGTTTGTCATATTGAGATTATAATGTGTATAGAATTCTAGATGGAAGATAGCCAAATAACCTTGTAACTGGAACCCTCTCAAGAACACAAGATGCCTAAGGTCTTTAGCATATTTTTTGCTCAATGCATGTTGCAAGTCACCCCCAGCCTGTAGGAGAAAAATAAAAAAAGTTATAACTTTAAAATGAAGTTAAAACTAAATGAAATCATGCCAAACAACCATCCAACATAGCACTGTTAACTCTCTATGGTTCACCCCATAAAAATGTACTGAAATGTTTTATGAATATGGATGGGTGGTGTTAGCACATATTTAATTGAAATAATACAACAACACAGCAATTTAATTAATTGGATTTTTTGATTAATTACAATGGCCAAAAAATTAAGGGTAAAATATGCAGTTTACTTTTATTTCACTGTTATTTGTGAACTGATAAAATTTTGCTTTGAAAAGTTGAATAGCTGTTAATTTGAATTTTATTTCCAATTCCCTAGACAGGTGAGATTTTATAATCGTATTACAATCAATATTTGATAAATAAATCTATGGACACATAAAATTTCAACAGCTCAAAAAATTGTGCTGACAAGAAATCAACTCTTTCTACATAAGCTTATTTTTATACCTGTATTTTGTACTGAAATGACACTAAAGGATTTCATTTCCTAAAATACCTATTTCCTACAATACCAGAAAAAACTTGAGGAAAGAAAAACAAAATGATTCATAATGTAACCATATTACATATCACGATCAGTTTGCTTACTTTTTCATATAACTTGAACAAAGCTGGAATTTTTCGGGGTGAAAAAATGCTGAAATTTATTTGCCTCTATAAAGAAATAAAAACACACACTGATTAAGGAAAATTGTTTTTTTTATTCCAACATTATCTGTGGAAACAGCAAGTTCTATTAAAAACAATTCTGGAACCTGCCTACCTCTGCCATTAGTCCAGCTAGTTGCTCCGGAGTGTAACCTGAATACATTGGACTTTCCATTGCAGGTAGAGGGTAAGGTGGTGAGTTACATATTAATATGCAATGTTTTTGAGTAACCACACTGTGAATTAAAAAAAAAGATTCATTAGATTCATGGAGTATCAAGGTAAGTTCAGAATTACTTATTCTGCAATGCCATAAAGGCACAAAGTTAAGGCTAAATTTAAAATATGTTTTTCTGTGTAATATAACATTTCAACTCATAATGGCAGTAATTTTGGAAGAATGTGGAGCTACCAAGAAAAATTGGATAAGACGTATATTCATCATGATTAAAGCTGCTTAACCATATTCTAAATCTTAGTCCCCAAAATTTCAAACACAATACAAACTACACTTCCAAAGTGAATACAGATTTGTTTGTCCACCTGTTCAGACAACACGTGAAACAAAACATATTGGCACAAAGCCTCTGCAGTAGAATTCTCATTCATCTTTACTTGAAAATGTGGAACACAGATAACAGCAAGAAAATGAAACAAGTACAATGTGACAACACAAACACATTAAGGCCACACATACACTCAGATTACACATTACGGCATGTGCCGATTCGTTAGAAATTCTATAAAGGAATGTGACAAGTTGCATGTATGGTGTAGTAGTAGAATTCTAATGTTAAAAGTTTATGTAAGATTTTAATTGAATAATACAAAGTAAACAAATTTAATGAAATAATTTCTCTTCATTTTGCAGATAGGAAGGCAACCCAAATACAAAGTAGATATTGTGCTTCCTGTTGCAACAGTATCTACTTATAGAGGTTGAACTAAATAACTTTGACACACATTGAAATCAGGGTTGGCAGGTTTTTGACACATGGCAGTTTTTGACGGTTTAAACCGCAGTTTAAACTGTCACGTCAAAAACCCTCCGTCAAAAACCTTTGTCAAAAACTGTCAAAAACCTCAAATATTGCTTTTCGATATAAAAATTCCCATTGAAAATGCACACGTTAATTGCATGTAATGTTTAAAGTGACTATGTTATACAAAGAATAAATATTTAATAAGATTCTAAAATAATTTTCTACTCCCGACAGAATTATTTTGGACAATATATGTTTTTTTTTCTTATAAAATTTGAATAAAGCATAACATGAACATTGAATGGAAAACTGTGGAACGATTTGACATTCTTTGATTCAAGATGATTCTTGACCTTCCAAAATTTCTTCAACTGCTTATATATATGCATTGATATAAACTATCTGCTGTACTCTTTTTACAACAGATAAGTGTTTAAAAAAGTTTATTACATCATGTATGTAATGTTGATTTCTGTTATTATTAAATTATCTAGATAACCACTGATACTTAAAACAATACTCTTATTGCACATAACATTGAAATATATCTAGCGATCAAAATACTAAATTATAGGACTAAAATGTCATTTAATTTGGCAATGCTAGCTTGTATATGTCAAACTTGGTTTATTCTTACTTTTGCACTATGATATGGTACATTTACTAGTATTTATAATGCAATGGTTTTCCAATTGAAGCTGTATTCAAACGTGCAAAACAAATGCTTTGGGTATCAAGTCTTGTCAGCTCTGCTTTGGTTGAAAATACTCTTTAAAGCTGTGTGAATTTATACACACTGATCTAAGAAATTTTCAGGCGAAAATAAATGAGTTTAGTTAGTGCATTAACAGATGCTGCATCAGAAATTTTATATGGAATAAAATTTTGGGCAGATCAGAAAATTTAAAATATCAAAATATATATTTTTCCTCAGTAATTATAATTCTGAATATAAAACCCTTTAATCTAAATAAAAGTAAGTATTTTGTTATTTAACATATCTATCAAGTTAACAAAAACTATTTGACATCATTGACAGTAAGATTTTGATAGTTTTAATACCGAGTTAGTTTCTGGGGTCAAAAACCTAACCCTGATGCCCTATCATACATATTTTGAATAAGCAGCTCTAATCCACTTAACAAATTGAACACAGGTAATGAGTAGCTTAGATAAATAAACCATAAAATTATATTTTATATGTTCTAGGCTCTTTACGTTGAAAAATTCAAAAGTGAAAATTATAATTAATATTTTGTTTTAATTATTGTAATAAATTAATGTTTAAAAATAAACCTTGTAATATGCCAAAAAGTAAGTTTTTCATCATGTTGTACACCTATTATGTTCAAAACATTATCAAAAGGCATTCATTTAGGTTTTTGACGGTTTTCGACAGTTTTTCACGGTTTAAACCAGTTTTTGACAGTTTAAACCAGTTTTTGACGTCAAAAACCCAACCCTGATTGAAATGAATGATAAATGATACACATTTATTATTGATTCATTATAAATTTGTATTCAAGTGATAGTTCATTTGCATGTGATATGAATAGAGATGTGAGGTGAGAGAATGGATGTAAATAATTGAGAATATTAATTTCTCTTGTGAATAATGAAACATTTTTTACTAATTTTGTTTATATTATGAAATATAAATCAGTTTTCATTGAATGAAACATTAAAAAAAACAATTTTTGACATAACCACCCCCCCAATGGCAACTTTTAGTTTGAGAATATTCTATTGGTCATGATGAGAGGTTTTAAAAGTTTGGTTATGGAGAGTTTAGAAACTTTGAGATCAAAACCTTAAAAAATTTTAAAATAAGATAAATTTTCTGAAATAAGTTTTAAAAAAAGAAATTAAACCTAAGTTGATTGATAAAGGAAGCTATTCTTATATAATCACCTTCATTCTAAGATAATGAACTGTTGTTTTCTTCAATGCACATACACGTACATGAGTGATGTATCACACGTAGTGAGTGATGTATCACTCACATTTCTTTAAAAGTTGTGCAATTTAGCCATGTTGGTTTAGTTTTCTTGCTTTCAAACTTCAATATCGTGGTCTACAAACTTCAATATTGTGGTCTACAAACTTCAATACAGTCAAACCTCGTTAATGAGTCACTCTTGGGAGAGCAAAAATATGACTTAGCAAGCGGAGTGACTCGTTAAACGGAGTAAGCCATAGCTGTGGCAATTCCTACCTGAGGACAATTGGGTCTTCCAAAAAGTGACCCGGTAAGCGGAGTGACGCGTCAACCGAAAGACGCACTAACGAGGTTTGACTGTATTCCCATCTTCTTGACGGGAAGAGAGACGGGACAAAGAATATTCTTGAGAATATTTTCTCAAAGGATTACTATTAAAAATTACTAGAGAATATTCTTATCAAAAATAATATTCTCAAGTTATTTATCGAGATAATTTATTATAATACATGTTATTACAAATATTCTTGATAATACTCTCTGGAAAGATTTCGGTAGCTAAAGAATATTCTCTGGAAGGACTATTATTTTAATAAATTCAGAATAATACTTATTTTCTATAAGAATATTCTCAAGTTATTTATAATAGTAGTCCTTTTCTAGAGAAAAGAATATTCACTGAAAGATTATTCTTGAGAATTTTACATCTCTAGATATGAAAATATATAATATAAAACAAAGCTATTCCAAAAATTACAATATGATTGAAGGATCTTACTTGCTGTCCCTTGATGTCTGAAAATCATCAAATACTTGCAAAGCAGTACTCAGTCCTTCCGCAACATGACTATGTGATTCCCCAGCACCTCCGATGAACCTGATCAAAAGTTATAAAGAATAAATAATCTATTCACATCACGAACACCTAATGTCTAATAAAATATTTAATTGGCATGGCTGACCAGAATCAATCAATTATACTAAAATTGGAAAATGTCATGAAATGCAGAAATGCCCTTTGTTATAAAATTATTATTTTTGCATTCAAACACCGGTTGTTGGGAGGAGCAAAAGATATATATATATTTTGTGTTCAAAGACATTTTTTATAAAAGCTTGAAAAAGTTAGTAACATATATATTATACGAGTAAATCTAACAATAAAACTAAAAAATAATCAGACATGTTTTTACTACACTAGAACCTTGCTAATCCGAACTAACTGAGACCAAGACCTGTTCGGATTAGCAAAAAATTTGGATTATCTGGGTTTATCTTTTTAAACATGGCTTTTTTAAAACTGTTACAATAGTGAGTATCCCTACGGGTGGGATTAGTTACAGACCAATAACCCATTTAACAATGACCGAAACAGATGAGGGGAAATTAAAGTGATTTTCTGACGTCCAATGTTACATCTATGCTTCAGTCAATGGGTCAGGGGACGTTACAATACATAAAGCAGGCATAAAAAATATTTTGAGGTACCCTTGTAATTCATCATTATGAGATCCCCGTACATAAAATATAACGTGTTACAATGCAACATTTATGAGTGTTTGTCTTTTTCAATTGTTGATTTTTCAACTTTCTTGTGCAAATCATCTTTATTTATTTTTTTTAAGAGCAGTTTGGATTGACAGGGTTCTACTGTATATTTGCTATGAACCAAGAGTCTGTTTATATATAATACAATTTGAGTCAAAATAAAAACTTACATAACTTTGTCAAGCCATGACAAAAATTGATGAATATTGGTTGTAGGTGCATAACAAGTAGCAGCAGTTTCGGGAGCACAATCAGCAGCCATAAACACGACCAGAGCATACATGGTACTGTTGTACTGAAGCAAAAGATAAGCACACAATTATGTATATAACTGAAAATTACATACCAAATCCAAGTAACTAATTATATGAAAATGACTTGAAAAAGAAAAAAAACAAGTGCTTAAATATGTGCATAATAAGATGTATAAAAATTTACTTACATCACAGCCGCAGTCTCGATCCATTGCAGGACCTCCATTGAAATACCTAGAGATAGGAATGAATTTGTATATTTATTTTATTTGAAATACACGCACTCACAATCAGACAAAAATACAAAAAACACAGTGAATGCCAAAATACAAAACAATTTATGAATAAAAAACAACAAACAGAAAAAAAAATAAACATACACTTTGCGAATTGTAAGATTTTGTAATCCTTCATCACGAAGTGTCTAGATGAGATACATAATTTGAAGCTGTTACAATGTAACAACATTGATTACTATGGTATTTTAATTAGTTATGATGGTGTACTGCACTCGTTAATCTTATCTGAGGAATATTCAGGTGGAAATGACAGTAGTTTTTTTTCATTTTTGATAAAATTCAATTTTTTTTCAACAGTAAACAAATATATTATAGCTGCATAATTTGTTTTTTTTTCATAACTGGCAGAATGTCTTTTGTGGAATTTGTAACATTAATTGTAGGCAGTAATTGGGAGGTTACCGTCGTTGATAAGTTATTACTGAAAAGAAAAAGAAAAGCTGATTGCATGTAAAATAGTGGTAATCCATGCTTAAAATAAAAGGCTGTGTTATAGCACACCCCACATTTACTTTGCAGCGAAGATGCATGAAGAGCTGTAATTTGTGGATGAACACTTTCTATCGTTAACTTTTAACTGCCAATGTTCGTAATTGAAAACATCGGTTTTATTAATTTTACCAAGTCCAGAAAACATAATAGAAATTTCTTTCATGAATGTTTTGGTTGATATCTCTAAACTAAAGGATCAGAAAGGAAAATAAAATGAAAAATTTCAAAAATTAATTCTTAATTTGGCCGGTAAAAGGTTAATTTCATCAAGACAACAAGCTTTTAAGTTCTAGATATTAAATAAAACTGGTTTTGGCAAAAAAAAAAATGATTTTGTGGAAAAAAATGCATAGTACTGTGCTGCAATCCTTGTATCTGCAAACATGCATGCTCTGAGAAATTTTTTTTGTTATTTAGGGGCAGTATTTTTGATTGATGCTTACGTGAGCATCCTTTATCTAACAGCATGGAAAATGTAAACTCCCTGGGTTATAGTGTAACCACTCGCTATATTTTGGCCTTAATTTCTGCTTTGTTCTCTTCTGAAACAAGTCTAGAGCAGGGCTGGACAAATCTCAAAAAAATCTGGGCACCAGAGCAATTTTTTAGGCACCAAAAAAATTTTTACCCAAAGGAAAAGAACCAAAATGATGCTTCTTTTGACTTTTTCAGAACATGGTGATCCTCTTTCACATTTGGCAGATATGCTGCTATAAATTCTAAACATTTTGTGGTGCTCTCAGCCTGTAATTCAGTTACAAATACCAATGTTTTCTGTAACTGATACCGTCTCTGATACCAATGTTTTCTGTAACTGATACCGTCTCTAATACCAATGTTTTCCGTAACTGATACCGTCTCTAATACCAATGTTTTCTGTAACTGATATCGTCTCTAATACCAATGTTTTCTGTAACTGATACCGTCTCTAATACCAATGTTTTCTGTAACTAATACCGTCTCTAATACCAATGTATCCATGCTGTTTGACCAAGGGTGCTCAGGAAAGCACCATTCAGAAATTCTGCTAAAGACATAAAAAATAGCTTATTGTATCAGAAGATGAGTCTGATCTCTTAAAAAATACATGTCCGTGGATACAAGGATTACAGCACAGTACACGTATAACACATATTTTTCTTCATCAAATTGTCAAGTTTTTTTGCAAAAACCAGTTGCATTTCGCATCTAGAATTTTAAAAATTGTTGTTTGAATGAAATTAACATTCAAGTACTGGACACATCCTGCTTCCCATCTCAGAGAGAGAGAGAAAGAGATCAAAGCATTTCGTGAAGGATAGGTACATCTGGAAAATGAAATTAACAATAAAAAGTGTCCAATCACAAATTGGAGATTTTTCATGCAAAATCACTTTCAACGAATTGTAAATGTTTGGTTGCCCTGATGTCACTTGCAAGCTATTAGCAGAATATTGTAGATGTCCATTGCTTGGAGCCATTCAGCATATACATATGCTCCAAGTGGAGAGAATTCTGTTTTCATAGCTTAATTAGTAGATCACTTGTCTGGTAAATGCAAGACCAGGGTTCGGGTCCCTGTGAGGACAGAGATGAATTTTCCTTCCCTGTAACACTGATATCTTCATTGAGCAAGTTTTTCGTACCTGTTGTATTAATAGGGGAGAGTGCGTCTTTTTGCATAAATGTCATGTGCTATAAAATAGGTTCTCTTAATTAGTTATTAAGAGAATCAACAATATGGATTGTTAGAATTTAACATGTGATGAAAATTTTAATTTTTTAGGACTGCTGAACCTTTTAACCGTAATCTCCCAATAACGGCCAAATTTCCTTGGTCCCATTAGTGGCCATTCTTGAGAGGATAGTATTATAGATATTAAAAAATTACTCAATTCCTTGAAACTCAAATCTTCATAACTTGCAAGCCACACAAGAACTAGTTGATGTACCTGATAGCAATATATCAGATGAGAGTGATGAGGAATTTAATGGTCTATGATGAATTAAAGAAAAAAAATTAATATTAAGATTTTAAAAAATATATCTTTGATGATTTTCTTCCAAATTTGAAGCCCAAAAAAAATCAAGGGGTTTCTTATACATATTAAAATACAGTAACTAGAATGCCAAAATGCATACTCCAGCGTTGGAACAATATATTTGGTCTTCAAGCTCTCCACATATGGACTCAAGTTTGCTGTTCCTTCAATCACAAAAACAACGTCTGCCAACCAATTGCCTTGATCCGCAACAACCATGGTGAATTATTTGACAGGAAGTGTTTACTGACCTATCAATTTGAAAAAAAAAAGCTTGAATAAGAAAATTCATCACAGAGATAATCTATAGGAAATTTTTCTAGACAAACATAAACTGCAATAATTATCAAACTTTTTTGATAAAAACAAACATTTTTCAACATAAAACTTCCAGTTTAAAATGTGCCTTTTTTGCTATCACTCTGAATAAATGCCAGAACTATGTTACCAGCTATATATCCCATAGCAAAGATCTCT
Source organism: Pholcus phalangioides (assembly GCF_987345545.1). Taxonomy (NCBI): domain Eukaryota; kingdom Metazoa; phylum Arthropoda; class Arachnida; order Araneae; family Pholcidae; genus Pholcus; species Pholcus phalangioides. The sequence goes on along the minus strand of NW_028301607.1, from coordinate 28,022,196 downwards.
TCCAGTCCAGCTTTGTGGCAGCACCCTTTGTTATTACTCTGGTGTGGGCCACAACATTCAAAGATCAGTGAATAGAAAGAAAGGAATCATTGATTACTGAAATCACCGCAAAATGTTACAATGAAGAAAACAAAAAAAAAATTTTTTGGGACATCATAAAATAATCCTGGGGGGGGGGGGACTAACTCACTTTTTGTTTCCCACATTTTTTTCATCTCCTCTCCCACTTAAAAACTTTTGATTTCACGAACCAATTATCAAGTCTGTATGGGTTCATAAAAATGAGCGTCGACTGTATCTCCCCACGATGCACCTTGCAAGTATCAGAGCATGGATATAACTATTGCCCAACATGCCCGTGTGGCATATACTTTCACCAAGAATTATTTTTTTCAACCACAGGCCTGTGTATGGAAGAGGTTTCCACTTGTAAACAGGGCTTGACAAATTGATAAAAAATTGTATGCACAAGCAAAATTTTTTAGGAGCAAGAATAATCTTAGGCTCAAGAAAAACAGTCCTAAATGATGGGGGGTTTCGACTGTTTTGGGGCTTCATATCGTTTTCCCATGTTAAAATGCACACTGTCATGAAATCAGAACAATAGACTCTAATTTAACAATCACACAAAGAAAATTTCAGGCACCAATGGCAATTTTTCAGTCATTGTGGTGACCTGGTACATGGGATTTGTCGAGCCCTGCCCATAACAAAAATATTTATCGTGGGCTTCCTAAGGTTGAGAGCCACTGCTTTAAAATGCATGCTGGCCAATGCCACCTTAATGCATGGCTGCAGGTCTCACATACAAAGGGGACCTTATGATAATGAGATCTCATTAAGATTTTCAGGACTTCAGCATGTAAATTAGTAAACAACCATTCTAGTCAGCTAGAAGACCTCGTAAAAACCAACCCATGATGCAGACTTTAAGGGCAGTGTTTCACATTTAATTGATAAGTGATTTAGTGGTTAAGTAAATATAATAGAGAAAGTTTTATTTTTTTCAGTTGAGTAGGCAGCAGTCCTTACAACCTGCAATAGGGCTCCTAGGATTGGATCTTTTGCAGGTCCCCCTATAGTAAATTTACAGCATGGGGGTTGGGGAATTACACAAATCGCCCCAGTCTGGAGAACTGCAGGGTTTAAGCTGGATAAAAAATTCCTTTCGCAAAAAAGCGAAAATGGGGGGAAAAGCTTTAGCAAAATGCTACAATGCTAATTAATGATTGATGGTTGGATGTCTACTCGTTTCGTACCTCCTGTATGTATTTTTGCGAAAGTAGCTGCTACTACTTTCTACGATTTTCTTTCGCATTTTGCAAAAAATGCGACCGTAGCTTAAACCCTGGAGCACTGTAAGCTCCACCCTTGTGGGGATATGAAATAAGCACTATGCCCATGTGGAAGTGGCCTTGTATTATCCAATGAGCATTCACTACTTTGGGGGGACTGACTTTAAAGCATTTAACTCATGTAAACGGACCTAGAGCAAGAGTGCTCAACTTTGAAATTAAATTAGGTCAATTAAGTGATTTATAAATGTGTCCTATCACTTAAGCAGGGCAGCAACTAGATGCATGGTCAGCCAGGGACAAGCACACATTTTAGCACTCCCCCTTTCAATACTGAAGAAGTTAAAGAATGAAATTTGCACCCCCGGGACACCACACCTGGCTACTTCCCCTCCCCTAAATGTGGCCCTGTACTCAAGTGATTGATAAATTCAGCATGGATAGATCACTTGAGTGATCTGTATATGTGCCATGGATCTCTTGAGTAATATTCTAATGTGCTGCAAGCCATAAGTGATCTGTAAATATGCCGCTCAGTTCAGTTTTACAAAATTAGGTTCGAGGTCACAGCCCACATCAGTTGACTGAAGGGGGGGGGGTCACATTTGGTCTGCAGATTATAAGTAGAACAAATGATATTAGTGTTCTTATCATTCCACTGGTCACCCTACTAAAAAGCACCAAATCGGGTCTGGCAATAAAAAATCTGTCACCAAGAAGCACAGTATCTTATATATAAATGTGAAAGTGTATGTATGTTTGATGCTACTAGTATCACAGTTTATTCCTTTATAATGGTTTGTCACTTTTTCAATCCTTCCAGCGCCGAGTATTTTTGCTAGTACCCACATATTGGGAATTAACTTTTGCACCTACTAGCAACAGCAATCTATACCACTCCTTTAATTAATACTAAATTAACAGCATACAAATGATATCAATTAAATATCTTCCGATATTTTAATTTTTTTTTTTCATCGAAAATAAATTTTTGGTCTGTGGAGGGGAGGGGGGAGCATGGGGGAGGGGGGGGGCTAGATGCCCCCACCCCTCCCCTGCGTATGTCTCTGATTCCAATATGCATTGAAGTGGGGGGGGCAGAGCTGACGAGTTTGCTGACGGGGGTCAAAAATGGCTAAAACTCTGCTGACGTAATACTTGAATAGGGGCCCCTTAGAAACATTATGTCACTTTAAAATCATGTTTGAAACATGCAAGTATATATGGCACTTTCAAAACCCCATAAATACTGTACACACGCTTATTCTTCTCATTTAATAAATACTCACATGAACGTTGTTTAGGTTTATACTGAATTAGCATAACAGCTTGAGTATACATCAACGGTATAACTTACATAAGGAATCATTTTTGTTATCAAAATAAAGAAAAAGTACAATAAATATTTATTCAAAATGATCAAACCTCTCGGGGAGGAACTTCGAGTCACTGAATGTTTTATTTGTAAAAAATAGCGAAGTTATGTTGTCTCGACCACCGCAGCCATAACATTCAATAGTTCATATAAAAACGTAAAACGATATCATCGAAGCTTCCTAAGACTGCCGCCATGATGACAAGAGAAGAAAAAGGAAGTGGGGGAGAGAAGGGAGAATATACGTTTAATACAGCTGACCATACGTCCCGTTTTTCTTGGGACATTTCTAGTTTGTGAATGGTTAGATATTCTGGTTTTCTGCTGTTAAATTCACTGTCTGAAGATGCGTTTGTGATATCCCTCTCCGCTTTTCGTGGCAAGGTTTCAAAAATTGGCTAATGTGAAGGATTCAGGAAATAAAAATTCGACTGCCTCTGCGCTTGCCAGGTAAGCACGCTAGACCACTACGCTACAAAGGCAGCAAACCTCTTTCCTTATACCGTTTCTTATATAATTTAGGCCTATATTCATAGGCGTATGGTGGTGAGTATCTGATTAACTTTCCTGTGTATTGTAAATTTCTACCAACTTTTGTTAGCTTTTTCCGATAGTAAAAATCATCTATCCCATCGATAGGTGATTCACAGTAGTCCCATCATAGCACATCGATATAGAACAACGTAGAGATTCCGAAACCGTTCGACGTCGTTCTACGTAAAAATGGCATATATTTGTCTGTACAGTTCGACGTCGAACTATATCTGACCCAACACCGTTCGACGTTATTTACCGATACTGTTCGACGTAAAAATGGCATGCATTTATCGATGCAGTTCGACGTAGCGAATCCGAACTATATCTGACTCGACACCGTTCGACGTAAAAATGCCATACATCCGTCGACGTAGTTTGACGTTATTACAATATAAAACATGGCGACACAGTTCTATTTCGAGAAGTCGTCCCTTTCTTCATCCTGCGGCACACTTTAATTAAAAATTATTTTTCTATTTTATTTGATTTCTAGTCACAAAATTGTTTCAAAAAACTATTTACTATAACTGGTCACAAAAAATAAATTAAAATTCAAAAACTCAGCCATTCTGCTGCTAATTTAATGTTAAATCGGAGTAAATTAATACAGTTTACAATGTCTGCTTTTGCTATGTTGAATTTTGGGCAGGCATAGGGTTTAAATATCTTCTTGTAAGATTTATTATTGTAATAGATTTCTGTATTCCATAGTATCAAATGAAAGGCAGAAAAGATTGCTTTCCACAAATATGATAAGAACAAAAGTATTTCTATATGCCTTTTTTTGTGTAATTCTTGAAAATTCTTCCAATAAGTGATAACAGAAAAGAACCATGGCCAATATTTTAACTACTGCTTTCTCTAAATTGCTCAGTTTCCTCTCACACATACATCTTTAATTTGAAAAAATAATAAATTCCTCGCACTTAACAACTCAGATACTGTATAATCAATATCTGCGGCTTCAGACTTCTTTTAAAAACTAATCTGATAATTTCCTTAAAAAATCTTTGACACAACTACAATTCTCATGTAGCACACTGGTTGAAAAACATTGATGCATAAGTAAAGTTCTAGAAAGTTTTGAATTCAAGTTTATGAATACTACTATGCAAAACACGTGTTCTGGATGTAAAAAAATTGAACTTTACAAAAGGTGAATGTAACAATAGTGAGCCAGTTAAAAATATTTATAAATTATTTTTAATATTTGAAGTAATTATTTGTATAATATTTTTTTTTATTATAATTCAAACTTGTCCGTTATTGATACTAGATCAAATTTTTTGACTAAGAATATAAATAAAATAATATTTACAGTCCATGTACCAGTAAGAGACCACCCAGATATTGAATGAAAACAATGAAATATATGTAATAGGCTTGACAAAACTGAAAAAGAAACATCACTGAAAAATATAAGTGGAATAGGTCTTTGCTATAATTTAAAATGAAAATTTGACTTTCTTGCATTCTTTCACAGGTGATTTTTTTTATCCAAAGAATAAACAAGGTGCTGCTCTTCCAATTTGGAACTGTGGAAATAATGCAATAATATCTGGACATATGTAAAACACATAATTTTATACATGAACAAAACACCTATTATATCCAGTCAAAATTATTTTTCTTTTATTTCTTGAAACACGTATAATTATATGTATTTTTGAGAGCATTTTTTTTAACATTTAAAAATGACGCAAACACATGAAACTACTTTAATTTTTATTTTGAATTGTTTTATTTATTCTCATTTTCTTTTCCAATTCTTGCTTGTTCTGTTTTCTAAGCTTCATTGTTTATTTTATATTTAAGCATTTGAGAAGTTGCTTCTGCAGGAATTTAGTCTTTCTTTTTTATATATCTGCATATGAGATATTACATATGAGAAAAGAATTCTCTTAAAAGATATAGTATGTTTGAAAGCAAAAAGTATTTAAGATTGTTCACAGAGGAGGATACCACTCTAGAAAGATTGGTAGGCCTGATTGCAATAATGTCACATCATACAATTTGAATAATGTGGAAATGATTGACCCTAGAATACGCCATCCTTTCAACTTCATGTGCAATTTGTTTAATGTCTTTAAAGTACAATCGATTTTGTATTTAGAATATGATGGTATGAAATTATTACTCTTTAGTGCAAAATGAAATGTGTTGCTTTGACTGATTATTGCATCCTTTTCCTACGTGGGTTTCCCCCCCCCCCCCAAAACCAGCTGGGACACCAAACGGCAACTGAAAGAATATGGCTTGGTATATGGTACAATAGGCTAGTTTTCTCATAAGTTTTGAAATATATTTTTTAAAACTTGAAAAAGGAAGCCTATTACTGGTGTACTTACCTCACACTATGTACGTACAGGATCCTAGAAATTCAGGTCATTTGGAACACATCACCAATAATTTTAAATGCATTTTATACCTGTTCAAATAAAACTGGTTCCAGTTTTCTGGGGATTAAATGAAGAGAGCAAAGATAAAGCAAGCACAAATAGAATTATTAGACATGATTTAATATTGCTCCATATACAAGTTCTTACAGAAATATTTTCAAATATTGATAAATTTTTTAATATAGTTGTAGGTAAGATGACAAGACATTTTATTGTAGATGGAATTGGGTCCCTCATGCCAGCAAAAAATTTCAGCAATCTTTTATGTTTCAGACAAAACCTATAAAACATTGAAAATACATTTCTTTTAATTAAATGAATATTGAGAATATTTTGATAGTAGCCTACATTAGAGAAATATATTTTATGAGTATGAATCACTGATGCAACTTTTCACTGGCTCAAGCCCCCCCTCTAAACAATATTTCACAAAATCTTGATAATTTTAAATAGGTATATATTGAAATGTTGAGCTGGTGTCCCTCCAATATCTTTGATAACTTTATGACTATAGTGTGAAAAATTCACATTCTCTAACATCAAAATAATCTCATAGACCAATCACATGAATACCACAAAAAAATAATAGCTACTAATATATTTGCACTGGAACAGGGATGTGGGAAATGTTTTGCATCATCCAGTGTTCATCTTGAACTTCATGTTAAAAAAATCTGATTTCTGGATTGATTTGGACATTCGAAACAGTGACCAAAATTCAGTGGATGATTCTTAGCTGAACTAATTCAGTTTTATAGAATGAAAATAAGACAAAATGTAGTAAAAAATTACAAACTATGTTAGTGCACACATTCAAGAATATACTCAGATCTTGCTTTGAATCTTGATCTCTGCACGAGATCAAGATTCAAAGCAATATTTTGTTCATTTGATAAACTAATTTTCAGTTTATAGGAATTGTCTATACTAAAAATATTTGATAATTAATTTTCACTCTAAATTTTTCAAAACATGGTTTTTTGAAATTAAAATTAATGTAGAAGCTCCACTAATTGTTGCTCAAATCTCCACAATCATGTTTTCAAAAATGTAAGCACAGTTGCAACAGGAAAAACTAACTTAAAAAAACAACACATTTATACTGAACTTATGAATATTCTTTAAATTGTATCCTGAAATTTGAGTAGGTACCTTATTTATACTATAGCAGGGAAGCTTGTAGAAGTTCCACATAAAATTCAATCTTCTTTATTTGTGACCCAACAAAATGGGATTTTAATCAATATTCAAATGTTGTACTTCATTCAAATGTTGTACTTCATTCAAATGTTGTACTTCATTCAAATGTTGTACTTCATTCAAATGTTGTATTTGGAAGAGTTGATCAACTTTGCCAAGAATATTAAGACGACACCAATGAATAAGACAAATACACGAAAAGTACAAATTTTTGTATTTTTCGTGTATTTGCCTTATTCTTGGTGGTCTGGTCATTGGTGTCTTCTTAATACTTATTTTATTGTAAATTATATAAATAATCTGTAATTGTACACATAAACTACAAACAAATGCACCACCTTGAAAACATTTTGTGTAAAATTCAAATTATTTTTATTTTTTTTGTTAGTTTTGTATGGAAACCTATATGCTTGGATTTTTCATGTCAAGGTTTTATGAAATAAATGTAAAAACAATTATTTCAACGTAGCAAAGCCATATATAGGATGCGAGGAATACTCAAACTCAGCAATATTTCCTTGATGACAACCCTGTACAGCATTCAGCTGCACAATCACACTCAGAGCTTAATCTTTCAATGCATGAACTTCATATACACTGTACATCCAAATTATATATTTTATGAATTATACAAAATTACCATCATTATTGTGTTATACAAGTTTACCATTTTAACCGCATTTGCTAACATAGCAGCTGAACATCAGTTTCCAACAGATTAGAACGCATGTTGATTCCTCTTTTTTTCTGATTTTAATCAAGTGTAATAATCGCTTATCACACGATTATTGATGATTATGATTAGTCTAATCCAAGGCACAACTTCTGACTAGTGTATAACTGATTATATGGAAAGGTTATAAATCACATTTCTAATTGTTTCAATTTATTTAGAATTACAACTTTCATTTAAAATAATAAAATATCATAAAAGGTAAAATTCCAATTTAATGGTATTCAAAGAAAGAGAAAAATACTTATCGTTGCACACAATTTATTGGTGGAATAGTGTGAGACGACAGCAGAGTAGCATCATTATACAGCCAATTATCATTGTATCGCAGTTTCACTGTGTCATGTTTAACTCCTAGAAAAATTTCAAAGTATACTTATACATGTGGTATAAAAATTTCAAAGTATACATGTGGTATAAAAATTTCAAAGTATACATGTGGTATAAAAATTTCAAAGTATACATGTGGTATAAAAATTTCAAAGTATACATTTGCTTATTAAAATTTCACGTATGTACTTTGAACAATTTTAATCATAGGCCTAGCCCCTGCATATAGAGTGGAAAGGGGAGCTGATAAAGAATGTAATCACTGTTCACTTACATTAAAAATATACTATACAGTACCACATAAAAAATCCTGCCTGACAGACTATGGGTCCAGCTTAGTAGAACAGAGGCCATGATCTATATATAGTTAATAGGCATGCCCCCTCTTTACAGAAGATGGCCCCTAGACATGAATCTTCGCTAAAGTACCCCCCCCCCCCCGGTGGCATATTCACAAAGGGGCTGCAAATTTAAGCCTGACTGGTTGACTGGTCAAGTGGGAGAAGGGTGGCTAAAACATAAATCCACTTCTATCACAAGATCATCGAACTAAGTCACTCACTCCGCTGCAAAAACAGTGAGCAAGCACGAGTACAACAGTGCGCAAGCATAGGAGTAACAAAAAGAGTGATTTAGAGGGTGTGTGAGTATGGGAGTGACCTAGAAAGAGCAAGAAATCGGGTGAGTGTGTGACAAAATGATTTATCTTGAGAGTATGCCAGCATGGGAATGACTCAGAAAATAAGGAAACATATCAGTGAGCAACTAAATGAATGACCCAGGTGAGCAAGGGATGAACAGAATAACCTAGAGAGTGCAAGCATAAGTGTGACCTAGAGAGTAAGGAATGTGGCCAGTGAGACACAAAAGGAGTTACATTGTTATTGATGAAATATTTAATTAATATAAAATAATATATGAATGAAATATTAAAATTGTATTTCATTAAATTTTAATTATATTAATCATATTTCAAAAATATTAATGAAATATTTATTTAATCTTAACACTGTATAGAATATATATATACTGTGCCAAGAGCAATATTTTTATATGGCCAATTATCACTGTATTGAAGTTTCAGTCAAGTTTTAACTCATAGCATGTAAAATTTCAAATAGATAGTATACAGATTTTAATAATAAATTTCTATGTTCATATTTGATCTATTACATACTTCAAACAATTTTAATGTGGGGGCACAATGAATTCTCTGTCATGACGGAATTCAATAATTGTTTAATTTCGACATAAAACTATAATTCATATAAAATATACATTAGTCTTATACAAAAATTTACTTCAGAGAACCACATAAAAACCCCTGCCCCCCATAGGCGGAGATAGACTTGGAAGTCTGGGGGCATGATGATGATGTCAATTCATATATACAATATATGTTACCGCTAAAGTGCAGAAATCAGTCATTCTACAGATTATCTAGGTATTGTGCAGATTAACTAGGGTGATCCGTTAATGTGCCAAAAATTGTTTCATTTCTCAAATTACCTAGATAATGTGCACATTACCTACTAGGCACTCGTTAAAGTGAAAATAAGATCTTTGCTGGAACAACAGCAACGTTTCCGTATGCTTAAATTAATATAATGTTATTCATTTTTTGATATCTAAAAAACCAAGTTACTACAATCAATCAACAAATTAGTTGATAGAATCCAATTAAAAAAACTATAATAAAAATAATCAAACGGTTTAAAATATTATTACAATTAAGGAAATGAATTTGCAAAACATGATAAAATTATGTTTACTTATTAGTGCAATCTAAAGATTGGTGACACTTTGAATTACATAGCAATTGGTTTTTGTGACAAGCACACCTATTTGTGGTAGATTTATATTCGCAGTCATATTTTTTCTGAAACCCTGTCCAGTACCAAGGATTGTTTTATTGCTGTTTGATGTAAAGATATTTCTACATACAGCAGGGACATCTTTTTTCGTTAAAAATCTCTTTACAAACACTGAATTCAGATTTTGCATACAATTGTTTTCAAATACCTGTTTTAGTACCAAGTTTATAAAAGCCATCCTCTGTTTTACTAAGAACCACAGCTAAAATCGAGAGGACATCAGTTTTTGCTCTGTCTACTTCGGGTACTTCCAATTCTCACAGTGACACCTTCATCGACATTTGGGTGCTTTGTATTAGAAACTGCTAACATTTTCTTTGCTTGCTTTTCTAAACCTTTCTTGGCTTCATCACGTTGTATTTTCTAATCCATATTCTTTTTACAGATGCTACACAGTACATTCTTACCATACTTTTCCTCTTTAGGATCTATTTCGCCACAAATTACGTGATTTACACTTGTGAGCACCTGATGCTGCTTTTGAGCAAACAATACAGACCATGTCTTGTATAGTCCTCTTTACAGGCTCTGTACGAAACTGTGATGGTGAAGACTTCTTCAACATGCAGAGGTGATTCCTTGGAGGTGCAGGGTAACTGAATATTCTTCATAACTGTATCCTCAATCAAGGTGTAGAAGGCAGTTTAAGATTACTATCGCTAAATTCTTGTATTTCTATATGTGATTCTGTAGAAGCAGGGGATAACGGAATGTCCTCTTGAGTAAGATTTGACTGTGTGAATCTTCTAATTTTTCAAGGTCTTCTTCAGTTTTTAGCGAATGCAATACACTTTGTGGTATAATAGAAGACAATCCCAATTTTACGGGACAACCGAACATGGCTTCGTATGGACTTCTTTTAATTCCAGAATGATAGGTACGATTCTTCATGAATTGTACAAATCGTACACCCTCACTCCACTTGTTAGTTTGGTTATCAGCCATCCAAGTAGTGAGCATGTTTTTAATGTCTTGATTCACTCGTTCTACACTTCCTTGACTTTGGCTGTGTCTAGGTTTGCCATTAATCATTTTGATTTCTGGCCACAACTGTGCTACACATTCTAAGATTTTATTACAAAATTTGTGTCCATTATCAGAATGCAAAATACTTGGAGCGCCAAAAAGGAGAAAAATATCAAGCAAGTTATAGGCTACTTCATCTGCCTGTTTTGATGTGAGTGGCTTCAATACAACAAATTTTGTTAAGTGGTCTTGGTATACGAGAAGAAACTTAAACTTTCCATCTGGTTGAGATTGGTAATCGATGAGATCCACCTGGCATCTGCTATCGAAATGCGATGAAATAATAGGCTTTACAACAATCCCTTTTTTTGCACTTTTTTGCTTTTGTTGACAAGGTTCACATAAATCCAAAAACATTTTTATTTGGGCTTGGGTTATGTTTTTATAACATGTATTTAATTGCCTGATCATTCTGTCTCTTCCACCGTGGCCAATTGGCAAGTGAGTAGAATACAATATGTCAAACAATTCTTCAGCATGGACAAACTTTTTCACACTTTCTCGCGCATCTGACAACGGCTCAATGAGTTTTTCACAGCCTTGTACAGTCAACACATCATACCTTTGAATTATTCGATAGTCTCGAGATGATTCTTTCTTCTTCGAAACCTTTATTCGCTTTACATCTTCAATTATGGAATCATACTTTCGTTTTGTCATTAAAACACTATTATATTTTGAATCTTCGCTAAATAGGTTTGCGAAGAATCTATTCTTCATTTTACTCACCAATTCGGTGCTTTCTTGCATATACTAGGAGCTAAATTTATCTGCTTTAAAGAAAATCACGACACAAATTCACGCGCTAACAGGCAGAAACGAATTTCACGTCAACTTTGTGCAGTGAAGAGAAAGGTATAGAGTGTATTCCTTCGAGGCAAAATATAGTTCCGATGATCATTTACACAGAATATTTCAAATTTTTTTATGATTTTGAAAAAAAATAATGAAAAAATATCATTTTGAACTGGTTTCTTCTTTTGAAATTTTTAAATTGGAAAAAAATATTGGTTACCATTATCAAAAATCCATAGCAACCAAAACAACATTTTGGCGCAATATAGTAGAAAATTTCCCCGCCAATGTCACCGTCATGTTTTTTTCGTGTTGCACAATTACATATTTTATAACATTTAATTGAATTTTCCAATAGATACAATTTTTCATTCAGTTTTGCATGTAGTTATAGGCCTACACACCCAGACGAATATTCAATCAGTTTTTTTTTTTACCCCGAAAATAGCCTTCAACAAATTCACTGCAATTTTTCCTACACGCATTTATTACGTTATACCGTATAAAAAATATTTTTTACGTATAACGGTTATACGTAAAAAATATTTTTCTCAGCGAGAAAAAAAATCAGCCATACCTTACCTAGAACCAGAGCCGTCTTAAGAGTATCATGGACCCCCGGGTCAAGTGGTTTTTCGGAGGCCCTACCTGGTAAATCCTAGAAAATTTCAACCGGATCCCATTTTTGTGAGGCCCCTCTTCTCTTGAGGCCCCCGGGCCGTGCCCGGGTGGGCCCATGCGTTAAGACGGCACTGCCTAGAACTCCTTAATGAAGGCGTCTTAACCAAGGTTTCTAGAATATATAAGGTTAAGTATTAGCAAGCGCGCGCTTCAGAATGAAACTGGTTTTGACGTCACCCGATTCCTCACATGACCCATTCAAACGGGAGCATAATGTAAAATTGTTGGTTTTTCATGAATTTTTTCGCATAGTTTTCACGCTCAGAACTTCATCATTTTTTTTGAGCGGATGCCACAAAAACCGCTTATTGTCAAGATATTTTTTTTTAATTTATTTGATTTTTAATGAAATTTTTTCCCAACTCATGTATGCAATGTTAAGTCAATGGAAGCAGCTCCTCTCTTCCACGAGAGGGAAATTCTAGAAACCATGAGAGGGAAATTATCAGGAACGCGTCTTTACGGAGAAAAAAACATACAGGGAAAGAAAAATATTAGATACATTTGAAAGTGTTTAATAATTTTGGTTGAATTAAAAAAAATTTCTTGGTAATAACAGTTATTATTAATTATTATTATTTATTATTAATTATTATTATTATTTATTATTATTTATTATTATTATCATTATTTTGAACTCGCTCACACCTGAACTTGTTTAAACAGTTATAATGTAGTGAAATTGATTCCCAAACAGGGTGTCACGGAACCGTGTGTAAGGGGCAATAACAAGAGGAAGGGGTTTTCGTTCGTTTTTTAACTGCATCAAAAAAAGTAATCACGCTCTTTCCTAGTGTAGTCTTAACGCATGGGCCCACCCGGACACGGCCTGGGAGTCTCACGCAGAGGTGGCCCACATGATAATGAGATATCGTTCGAGATTAAGCATGCAAATTGGTAAGCAATCACGGGGCCGCAAGGAGGGGGAAGCAGTCATGTCTGGTGCCCTGGACGCTGAACCAGAAGGGGTGCAAATTTCAACCTTTAACCATAGGGGGAGATTGACTTGGAAGTCTGGGGGGGGGGGCAAGGTCGTTATTGCTGGGGGGGGGCACGATGATGCCAATTCATATATACATATATACATAAGATAAGTCGACTCCACCTTTGACGTTGGGGGGAATGCCCCCCCCCCACGCATCTCCTCCCATTCCTTTAACCTCTCCTTCAATATTAAAAGGAGGCACTAAAATGCGTGCTTGTCCCGACTGACCAATCATCTAGTTGCGGCACTGTGTAACCATTTCTAGTTAGGTAGGGAGGTCTTAAAAAATCAATTTTTCCGGGGACCCCAAGATTGCTCTTAGGACGACTCTGCTCTTCTCGCTGAGTACGGCAGTGCCGCGAGATATGTTAGGGGTTATATTGAAGACAGTGAGACGGGGGTTGTGATTCCCGAATGGTGAGCCACATCATCTTGAGATGCCATTGCTATATGTACCGCAAATATTCTGATATTCTGCTGATACTTTTATTGAAAATTGTCTTATTACTACACATAGGCGTACGCAATATTTTCTCCAGGGCTGGGGTCGGGGTTTCATTTTTTTTTCTGATGGGGGTGGGATGCCCGTCATTTCAAAATTTTCCGGGGGGGGGGGGGACAAAGAACTTATACTCAATATATGTATACACATATATCGCTTCTGGTGCATTTTTTGAAGAACCCTGCTTTATAATACGTTTGGTTAAACCTAGCGTGCACAACGTCCGGTCCCCCATGGCCGAAATTAGGCAGCTGCAAAACTTGAAATTTTATTGAATCCATTGATGAAAAATACGTCGATTTATTAAAAGACACACACATATGGTAGTGAATCTGCAGCACGCCACATCCTTGGATGGGGGCCTTAATTTTTGAAAGGACCCCCAAACTAAGATTTTTATCTGGTTTCTTGGTTGGAATTCAAGAAAATTTATATTTTTATATATTTATATAAACATAAGACCGATAACTAAAGCCCCTACAGCCCGGTCTGCCTTTCCCATAAATTGACCATGCCTTAACACTGTGATGAGCCCTCGGTGCAAGGGACTCACCCTATCAGACTTAAAGCGGCAGTTATCCCGATTCAAAATCTTATTTCACAGTATTAGACATCAGGGTCGCAACTAGATGCTTGGTCAGCCGGGACAAGCATGCATTTTGGCGCCCTCTCATAATGTTCAAGGAGAGATTAAAGAGTGAAATTTGCGCCCCCTCTAGCACAGCGCCCAGGGCACCAGACCCACCTGCACCCCCTCCCCCAGTTGCAGCCCTGTTAGACATTATATTGTTTTACATATTTCTCGTGAACGTGAAGCTTTGTAACCACCTGCACTGCCCATACCCAGTCTGCCCATGCGCTAGAACGGCCCTACATACTGGGGCCTCCTTCTCGGAAATATTTTTTACGGATCCGAATTCGAAGACCCTCCCAAGCCCCTAAAAGAAATTTCGGTGGATTTATAGAGCAACAATTAGTTAACCTCTGGGCCCAACCCCTATCACCAGGACCGCAAAACTGTTCTTGCACCGGGCCGCTGAATGACTAAATTCGGTCCTGCCCCCGGGCCATAGGCACTGGAACCTGGGGTTGAGGCAGTTCGACCCCCCCCTAATAAATTTTACGAGGGGGCTGAGCACCCTCCCCATAATAAATAAATATACAATGCAACAACCACTGTCCCACCCGCATAAGGGCTAGAGTCCCGTATATATGGCACTACCAGTCCCCCACCCATAGTGGTGGGATGACAAGATTCCATACGGCTCGCGAAAAAGTGTTGTTAAGAAAGTACCTAGTGCTTACAACACGATAATTGTATCAGAGAGAGTTTGTGTCCAGCAGCTAAAAAGTACACCCCTGGGTAACACGTATGCGAAATCGAATTATATTATATAATGCACTAATGATTGTGATGCAGTAGTAACTATGCAGAAAGTATTCGAGCATCAATTAAACATTTTGAAATTAATTTTATCTCTGTTTTCATTGTCATATGGCCCGCAAACCTAAGAGTTTGAACATCTATGTCGGGGCTCAAATCAGACATGGGGATTATCCGTGACCTGGATCAAAGACGTTTTGTTAATCAGTGAACGCATGTTGTTTAATTGTTGGAGCTAGTAGGCAGGGCCGTGAACGGGAGGGGAACGGGTGGGTCTGGTGCTCCGGATCCTGGGCTAAATTTTATCCTCTAACCTTTCTTTCGACATTACAAGGGGACGCGCAAAATACTTGCTTGCTCGGACCGACCAAGCATCTATTTGCGGTCCTGTCCCAGGGCAAATGCTTAACTTCCCCATGCGGAAATCAGGCCCTGTTGTATGTTCAACAAGTAATGTGGGCAGTGCAGCAACCGATGTTTGGTCAGCCAAGCAAGTACATATTCTGGCGCTCCCTTGTAATCAGGGTCGCAACTAGGGGGGGAGAGAGGGCAGGTGGGTCTCGTGCCCAGGGCATGCCCCCACAAGGGGTGGGCTGGCAAGGCTCCAGCCCTGGGGCCCCGGGACGATTTTCATTATTTTTTGTTTTTCACGCTATAAATCCATCATAAAAGGGCCCGTGAAAGTCTGGTCGGGGGGGGGGGCCCGCAAAATATTCCAGCCTAGGGGCCCAACTCCAGGATGTGGGGGCCATGGCCCAGGGCGCTGGACCAGAGGGGGAGCAAATTTTATTCCCAAACCTCTCCTTCAATATTACTAGGGGGCGCTAAAATGCGCACTTGCCCTGGGTGACCAAGCATCTAGTTGCGGCCCTGCTTGTAATGTTGATTGAAGGAGAGGTGAAAGGGTGAAATTTGCCCCCTCCCCAGACTAAACCCGCCTGCTCTCCCCTAGTTGCGGCTCTGAATGTAAGGCCGAGTTATAAGAAAAAGATGAAAATTTATTCCAAACATTCCCACTGAACGTTGAACATCAAAAGGCCATCATTTATGGGGAAAATGTTTTCCCCCATTCTGATAATTCCCTTTCCGTTTCCCCTTTCGATTTTACAAACGTGCATACTTCCCATTGATTTAACATTGCATACATGGGTCGAAAAAAAAATCTGTCAAAAATAAAAAAACTTTCAAAAAAATAAAAAAAATACATTTTGATAATTAGCGGTATTTGTGGCATCTACTCTGAAAAAATGATAGAGTTTTGTGAATTAGAACTATGCAAAAAAAATTATCAAAAAACCGTAATTTTACTCAGTGTTCCAACGGGAGACGGTCGCGTGAGGAATCGGGTGACGTCACTTGATTTTTCGAGTACAGCACCCCCTGACTTGGGTGGGACCTTGGGCTTCCAGGGTGTTCTTACTGGTCCTTTACGTGGGTCGAAGGTCCGGTGGTGCGATGCCTGCCGGTGTTCTTGGTGGCTGGCGGGCTTTCCTTTTTCCAGCATGGCCCAGCCGTAAGGTGACCTGCGTATATCCCACAAGGGACAAAGCGGGGGCCATGTTTGGTGTTTGCATACTCATTTTAGGAGCGCAAAAAAAAAGCACCGCGAATACTCGTGCTGCTACCTACTTTCTTTTTTATCGAGTAATATAAGCTTGATGGAGCAGGCTAACGAGAAAGAGTTCTCGTTTCCCGGGAAAGTACCGGTTTGTACTGTTTTTTTTGTCATCCCGACTTTCTTGCAAAAATGTCCCGGTTTTTCACGTACTTTCAACGAAGCCAACTTGACTATTTATTCTACAAATCAACGATTAAAATTATCTTTCTAACTCCAAAATTGCATTATGATAACTACGACTACAAACAAGAATATTCATCTCAAACAGTTGTTTTTCTTTTCTTTCTGATTCAACTGAGATTTGAAGTGGCATTCGTTTTCCGCGACTTCTTATTTTAGCATGAGTTGGCGACTTTGCTTAGTTTTTGGCAATAATTGGCAATGTTCCGTATTTCGAAGCTGAAGTGCCCGTATTTTTTTCAAGGAAAAATCAGCCTAGTTAGCCCCGACTTGAGAGAATATGGCGTTAGCGGTCTCCGCCCACTGAGCTAAGACGACTTATACAAATACAAATACAACGCCACAACAGGCAAATGCCCGTGTATTAAGGAGTTCTACACTGAGCTATAATTAGTAAACTTTCCTTATAGCTCAGTGTCTCCGCCTTGGCAGTGCTGAGAATGGTGACCCCAACGTCTATAGCCACTAGAACAGCGGTTCCCAACCGGAGGTACGCGAGAGGCTGTTAGGGGGTACGCGAAAAGAAAATGGTAATGGCGGCCATCCATCTAAAAAAAGAGAACATTAGAAAGAATTTTTAAAAGTAGTTAGAGGTTTTTACTAATATTGTCAGTTGTAATATATTGGCCTTCCCTATCAATAATCTATAACAGAGAACAATAATCTATAACAGAGAACAATAATCTATAACAGAGGGGGTTGCGTCCGCTGGAAGGTTCGGCCTTCCCGCCCGCGCCCAACCTATGATCGGGATTCGTGAACTCCTTCCTCTCGGCTCACTTTTCTTCCGTGTTTTAGATTTGATTGTTGACACATGACGGGCTGTGCATAAAAGCGAAGAATTAATTCGTGTTGTGTTTAACTTTTGTTGTGGGCGTTTGTATTGAGACGTGTGCGTCTTATTCCAACACCACACTAGAAATTATATTTAGTGTGGTGTTGCTTATTCCCGCAATTTTCCACGTCAACTTTTCTACCAAGCACCTACTACTCACGTGATTTGCACTATGGATCAGTGTCTAAAAACTAGATCTGTGTGGAAGCGGACTGAAACACCAAAATGAAATACCGTGCACCCCTGTAAACGTGAAAACATATTTTGAATCTTCCAAAAGTGATTCTGCCAAAGCTACCGAAACCTCCAACTACATTAGGTATCGTATTGCGAGACGAAGAAAAAATCACACTATTGGTGAAAAGATGCTGTCAGATGCATGTTTGCAGAGGAAAGTGCCCTTATAATGAGTTTAATATCTCTGTCAAGTAATACGGTGTCTCGAAGAATACAGGACATGTCAGATGATGTTGAGAGCACAGTCATAAGTCACGTCAAAGGTTGTGAATTTTTTTCTATCCAAGTCGACGAAAGTACCGACGTTGCGCAATATTCTCTGCTACTTGTAATTGCTAAGTACTTGAAAGAGAATTCGAAGTAAATCTTTTTATTTGTCACCCATTGAAGGGGTCGTAGGACTGTTAAAAACTTATTTGAAGCAATTAATCATTATTTCCTTGGAAAAAGAATTTAATGGTCAAAATGCATTGGGCTCACAACAGATGGAGGGAAATCGCCGGAAGGTTGCCACTCAGGCCGTCGTGGCAGAAGTCGCCCCCCAAAATGAAATGGACTCGCTGCCATATTCAGATAGATTCCTGCATCAAAACCGTTATCTCCAAATTTGCGAAACGTTCTTGGTGAAGCGGTAAAGATTGTCAAAACTTTTTTTGTCGAGGTGAATCGTACCAACTACAGGTTGTTTAAATTGCTGTGTGAAAACATGCACAGAGTTCACAACGCTTTGCTTTTGCACACTGAAGTTGGGTGGTTGTCCCGGGGTTAAGTCTTGACGTTGCTGTTTGAACTTCGGCACGAGATAGCCCTTTTTTTTTTGGAAGTGTTTGAAACAATTCACGATTTCTTGTCACAAGCTGAGCTAAATTTAACAGTCGCCCACTTCGAAGGATTAAAATGCTCGTTTGAAAAATATTTTTCAGAGCCGGAAACGGGTGATCGGTGGACACATATAATCTTTTCAAAGAAGAGTATTTTGAACCGGCTTTATATCTATTGGCGATTTCAGAAAAGGAGAAATTGCTAGAGCTCGCATCAGATACCCCTCTGAAGATCCTCTTCAATGACGGAATGGTGAAACTAGTCAGTTTTTGCGCTTGCCGCGGTGATGAATACATTGACCTTTCTAGAAAAGCCACATTGCCTTTGTTGCCGTTTGTTAGCACGGAGCTTGTTGAACGGGCGTTTTCTTCGTATACTTACATAAAAAATAAATATAGAAGCAAACTGAGCGCGCTCCGGACTTGAGTTTGTATTTATCCTCTTTTGAGCTTAATTTTTCAAAACTTTGTAATTCAATTTACAGTCCCAAACATCACATTAATTTCTTTCCCAATCTTTGTGTTAATTTGTTTGCTTACTTGAAAAATAAAAAATCTGAATAATGAAAAATAGACCATTTAATTTAATTCAACATGTACGTTTTATTGAAGTTTTTCGAAAACTGTAATGGGTAAAACAGATTGGGGGTACGCAGAAAGGAACCGAGCCAGCTGGGGGTACGCGGACTGAAAAAGGTTGGGAACCACTGCACTAGAATGACCAACGTCTTTCATCGAAACATCACGTGACTCGGTGAAAACAAACACAATCCCCCGTTATTTTCTTATTTCATCCATAGGAATTTAAAATAATAAATGAAAGAAATAATTTCAGCATCGATGATATAATTCCAGAATTAATGAAAGAGATAATTCCAGAATTAATGAAGGAGATATTTCCAGAATTAATGAAAGAAAATATTCTAGAATTAATGAAAGAAAATATTCTAGAATTGATGAAAGAAAATATTCTAGAATTAATGAAAGAAAATATTCTAGAATTAATGTAAGAGATAATTTCATCATTGATAAAAGTGATAATTCCAAAATTAATTAAAGATAATTTCAGCATTAATGAAAGAGAGATAATAAAATTAATGAAAGATCATTTCAGCATTTTAATGAAAGATATAATAAAATTAATGAAAGATAATTTCAGCATTTTAATGAAAGATAATAAAATTAATGAAAGAGATAATAAAATGAAAGGTAATTCCAGAATGAAGGAAAGGGATAATTCCAAAATTAAGGAAAAAGAGATAATTCCAAAATTAAGGAAAAAGAGATAATTCCAAAATTAAGGAAAAAGAGATAATTCCAAAATTAAGGAAAAAGAGATAATTCCAAAATTAAGGAAAAAGAGATAATTCCAGAATTAAGGAGATAATTTCAGAATCAATCAAAGAAATAATTCCAGCATTAATATAAGAAATAATTCCAGAATTAATGAAGGAAAATTCAAGGATTAATGAAGGAAAATTCAAGGATTAATGAAGGAAAATTCAAGGATTACTGAAGGAAAATTCAAGGATTAATGAAGGAAAATTCAAGGATTAATGAAGGAAAATATTCCAGTATTAATGAAAGAAATTATTCCAGTATTAATGAAAGAAATTATTCCAGTATTAATAAAAGAAATTATTCTAGTATTAATGAAAGAAATTATTCCAGTATTAATGAAAGAAATTATTCCAGTATTAATGAAATAAATAATTTAATATTTTTTCACCTTTAGAAGAGTTCTCCATCCTTTTCTTAATCTTTAAAACCTAATTTTTTAGAGACCGAACTGTACATTTCTATAGGCAAATTGCCAGGCGGGAACTTTGTTTTCACCGAGTCACGTGATTTCCTTGCAGCTGCTGGCTGTCGCGGCGGCTGGATGCTCCCTCCAGTAATATAAGCTCGATGCAAGAATCTGTCGTCTGCTTCTCTCCAGGTTGTTTGTTTTGGACGACTCCTTGTGTCCTGAAAAAATTACTGAATTGGCAGTTCGAACTTCCAGTTCTGTTTGTGAGCTTAGCTTGTAGGGAACCGACTTCTTGTCTGTCGTCTGCTCATTAAGAGGTTATTTGTTTTGGACGTCTCCTTATTCTCAAATAAAATAATCGAACTTTCAGTTTAAATTTTCAGTTCAGTTTATGAGCTTTGTTTACAAGGAACTGAGCGGAATAAAGAATATAGTTTTTTACTTTAAACTTCCTCATCACCGTATGAGTCACTTTTAAATTTTAGACTAGATGACAGCACATTACTATAAAGTGGAGTGTGGAAAAATTCACTTTTTACGATCTTACCTGTCCTCTGCTTGCATGGAGGTCCGTTGTTTGGACGTTTCCTTAGGTCTTGAAAAAATTACTGAACTGGAAGTTTCATCTTTCAGGTCAGTTTATAAGCTTTGTTTACAAGGAGCAAAAAGCTGAACGAAGAATTTAGTTTTTTATACCTGAGCTTCGTCATCACCACATAAGGCACTTCTGATTTTGAAAGTAGATAGCAGCACCAACAATATTTTTAAAAATGAATGTCATGAAGTATTCTAGACTATTAAATTAATTTTAATTCCTTTAAAATTGTTAGTGTCAGTGTGAATTCACTTCAAATACTACAAGGCAAAAAGAAACAAAAAACGGCTATTGGTGGACGGCGTAACGTTTCGAGTCACCCGGTATATACGGGACCCATTACTTCCTAGATACAATATCTATAGAACGTACTGGCCTAGCGGGAAGACTGGATGCATTTATCGCACCCACGTCCTGCAGTAGGGGTCGCTAGGCTGGGATATTTGTTGGGACCTTAGAGGTCAGATTTTTCACTGGTCCCTCGATAAAGAATTTATAGTATGAAAAAAACAAATAAGAAACTAGGCTGAAGTCTTTCAGCCCCCACAGAGGCCGTGCGATCTGTGCAGCCATATGGGGTACCTCTCTAAGAAAGGGTGCCAAATCCAAGTTGGAAGGTAAAAAAAAATTTGTTAAGCTGAGAAACGCCATCGGGGCACCAAAAATATATCCCACATGGGCAGAGATTCCTTTCTGTTTTCTGTCCCTACCCATTTGTACATCAAGGCCACCTTAAGACCATCGTAAACCCGGAGCCACAAACCTAGAGGTTTGGTCAGCTGTGTCAAGCAAACATTTTGGCACCCTCTTGTAATGTTGAAGCAGAGTTGGAAATAATTTAGAAAAGAAACCATAATCGGTGGTATCTTATGGTAATCGAAACCATAACCGAATTCTGAACTAGGGATGGTTCTTTGGCCGTGTGACCTGCGCGGCTGCATGGGACACCGCCAGGTGCGGATCCAGGTCGATGTTTCGGGAGGAGCGAATTGTGTAAGTTCGTTGGATCGTCCCGTATTTTACGTGACAGGAAAATTTTCCAATATTATTCGGTTCTTACCTATCGTGCCCACCCCTGGATCCGTTCCTGAGCAAAGGCAGACATCTTCAGCTGCTACGAATGAAGCAGAAGCAGAAATATTCAGCTAGGAAAGAAGCTGAGACAGACATCTTAAACTGCTGCAGAAATATTCAGCTCCGAAATGAGTGGAGGCAGATATAATCAGCTCCGAAATGAGTGGAGGCAGATATATTCAGCTCTGAATTTAGTGGAGGCAGATATATTCAGCTCCGAAATGAGTGGAGGCAGAAATATTCAGCTCCGAATGGAGCAGAGGTACAGGCATCTTCAGCTGCGAATAAAGCCGAGGCAGAGATCTTCAGTTGTAACATATTGTTATATAACCTTGTAACATATTGTTCTCTCATATCAACAATAGAGGTTCCTGGGGGTGGTCTCCCTTCGCGGGGCCTTGTCGCGGGTGTCGGGGGGGGGGGGTGGGGTCCTACCCGCGGTGTCGCCCTGCTCGACTTTGTCGAGCAGTGATGTGCCCGGGGATTGCTGGTGGTTGTGCTGTTTGGGGGTTGGTCGGAATCGGGTGTGCTTCCCGGCCGGCTTGAGTTTCCTCCGGCACGTCCCCGATCTCACGATCAACGAGCTTATATCGCAGAAGCGGCAAAGCCTGGGCGTGCTCGGTTTTAAACCAGATCAAATTGTCACGAGGCCTGCCTGGCCGCCTGGCTCTCAAGTCGTGGTATCACAGGCTTCGAGCAAAATGATTTTTCTGAATCCCCTCTATTTTTCTGAGTGCATGGGGGGCATACGTTAAAGATACACGGGACAGGGCACCAAAATTACTTGAGTGCTTAGGGCCTTCATATGGGTTAATCCAGCCCTAATAATGAACACCTTACCCATGTTCAATACAGTCACACACATCAAGTATTTCGGTTAACTTAAGGTTATTTGCATTAGCGGGTGGGATATAAACAGTACCTATGACGATTTCAGTCGAATCGGAAGACAAAAATTTGACTGAAAATCTGATGATTAGAATTGCGAAATCATTAAGCATAGTTAGTTCTAGGATTTCTATTGATTTATGGATAGCGAAAAGTATCCCTCCACTAGGTCAGCCTAAGTTAGTTTTTTTCCAGGTGAGGTGAAGATTTGAAAATTATCCCAGATCGGAATGTTCACATCGGATTCAGTACAAAATGTTACATCTACACCAAAAATAAGAATTGCGGCAGTTCATGTACAAAGAATCTAAATTGAGTGCGCACACATTATAAAAGCAACATTTAGGGAATCGATTGTTTGTTGACTTATCTGATTTTTCGGAGAGAGGTTCTTTACAGATCGGGCTCTTCCCCCTTCGACAGAATGTCGGTATCTTTCCTTAGACGTGGGATTTTCAATTTTCATTATTGAGTCGTCGCGTCGTTGGTGTACTCTGTGTACATCTCGCCGTCGATATATAAAATATCATTAATGAGTCTTACTATCTTACCTGACTTGATGCTTGAATCCATTAGCGGGTGAAGCAAATACCTGATTTTGCGGGCAGCTGCCGAGAAGTCCTCTTTGACATGAATCCCCCTCAAGGCCGGAGACTTCTTGCGGCGTGATTCCCTAACACAGTATTTCCCAACCTTTTGAAGTTCGCGGCACCCTCGGGAATAACCTTAAAAACCCTTGAGGCACCCTTCCTTGAATACAGAATGCAGTTTAATAAAATTTTGTTCGATTAATCATTAATTAATATGAAACTTGTGATTGATGCTTAAAGCACGGATACTTGAAATCAGGCCTTAGAGTTGGCAACGAAACACGTAAATTTTCCTCAATGTCGTGCAGTCTATTTCTTGACAGATGGTAGCACCACACAGGGGCGTAGCCAGAAATTTCGTTCGGGGGGGGGACCACTTTCATTTCGGGGGGGGACCAAAGTGACAGAACAATGGATTTGGCCATCTTTTTCCCTTTTTTCGGTCATTTTCTCACATTTCGGGGGGGGGGACCAGACACCCAAGTCCCCCCCCCCCCTGGCTACGCCCTTGGCACCACACATAAGAAGCATTATCCAGAAACAAATTTCCCATTAGATTCACAACATATACACGTACATTCCCGCATGTACCAATTCGTTAGAGATTCGGTAGAGGTGTGTGTACAAGCTGCATGTACGGTTGAGTAGTAGTCGCAGTTTATTTCTTGCTTTGTATTTTATTGTCGGTATAGCAGAAAAGGCTTGCTCGCATAGATATGTGGCGGATATGCAAATGAAGATGTTCCGTCGTCACAGCTTATGGGGTGATTTGTGTCGTGTGATGCGCATGCGTCATTTCTTTAAAATATTTGATTTTTGTTATGTTATCCCACATTGTTCTGTTTTATTGTTTATCAATAGTTTGTTCCGGCTGGTCCGTGATATTTTAGTTAAATGTTAAATTAAAAAGATGAATTAAGTTACTTCAATCCCTGACTCGCTTAAGGCCCGTTTACACGAGGCAAGTGCTTTAGTTGGTAACTTAATTTTAACTTATCGATTCTTCTTGAAAGTGTCCACACGATAAGTGGTAAGTAGACGCTCATTGGATAATTTTTACGGAGGTGAGCGCAGTTAGTGCATGCGCGCTTCAGTCTATTCAAATCCACGGAGAGAGACAGACGCAACGCGCGGGAGTATAATAGTAATAACTTTTTATTTATCTGGCATTCAGAGAAGTGCTTTTTTTAAAGCTCATAGCTTTCGTAACGATGGATCAAGATGATCAGGTAGAAGTTAGGAATACTGTGATCAGAGCCACATTATATGATATTTTTTTTAAAGAATATAAATTTATTCACTTTCACTTACCCAAGAGGGGTATAGTTATGTGGTACACATACAAATTTATGAGATGTCACGCAGCAGTTGTTATAAAAGCTAGAAACATTCGCGGAGATCTCGTTTCTCAATGTGTTTGCAGCTCACAATGATGATAAGTTTAAGAGATCGCGCTTTCTTGGTCAAATTGTTTTACCAAAACAGCAATTCCGCAGGAAGTGCTCTACGGAAATATCGGACTTGGAAGAGGATTCGAGAAGGTCCAATGAATGTAAAAAACCTTCGGAGTGTAACAAAATTTGAAACCACAGGATCGTGGGCTGTTCGTCCTAAAAGAGGAAAAAAAACCCGTTTTTATAGACCCAGTACAGGAGGTTTCCCTCCAGGTGGAAGAGGACAGAGCTTCAAATTCTAGTGTTAGGAGTGTGGCACAAGCGTTGGATAGGCCACGTTCAACTGTCCATAAGATCATGTGGAATATCCCCCGATATTATCCGTACAAACTTTCACTTGTGCAGCGGTTGCTTCCACATGATCATAACGTTCGACTTCGGTTCTCACTGCAGTTTCTAGCTCGTGTTGAGGTCGATTCAGAATGGCCTTGGAATATCCTCTGGACACACATTTTCACTGGGATCGTGCAGTCAACAAGCATTACACAGAAACTAGCTTCACATTAGGTTCACAACACGAACGCGCACATTCCAACATATAATATTTATTATATATAATTCGTTAGAAGTTCCGTAGAGGAATATGGACGAGGTGCATGTGTAGTTTAGTGATAATAGTCAATATTCATAACTTCCGAAGTGGGGAACCAGAAAATCTGCAAGTCATCTTAGAGGTTCCACTGCATTCACCAAAAGTGACAGTATAGATGTCAGTATAGATGTCATGATAGAAATGATGGATTTACTGCATCATTTATTTTCGGTCCCCACGTTCTACAGGTCCAGTAACATGTTTGATCACCGGGAAGCGATATGCATTTGCTGTTAAAGAACGAAATTGTTCCGTCTCTGCAAGCACGTCACTGCGTCGCAGACACAATCTTTATGCAAGCCTCCACATGGGTAGGGCTACAGCCCTGGGGTCCGGAATGATTCTCATAATTTTTTGTTTTTTCATTCTATAAATTCATCATGAAGGAGACCCATGAAAGTCTGCTCTGAGGGGCCCGCAAAAATCCCAGCCTATTGGCCCTGCTCCAGGACGGGGGGGGGGGGGGCGTGGTTGAAATCGTCCACGGATGGAAAGTGACATCATCCTTGCCTGAAACGGGAACGTCCCGTAAATGTCTCGAACGAATATGGTCACACGCAATCTCCCAATGTGATGGAAGGTCCAAGCCGCTCTAGCCATCCTTCGAACAGATCTTAATGGATAGGACTTGCCTTGCCATCATGAAAAGTATGTGTTTTGTAATAACACTAAAGCGAAATCCGCGATTCAGTTGCGAAATCATCGGACACGACGGAAGAGTTTCATCATGAGCGACTCGAAAGAAATGGCACCAAGCAAGGTTTACAGGAAAAATCCATTCTTCGTGTAAAGGCAGACGACTTGTTAGGAGTGGATGAATATTTAGAAGTGCGCGCTTAGTAACGAGCACACGATCGAGTGAAGGAACGTGGCCGCTGCTGCTGCTGATCGTTTTATAAATTCGTGATTGAATTCTATGAGATCCGTCTCGCGCGTGTTTGAAAAAAAAAAAAAAAAAACTCAAATCTTTGCGAAATTTCGAATTAAAAGTAATTAACGTTTGCGACTTTTCTTAAAGAATTTCAACTGAAAATTTAAAAGTAAGTGTTCCGTTTGCTTTATTTTTAATCTTCAAAAAATATACGTCATGACATATTTGAATGACGTGTGTGGCGCTTCTTTGACGACGTACATATGATTTTATTTTGAATATATAATATCCAATCCGTTTGTTGTGGTGAAAAAAAAAAAAAAAATTTAAAATCAATTAATTATCTTGATGATTATTATCTACCATGATTAATGATCTCGCTCAGTCTATTTGTATCACTCCTACTGAATGAATATGGCATGATCAGTTTGTTTGATAATCATGAAAATATGGTTTTGATATCGAGGAATGCATGCTGATGTTTTCATGGGATTTGTTATCGCAGTTGAAAAATTAATTAATTACAATTTATTAATATCGGGGCTGTCTTGAGAACGTCATAGGTTCCGCTGGGCAAAGGGATTTTTTTTTTTTTCTGGGGCTCCACTTGACCCAATGACTTACAAAAATTGACTGAGCCCAGTATTTATTTTGGCACCCTTGTAATTTTGAATGAAAGAAACAGTAAACTCTGCACCTTTCCTGATTCATCGCTCCGGGCACCAAATCCTCTCTTGGCCTTCTCTCGTTCTGGCACTGTAGGTCACTGAGGGGCCCAAGATAGTGACTTACCTAGAGAGTTCGTAAGTATATGGGGGGAAGGGTGGCATAGAGAGTGTGCAAGCATGATAGTGACCAAAACAGTGACCCAGAGAGTGTGTGTGTAAGCATGTCGGTGACCTAAAGATTGGCTACAACTAGAAATAAAAATTTACTCTGTTGTCAGGAATAAGAAATTCAGCTGCTTACCACCGCAATGTAAATATATTGGAATATCTGTGAATCAGTAAGCAATAGCAGGGCCCTGCTTTGTGAGACATTATTATTGTCAACTTGATGTACCTGAACCGAATTTGTATAAACCAGAAATACTGTTGTTATTTTGATATCACATCAGTGTTATTATTATTATAATGGCACTTGTTACCATTTCACTAAGCAGGTTTAAAGCCCCTAGTAGACAAACGAGACAGTAAAATCCAGTTGAAGCAGGCAAGCACAGAGAAAAACGTAACCAAGATGCCACATTTTGTGACTTTCTGAAGGGGTATCTAAACTCCATGCTACCCACAGTAAACTCGACACCCTTCCTGATCTATAGTATACGGGTTACCAGATCCTTCTTTCCTCCCCTAGTTGCAGTTCTGTAGGTCAGTGTGTAAGCATGAGGACCTAACATGTGGCCTAGAAAGTGTGTAAGTGTGGGAGTGATGACAAGAGTGACATAGACAGCAAGGAACTGTGTCTGTGTGCTACCAAAAGAGTGACATAGAGTATGTAAGCATGGGAGTGATAAAAATAGTGACCTAGAGGGTTTGAAAATATGTGAGTGATGAAAGAGACACGGGCATACTTATGGGAGCAGATTATAATACAGGACCGAGCGAATTTGAGAAATCAGACGTCAAAACTATTTTTTAATCTATGCAAACAAATTATATAATTATATGCAATATTTTTAATAAATCGAGATTGCTGTAGCTGTAAATATAATTTTCAATCCATTAGTTGTTGGTGGAAGAATTCAAAACACTGTGGTAAATGATCAGTCTATTTGTATACTTCTATTGAATGAATATGATACAATGGGTTCGGATCAGCATGATCACTTTGTTCATACTCATGAAAATATGGTTTTGTTTTGGGATCAAAGAGAACATAATGAGAAGTTCAGTTCTCAATTGAGAAATTAATTAACTTCAATTTATATATTATAATATAATCAGGGCTGTCTTAGGAGCATCATGAGCTCCCTGGGCAGTGATTTTTCTAAGGGCACCCTCTTACCTGTTCGAAGGTATAATAAAACCCTTGGAACAGATATATATATATATATATATATATAGTATAATCCCTTTTTGGCAATGCCCCCCCCCCCCCATCGTCAAAGATGGAGTCGACTGATCTAATGTATAGACATCATCATGCCCCCAGCAATAATGACTTTGCCCCCCCCCCCCAGACTTCCAAGTCAATCCTAAATCCTATGCGTATAAACAATGTAACAAGACAGAAAATAAGCTTAAGAATTGTAATGGATTCAAACTCTGCGCTCTCAACACGAGAGCCTATTATTATGTATTATTTTTTGTCTAATTATCATCAATGTTTGCAGATACACATCAAAATTCAATTTGACCCCTCCAAATAATGTTGGCGGAACGAGAATACTCTTTCAAATTTTAGGTAATATTTTTTTATTAAAAAGAGTTATATCTGTTTTTCATGGAAAAAAAAAACACCCTGTTTTTCTCAAAATTGTCCCTTAATATTTTAGAGAGTATTGAAATTTCTCTTTAAAATTATATTTTCGGATAACATTGAATACTCACTATCTCTTGGGGTGACTTACCTTATGACTAATGACAAAACAGATCAACAATAAAGAACAGTGAAAAAAAGAAATGGCAAATCCACAAGCTGAAGGAACTAATGATAGTGATATAGGCAAAGGGAAAAAAATGGCAACAGAAGAAAATATCCAACCAGGAAGAAAAGCGGCAGCAATGCGAAAAGCGACTGAAAAGGAAATCTCCAAAAAAAGAGTTGCCAAAGAAAAAAAGGATTATACTGTAACTGTGCCAAATCCCTGGCACAAATTCTTTATGACCAAATAAGCCTAGTAATTTCCCTTGTATAAATAAAAGTATGCATTTCAAACCTCTCATTAATGTTTACCACTTCTTTTATGGACAAATTATTTTTGTCCCTCCATTGTATATAGAGCAATAGAGGAGTTTTCTATAATTACAGGGGCGAGGGGTTGAAATGTTTTAGATCTATGAGAGCTCAAATAGAGCTTCATGGCTAGTAATTGAGATTTTTTAATTATTAGGCTAAGATTTAGAAAAAGTGGTTGGGCCAAATTTATGATTTTTAATTCCACCTAGGTTAGATTCGCTCCCTTAGTGACACAAATTTTTTGCTCGCCAATCATTGTAAGAAATTAATGATTTCCACAAGAAAGTCTGTCAGCAATTTCATGATAAACTCAAAAACAATAGCGAGGACATCGTGAGGAATTCTGGAACCATAAAAAAAAATTGTGTGGTTCACCAAAGCATTACATTTGGATTGGGAGCACCTGTTATGGGAAACTCAATGCAACTGAATTTTACATGCCGATCGCTGTTTGAAACTATTTTAGTGTCACATTTCAAGTAAGAAACTGGTATTTTGTGCCAGTATCACACTGAGAGAGAGAGGGGGGGGGGGACTTCTGTTAAACACTGAAGCATTTTTCTTCTGATTGAAAAAACACTAAGGTGCACTATTAGTTACCAAAAGAAATGCCAAACCGACCGAAAGCACTATTGGCGACCAAAAGAAACGGCAAACTCATCACAACCTTGCGTAGCGTCACAACCAATCTTAGCCAATTACTGTAATTCTGTGGGTGTTCGAGCACCCATAGCATTTCTTGTTATGGCATCACTGTGTAATTGCCTAACAATTTACATACTTATTTACAAAAATTAAACCAAGATCTCACTGTCATAAGACCCCCCCCCCTTCCCCCAGGTCATCATGGTGGACCCATGAATCGAGGTGGTACTGATCATAATTGCATAGCGATGAGCTGGTTCAAGATTTCAACTACTCACTATTCACTTTGTATGGAACTCAATGGGAGTTGGCTCACATTAAATTACAGTGGGGGAGAGTTGGGGGATACTCAGAAATGTAATTTTTAGAGTTGTTGCTGTCTTGAACCAACCCATCAACCAATACACAATGCACGTAAACATGCACAATGCCAGATACACAAGCACACTGTTAGGTTTCACCAACACAAATCAAATATAGCTCCCATATCCAAGTAGGAAATACATAATGGTTAAATGATCATAGGCCAGAGTTGTGGACGATCAGGGAAGGAAAAGAAAATAATTCCAATGGGAAATCACTCTGCAAGGATTTATATGAATCAAGGTAATCTTCAAAGGAATCATTTGCTTTAAATCAGTGTTTCCAAAGTGGGTGACATTGTCCCAAAGAAGGGGTGAATGGAACAAAAATTTTGTTAAACTGTGCTTTAAATGGATCAGTCAGAAGATATTATTGAAGGAGACGAAGAGTTCGGAATAGAAAACCAATCAGAAGAGATCTATAGATTTATTAGCGATGGGGTTGGCAAGGGACAGTGTGGTAAAAACCATGGTATTTACCGTTCTGTCGTAAACCTCTGCTTTACAACTATGAGTGAAAAACTTCACAATCTGAAGAAATAACTTCTATAATTAAATAATAAATTATATTATATAAGTTAATTTAATTTCATATTAAATGTAATATATTTTTGAAATTCAAAACAGTATATGGGGTTGTATGACTGACACCTTTAGGCCGGGATTAAACTATAAAAAAGTTTGCTTTAAGTTCATGTATAAAACTTGAAAAATGCAATCAATAACTATGCTGGCTACATTTGAGAGAATGCAACTAATAGGCTTATTGTTTTTTTCAAGTTCTGTAAAAAAAAATCTTTTATCAGGCTTTCATAGTGTACTCCCGGCCTTAGATATATTTTTGATATAGTTAGACAGTTTTATATTGTGATAGTATTTTTTTTTAATGTTAGTATCGTGAAAAAAAATCTATAGGTTTCCACATAACATTTTGAAAGTTTGAGGTTCTGGGGACAGTTTCAAACAGTTTTAGACATTTTTGGACAGTTTATCCTGCATGTCCTGTCCAAAACCGTGATTAGTGAATATATAATGTGCCTAAATTAATTATATTAGTTTTATATATATTACGCAGGGGTGTCCTGTGAGTCCTAATTCGGCCTTTGTTTCATCAACCGTTTACTGTAGAGAGAGGGGTATGGTTCTAATTTTTAAAATGCTCAAAATGTGTGCGTGATTAACACTGTACCTGTTTCTAGAATGAAAATACAGTGTGTCATAAAATAAGAAAATCTATATAAAAAAACATTGCCCGTTAGTTCTTTCCTATCTTTTCTCCGATTTCTGAATTTGAATGTCTCGGCGAATATTACACTTAGGAACATGGAATTTTTTATGTTGGCCTCAGGACAAACAGGTCAACAACTTTCTAATTTGGGAATTAAAGGGCAGTAGGACCGCATAAAATTTAAATTTTTTATTTTATTACACTATATTTCACTCTCAAAACTGGTACAGGGTGATTCTTGAACACATTTTGAGCATTTTTGAAATTGAAACTTTTTCTCGATGAAGAACAGCTGATGAGATAAAGACAGGACACCTTAAATAGCAGGGCTTGACCAATCAAAAAAATATGTAATCGCTAACAAAATTTCTTAGCAGCCAAGTAGGGTTTCTGCTGGAGAAAAACTGTCCTAAATAATATTTTTTTAGACTTCTGGGACTTCATAAGTCCTTCCCATGTTAAAAGACGTACTGTAAAATAAAATCAGAAAATTTTGTGTCATACTTTGACTCCAATTTAGCTATTTAATTTAGAAAAGTTTAGGTGCTAATATATATTTTCTATTTGCCTGGGATTTGTCAAGCCCTATTATATAGTGTTTATTAGTTTCTTTGCAAGTTTTCTCTGCTTGTAGAATATTTAGCAATGAAAATAACTAAACCTAGTGAAACTGGTAAATTAAATTCTTTATAGCGAACCCGTGGATAACACATTTTTTAAATCAGTTATTACTAGGTTTGATACACACAGGGGTACCAATGAATGATGGGAAAAATAACAATTTTAATTTTATTTGAGAAAGACCCACTTTTACTCGAAAAAAGATTCCTTCTTTCTCCCCCCCCCCCCCCCCATTGTTTGCCACGATCTCCATAATAGCTATAGAAACATTGGGTTTGATAGTTCTTGATATTTCCAATTAGAGATGTTAAATATTCTCAAAAATAATCTTTAGGAGAATATTCTCATTTATTTCATATTTCACAGTAGAATATTCTCATCGAGAATTTATAAGAATATTCCAAGTTATTTATAATAGTCCTTCCATAGTATATTCTTCTCAATGAGAATATCATAATATATGTTAGTTATAAATAATTTATAAATTTATCCCAATTTGTACCACTTTTGCCTACCTCTACACCAGTTTTGGCCACTCCAATATCATATTATTCAACAAACATTTTAGTGAGTGTCAAGCAAAAAATCAAGGGCTCTTATTTTTTTTTCAACCTCAAATTTGAGTTAAAAAGAATGAATGCAGAGAAAAAATATTTGATTTGGTTGGTAAAATACATAGTGAAATTAAGTAGCAACATTGATCAAGTCCATTGCTAAATTCATCAGTCAACCTTGAAATTAGCACAATTAATGCACATAAAAAAATATTCATCATTGCATGAGGCAGGTTCACCTAATTCAGTGGTTTCTAACCTAGCCCCACGTAAACCTTGAAATTCTGATGTCCCCTTGTCAGGGCCGTAACTAGAACTTTTGTCAAGAGGGGTACCTACCCCGTGAAAATTCATACATCCATATGATGGGTTTTTTTCTGTTACATTAAACTTTTTTGCTTTTACATCCTTAAATTTTGCAATCCAGTTTTTTTGCCTCCTCCCATAGTTTCTGTCTGATTTTTTCCTCTGTAGTAGTATTTGCCTGTGCTTTATTTATGTACTCAGCTTTCTTACTTAGATTTTGGGATGCCATTTCATAAAAGAATCATACCACTTTCTGCCTGGCCTTTCATCTTGGAATAGAGGCTTATCTATTTTGCTGCTCTGGGGAAAAAACAGTATTAATTGCAAGAAAACTGTTTTACCCATATTTAATATATTTTCATCTGTTTTTTGAATTTGAATATCTCAGCAAATATTGCACTTAGAATTTTTTTTCATCAGGAAGGACAGGGCAGCAACTTTGTAATTGAGTTTTTGGCACACAAGGACAGCATAAAAAAACTATTTTTGTTATTTTAATAATTATACAACCCCTTGCAGCATGAATGACATACCCGAGTACTACACACTGTATGGATACTTTTTTTACTTGGAAGTATGCCTGTAGGATAAACAGTTTGCCAGTAGAATACCATATGCCCTGTTACCTATGCACCCTGCATATATTTTCAATGTAGAGATACACACACATACACTAAATCAATATTCACTTTGGAATTTTGACATTGTTTGGAATTTTCAGGAAATACTGTACAGGATAAATTGTTCTGATATTCGGGGCATGAAACCCGATGCTCATTCTCACACTTTCCAGTGAAGATTTAGTCACAAGTGTATCTAGGGGACCAATAAGAATTCAAAATAAGGAAAACTTTTTTCAGCATCTCTGTATCATCAAAAGCTGCAAATTGTTTATAATTTTCTTAAAATATTTTACTTGCTTTCTGCAATATTCATATTCATTTTTGTCAAAATAGAACCTATATTCACGAAGGTGTAAACATTTCTTCTAAATATTACTATTTTCGTTGCATGTTTTTTACTTACAACATAGTTTTAATCATATTCTACAAAACTTGCAGATAATTTGACGGGTATGGAACAAACCTAGCAACATATTGTAAGAAAGTTACTGATCATTGCAGCTTTTTATATGATACAGGGGTTGATGAAAAACATAATTTTATTATTTAATTTCTTGTTGATTCCCCCAGAAATGTGCACTTGCGTAAATCTTCACTGGGAAGTGTGAATACTCCAAGCATTAGTTTTGCATGCTCAAAGTTTCAGAACAGTGTAATCAAGTTTTCTTGATTACTACTTTTTTTTTTATAGAAATTCGAAAAAAAATTTTCAAAGTCAACACTGACTTACGGCTTTTATAGTATAGTATGGCTATATGGCTGTGTATGTAGATTATTATGCTGTTATTGCATTCTTTCTGTCCAGTCAAAATCAGTGCCCTATTTTTGTGTTGATTCCATTACGAGTGTCATTATTATTACTTTCATTTATGTGTGTGACAACTGGTTTAGAAAGGCTGGAAAAATACAAGAGCTTCATATATTTACTCATAGTGAAACCTCTTTTACGGACACCAACGAGACGAAAAAAATCGTCCGTAAATCAGGGGTTTGAAATGCACACTTTTGTTATACAACTGGAAATTAGTATTTGGCCGCAGAAGAGAGGTGACGGCATCTCAGGGGTGACCGTTAAGAGGGGTTTTAATGTATGCGTACGTCAATAAGCGAAAACTTAATCTGGAATGAATTCACAAGAGTGTTTCCAATAAAAGGTACGCTATCGACCAGCGTCTAATAAATATGACGTGAGAAATGATTCTTCGTGCCATCAAATAAGAAATCATTTTTGGTCACCACAGGTCTCTAGTTATTTATGACTGCCTGTTGTTAGGGACCAATCGGGATTATGTGTCATGAGCAGCGTGTGATCTTGATAGATATTTTTATTTAGTGAGTCATTTTTTTGCGCGCGGCGAGGCTCTTGCGTAAAGACCGAGTACCTGTGCAACGATTTTGTTTGTGTCTTTGGAGTTTTCTTGTATGTGTATGTCCGTTACTGGGATACAAAGTACTGTATTCAGAACGCACTACCGCTTCCGCAAAAGTCTGTTTTCCACTCCGCCCTTTGACTTCGCGGCTCGAAAACAAACCTCGAACGCGTATTTGGTTGCTGCAACAAAAGTCAGAGCCTGTATCTCCGCTGCGACCGACCGACCGACCAAATAGTGTCCTATTTTTCATGTTTTGGGGTCGGCGCGGGGCTTCTTTCCGAGCCAGGCAAGCGCAACACTGCGTTGTGCCAACCCCAACTTCTCTCTCTGTGCTATAGCCCTCTCCGTGCTTCTACAGCAGGTTATTGACCGTCAATTCGGACAGTTTTTTTCCCTTCCGTCGTTCTGCCAGAGAAATTCGGCCGACCGTTTCTGTGCTGCTGCTGCCCGTACCCATACGGGACTCCTGCTGTTGATCACGTTGCGAAACCCTTCGTGCTGGGTTGAGAATAGTCTTTAGAACATGCGTTCGTGTGTGTGTGTGTTTTTCGAGATGTTTTTATTGTGTGGCTATCTCACTGGCGCTTTGCTGAAAGCGATGTCAAGCACGCTCCTACGTCCTAAGAGAGAAAACGTTTCAGAACAAACTGTCTGACATTTCCAAATCCCTAGAATATTATATAACTTTCTCAAATTTATCTTATTAATTTTTAATTCCATATCTCGAGTTGAAACCGTAGAAAAAATTAACAGGTCCTGGCGAAATGAACGATAGTTAAGAGATTGTTCAAAAATTTAAAGATAATTTTACAGTGTGCATTAGACACGCCAGAGTCCCCAATCCTTTGTTTTCAGATTTTTAATTGGTATGCAAATTTAGAAACGGGTTTACAAACTGCGAG
Organism: Pholcus phalangioides; assembly: GCF_987345545.1. Taxonomy (NCBI): domain Eukaryota; kingdom Metazoa; phylum Arthropoda; class Arachnida; order Araneae; family Pholcidae; genus Pholcus; species Pholcus phalangioides. Next base: position 27,986,060 of record NW_028301607.1, on the reverse strand, counting down.
AAATTCCGATATTTTTTTTAAAAATTACGTACTCAGTAATTAGCTTTTTTTCAAGAACTAGCTTGATTTGAATATGGTATTCTATTTTCGATGGCCCTTCAAAAACGAGTAAAGGGATATTTTGCAATATTTGCTCATAAATGATCCGAGGTTGCAATGATGGAGATGTGTACTCCGGATGTTGGTCTGGCTCTTTGTAATCATGTTGTACGGTAACTGAGTTTGAAGACCCCTGTTTTTTAAGGTGGCCCATGCATTACAGGGGAATGATCGATCTGAAAGAAAAAAAATCTTATTTTGTTGAAGGTTCTTAGAAAACGTGTATTAGCTTATTCTGTTTTGGTTTTTCTACAAAAAAAATTCGCAAGATTTGTGATGGCTGCTTCATTCAAGGTGAATTCCCATAACTGTTCTTGGTTTCCCAACATCTCCCGATGCCGTCGGATCTCCCAAGTCCCAAAGCTTGCGAAAACATCGATGATTAGCGCAACCTGAAGAAATAATAGTACTTTTTTCCTCTTCCTCTCTCGTATGTTTGTAAGCGTTTCGATGGAGGCAAGGCGTTCTTTTATTGCAGACCCGTTACAGCGTTGAAGGGCGTATTGCAACATGTGCGTGGCACTTTGCTCATAAAGTTGTCCTTGCTGTTGGTTCTGTCCATCATATGGCTGTTGGTTCATTTCTATTTTCTTCCTTCATTCTCTCCCTCCCGAGAACAATTTCAAGAATTAATAATTTTTTTTTTACTTTCATTTATTTTCTGCTTACCTCATTGCTTATCTTGCGGCAGGAAGAGAAGAAAACGTATAGTATTCCTGTTTTCTTTCATTTTTTTTTAATTTGCATAGAATATGTATGTATTTTGAGTGAATGTCGTGAAATTATTGTGCCCCGATTACTTTAAACTCTTCAAAGGTTTTCAGTGACGCAAATAAAGCAACAAGTAGACAGTTTACAAAAGTTCGATGTGGGAGCTCTGATTTTTCCACATCATTTTAGATCAGTGATTTTCATCCTTTATGTGGGTTGCGGGAACGCGTGGTAAGGAAGTGAGAAGGTTGCGGTCGCCTTATTGTTATGTGTTAAATACCAAATTGTTGATCCCAGGTGCCAAGAAAAAGCGTGGTGAACACTTGTGATGGGACGAATAGTGATTTAACCCGATAACCGAATACTTTGTTAATTTTGTGGCCGAATATCAGCTTTCCTTAAAAATCATGACAATTGAATGAAATTGGTGTTTTGGTTCAAGATTGAAAATTAAATTAAGGATAATTTTAAATGAGCATACCTCAATGTTACTGAAAGCATTTGTTTTTCTAACTTATTCAAATTTTAGAACAAATTAAAAGCACTATTTAAAGCTAAATGTATTATTAAGCGTATATTTATCCTAGCGTCTTTGTTGTGATAAGTATATAAAAAATTAAGAATATTTTTTTTATCCATTTCATCTTTTCCTGAAACGCATTGATTACAACAGGAGTTTCCAACGTAAAACTTCTCGCGGTACCCTTGATCATGCTGTTCTACGGAACTCCAAACAAATTTTTGAATCCAAAAAAATTCTGTCCCTACTGTCTTTTTTCAACATCATTATAGCGCCAGGGCAGAATGAAAGAGGGTTTAGACACCACCTCTGAGTTCATATATATATATTGTCATAAATCATTGTGCCAGTTCCTATGCAGGGGGTGGAAAATCTGCTACAATTGCTAAAATTTCCGACGTCTGCTACATTCTGCTACAATTTCCGACGTTTGCTTCATTCTGCTACAAAACCGTCAAAAAACTTTTTTATTGGACTGAACACAACACATAAAATATACAATCAAACTGAGAAAAACACAAAACAATAAACTCCACAAAAAGCAACATTACGATGATACAGACACTGTGACCCCAAGGGACTGATAGTCCTTCCAGTAGATCAATATAACTTAAATTAGAGAGTTAATTGAATTATGCAACAGCCTTGTTACAGTACTAATTGGTTAATATTTTATAATGCCATATATATATATATATATATATATATATATATATAGATATTTTTAATCTGAGCAAATAAAATATACATATAGATATTTAGATCCAAACACATAAAATCAGTTGTCGAACGCAGAATTCACCCACAGTATGTATTCCCATGTATTTTTAAATTGATTACAGGAATGGTTATATTATTGATGTTTTTAGAATGAATTATTTTAATTGTGTTGTTTTATGATCCATTATTGCTGTAGTATGGATTATTATAATAATCCATAATGTGCAATCCATCTAACGTACAAAAATTATTTAAATTCTTCAATTCTGTGCCATCTTTCGCCAAAAACAAAATTCTCCCGTAAGAAACATTGAAGTGGTATCACAATAGAGGCTGACTTTTTCATGACGTCATTTGTCCTCCCCGCAATTTAATTTTTTGGGGCTACACGTTGAGTTGGCTTAAGGCTCTTCCCAGGATTCGGCGCCTAGGCTTCCGAAAACATTCTTTAACAAAATTTTTTTACGGAGCGTTTTTGATGTCACAGTTTAAACTGCCATGTGTCAAAATGGCAGCAAAACCTACCAACCCTGATGTGAACAAATGTAACAGTTTCTATGTTGTTAAGTGGTCTGATTTTTCTACTAAACGACACAATCTCATTAAAATTCTAAATAAAAAATTGCTTTGCCGGTATCAGTGTAACAAGAAAGTTTCATTCTTTGAAAGATCTCCGGGTTCCGTGGCGGTTCTGATCACGAAACCCCAAGAAAAGCTGTCACGGACCGCCAGTTGGAAATTGATGAGTTAGAATATCAATATTCTTTCATACTTTCGGACCATGTGTGTACAAAACTTGTCCGGGACCAATTAGAATCATATAATACATCATTGGTTTTAGTGCAATGATAACATAGTCATTCAGGAAGTACATTGGCACCAATTAGATATGTTTAAACTAATGTATTACTGTATCAGTATTTTTGCAAGGACATTTGGTTCTGTGAATTTTAGTTATACTTGGTCTTAACAAATCAGAAGAAGAAAAAAGCCGAGAATTTTTTTTATTCCTAGGGGAAAAAAGGTTGAAAATAATATTTTCCCTCATTTTTCCAGAATTTATCGATACCTTTGGTATGCTGGTTGACATGCTGATATAAATTCAGAAAATTTTATGTATTTCTTAGTTTCTAATTTAGAAATCGTACATGGAAAATTTTAGGCACCAATAAAAAAACTTTATAGTCCCGATGTGGGGGATTTTTTAAAGCACAGATATTCGGAAAAAGGGCTGGATACCGGATAAGTATTCGTCTCATCCCTAGTGGACACTCGGTCGTAGACTTCCGTTTCACATGGACCTGGCTTTATTATCGCACTACACCAAATATCTAACTTCTTTCGCAAAGGAAACATGTCACGTATCCATTACCAAAGAACATTCATATTACTTACTCAAATTCATATCTGCATAATGCTAGTTCTTGAATGCATTTCCAAAATGCAAACACTTTAAGAATGTTTGATTGGAGATAATCAAACACTTGTTGCCGCGAAATTGGACGCAGGGAACTTACGATTGCTTCATGTAGCGTAGCACCGCAGTGCTCGTAACCAATAGAATGGAGATGTCTAACACATTTTCGTCAGTGTCCGAAAGATGATATTTATTTATATAATAAAATATATATTTACATTTAATGGAAATGTACGTTTTTAGCTCGGTATTTTTTACACACACATTGGGCGATATCGCCTCCCGTGCAGATAAGTTCGAAATTCAAAACTCTGCTTTAGTTGATGCGAAACTTTTTCCAGTAGAATGACCGGGGGGGGGGGGCAGTAAAAATCGGGCATTTGGGAGACAATCGAGAAATTGCGCCATAGACAATTGGAACAAAGGGCTTACGTAGTCGGTCGTCTGATAATAAGTGCTATATGGCATAGTTGTTTTTATTTGTGGGACTTTTGAAGTCTGGCCCGCGAGTGTTTCGTCTAGAAAGGGGGGTCGAGTCTAGACTGTTCCGGAAGGGGGGGGGGGGTTACAAAAATGATCGTCGCCATAACAAATCGATTAAAATAATAGGGATTGATTTTTTTTCCCCCTGTTAAAAGAAATCGAGATGTCCAGACATCCAATGACAAAGCTATCCATTCATCAAAATCGTCGTTTCATTATACAAATAAATTTTAATAGTTCGTTTAACGAAAAAAATCGTTTCGAGCCTCTATCTAGCTGGAGTTGGACTCTCGCTGGGAAAAAAAATGATGGGGTGGTCACATTGTGCGTGTGTGTTTTTGTGGCTAACTTTATCCAGCCATTTTTGTTCGAGTTGTTGTCCTATGCAAGAGTTGAATTGAAAATGTATTCGAAATTTCATCTCTGGGGACAGTCGAAGCTTTTGCAATTTGTTTGCTCGAAAATTAGAACACTGACAGCTAATATCTGATGTTTAGCAAAACTGGGGTTTTCTTTGTCTCCATGTGGCTTAACACTGGCGCTCGGCTGGCGCGAGACTATACTTATGTCTAGAGCAGCCTTCGAAGAGCGCTAAAATAGCATGGAAGGAAGGAGTTGGGGAAAGAAATGTATATATCTGTTTATTGTTTATTTTAGAGGCATGCTAACTGAACTACTCCGCATGGATGGATATAGTCAAACTCGGTTATAACGATCTCGATTATCATGAACCCCCCCCCCCCAAAAAAAAATCTAAAAGCCTCGAATTTTCCAGGAAAAATTCTGTGCTTTCGTGGGAGACGCGCCTTAAATTTATGTGTGTCATTGTAACATATTTCAAGCTACTGATTTTTTTTTAATCACATTATTTGAGGCATCGCACTCATCAATGCAATAATTTTTCAAGGGTAGTGTTTTCTTCAAATGAAATTATCGCAAAATTTATTAAGTTTTTTATCAGTGATTTAAAAAAAAAAGACATACTTTGAAATTTTATTGACTTTTTGACTTCACAGAGAAAAGTTTGAATTCAAAAGTGGTTATGTAGATGTTTGAAAAAATTTGATTTTAATTTTCTTCATTTTCTACTATTCTAATCGGTATTAATGTTATTTTGTACCAAAAAGTACATTAACTTCGAATGTTTTTACCTATTACAGTTAAATGCAATATCGTGACCACGGCGAAAACGTCAATAAGCTGTGATCTTGGTCGGTGAACTATTGCGAATAGATGGTATTTTTTTGGCCCGAAATATACTGAGAAATTTAATTTTCTGGATGTTAAATGCTGAAACTGATATTTGGAAGAAAAAAAAAGGGATTTGTCTGCTCCGGTAATCGAAGCCGTTCACTTTCCCGGTATGCAAGGGGATCCGGGTTCGATTCCCGGAGGAGACATACTTTTCTTTCCAAATATCAGTTCCGGCATTTAACATCCAGAAAATTCAATTTCTCAGTACATTGCGAATAGTTTTGATAAAATTCAATTTTAATGTCAACCAAAATGCAAAACGTCGGATATAACAAATATTTTACACATTACTTTCGCTATTGTGGTGGTTTTTTAACTCATTCGCACCATATTTGAATTGCATCTCAGTTGTAATCTCATGCGAGTACGTACAATAGCTCATCATGCGATACAAATGGGTTAAAGAAATGTCTAGAATTTAAAATCAACGCATTGATACAAATGTATGTCTGCATTTTTTTTATTGATAAGTGTGACAATAAAAACAGGATTTCGTTGCGTGATAATCGGAAATTGGCAGAGTGCCTTGAAGTGAATTCTTACTGATATGTTTTCTTTTTAGTGTCCTTAGCAGACTACAAATATCGTTCCAAGCATCGAGATCGTTTTACTCAAATTTAATCCGTTCTGGTATCTCTTCCATCTGGTATCTCTATATAAAGTTTTGCCTTTTATTTGAAGATACTCCTCTAGAATTCATCTCGTAGAGTAGTACTTCGTTAGGGGTTGCTTGCTTAACGTTATCAGGAAGCGTATTGCTGGCTCGGCTTCAGAGGAAAGTTCCCATTGCAACAATTGTTGTCAGCCATCATCCTAAGAGCCGTCTTACTAAAAAAAAAATAAAATATCTCTTTTAAAAAGTTTAAAAATTTAAATTTATGTGCGTGCTCGAAAGAACATCAGTGATCGGAACTGATCGTTAATTATGTTGAAGCGCCTTTTTTGATGAAAAAAAAATGACTCACATAAAATTATTCCCTTAGACGAGTATTTTTGTCAAATTTAATTCATTAAGATCACTAACAACTCCTTGTGTTGTGACATCAAATGAAATCTCAATCATGTTGGTTATTACTGTATGTAAATTTATATGCAGCCTTGAAGCGTGATTAACATGCCATAACTCGGTCATTACCGCGGTAAAATTAAAGCTTTTTTTATTGTTTAACATGTTAGTGCCTGAAGATTTTTTTCCTGAATATGAACTTAATAACAATTTAAATTTTGTAACTACCAGGAAATTTTTTGTACTTTAATTAAAAATTTGATTATTCCTCATCAGAACGCATCATTCTGGCCAAGCTTCAAAGCATACATGCTCAACCCGTGGCCCAAATGTAGCCCTCATAGTCATGTGGTCCCTCATAGTCTGATGTGGCCCGAGAACATAAATTTGTAAAAATAAACTAAATCACGTTGTTCATGCATGTGTTTTTTGCAGGGCTCTCACTCTTCCTACTTTCTAGTTTTTGTCCTCCTTTTCCTACCAAATCCTATCTACAAAATTCGTTTAATTGGTTTTAATTGAGCAGGGAATCATCGATATATTGCCAAATAGTACAAATGTTGTAGATTACAACTAATGTTCTGCCAAAGCAGAAATTGTATCGTTTTCAAGGTTATTTTGGGGTTGTATGTGGCCCATTTGGTTTATTAATTTTTCTTTTGCTTAATTTGAGAGTTCAACAAGTAGAGTAGTCATTAAAAACTTCTGTCTGGATTTAAAAAATAATCTTGTATTTACTTTTCATGGTCTTGGACATTAACTGTTATCCCAGGCACGACCCGGGCTCTCCCTTCCGGGATGTAAGCCCTTTACCCGTGTGGGTGGAACATTAACTAGCATTCATCATTCAAATTGATTTGTGGTGCACATTTTGTGTGTAGGTGAAACAACAGTTTGCATTTCAAAGCAGTTGGATACATAGGCCTATTCTGGGTTTAGTGATTCTGATGCTACCCAGTAGCATTTCATTGTCTTCTGTATTTTTAGGGCATGCAGAGGCATAAGCAATGTATACAATACTCAGCAAAGAGCTAGAAATAAAAATGCTTCATAATTAAAAACTGGTGTTGATTGAACAGTAAAATTGTAACCAAATTCCTTTAAAAAAAAGGGGGATGGTAACGCTGTAAAACCATCCGGTGCACCGTGACTTCCGATGTAAATAAACATCGGAGCTTGTAATTTAGACATTTTGCACTGCATTTGAAAGTGGTCTCGAAGGAGCGTCATTCTTAAAAATCTTTCATGCCTTCATAATTTGCTGTGTGCATTCTCGAAGAGTTGACAGGTTGGACTGTGGATGACTCCAAAAAAAGTGTTATTTACGGTATATTGTGAGGAGAACAGAAAAAAGAATTATCTGTGGTTGCTAGTGCACTGTTTTGGCCAAGAATTGTTTTTGTAGCCAAGTCATTTCTGTCATTTTGCTTTAACTTGAGTCAATCTTATAGGATACTGAAATAGTGCTTGAAAAAATAAATAATGAAACTGGGGTACCCTCCCCATCCTACTTTTCCTACTTCTGATTTTTGGAGTAAGAGCCCTGTTTTTGGTTAAATAGTGGTTATATACTTACAAAAGATTACGGAGTTACTAGAGTGGCCCTCGGCATATTCCCAGATCACTTGTATGACCCTCGGCATATTAATTTACAGAGCACTTGAGTGACATGCGGCACATTTTCAGATCATTGAGTGGAATTTTTGATTTGGCATCAGAAGAGACATGGCAACAACTTTGTAATTGGGTTCTTGAGCATACGGGGACTATAAAAAGTTAACATTTTTATTCAATAACTACACAATCCCTTGCAACATGAATCGCATATCTGAGTACAGTAAAACCCCTCTTCACGGTCACATCCTCTTTTGCGGCCAAATGATAATTTCCCATTGTATAAAAAAAGTATATTTCAAACCCATGATTTACGGTCACCTCTTTTACGGACGAATTCTTTTTTTCCAGTTGGTGTCCGTAAAATAGAGGTTTTACTGTATTACACGTTATTTCGATACTTTTCCCTAAGTAGAAGTGTACCTTTAAGATCAACGGTTCGTTAGTAAAATACAGTAAAACCTTTCTTCTGCGGATACTGGTGGGACAAAAAATTTCGTCCGTAAAAGAGGGGTGACCGTGAATCAGCGGTTTGAAATTCATACTTTTAATATAAAAGGGAAAATTATTATTTAGCCGCAAAAGACGGGTGACCGCATCTAAGGGGGGTTTTACTGTATCATACGCCCTGTTACCTAGTACTCTGTATATATACGGGGTGATTATAGAAAAAAACTATCCCGACATATGGGCGCCGGGTACTATAGCTAGTATATATACAGGGTGATTATAAAAAAACTATCCCGACATATGGGCCCCTAACTATCATACCATTCACAGAAACTGAATGAAATTTTGGCATAAGGTATTTTGAGGTATGCGCTCAAGAATGATATGGAAAACAACAGTGTCACTCTAACAGTTACGGTTACAGTGAGAAAATTTCGAAAATATCAAATGGCAACACCAAGTTTTTTGTATTGGAATGCGATCTCCATACTGAAAAACACTAAATAGCGTTGGAATGGCACCTGTAGCACGAAAATCCCCGGAGCTAGGCAAGGAAAAAGTAAAAAGGACTTTGCCGTGCACCAGAGCATTAATGTTCGTTTCATTCGTCACACCGTTTCTTCGGCTGAGATCCCAGCCTGATTAGTCCTCCACAAGGTCATGTGGAAAATTTGTGAAACACAATAAAATGCTTTATTTTATGCTGCTTCTCTGGCCTTATTGGTTGTCCTCACTTTTAGCCTACAATGAACGCCAGGATCTCTGCCACCGGACTTATCCCGTTGTCGAGATCTCTTCCAGCCCAGCTTCGTGGCAGAGTCTGGAACAAAGTGAGTGCACCTAATAGTCTGAGTGTGTAGCTAGTGTTGTGTATGATATTTCAGTGCTGCCATCTATACTTCAAATTGTGAGTGAAGTGTAATGATTGAATATTTGTAACGTTGTAGGCCTGTTGCTCTCTGTGGCGAGACTTTTTAACGGAGAGATCGGCTCGCATTCGCGCCTTGAAGTTGTTAACCACAGAAAACCAACTTCAGCCGACCAACACTGTGGGGTTCGAACCTCACTTTTAGCCTATCTACCGCCGGTGATTTTCATGCTACAGTTGCCGTTCGAATGCTATTTAGGGTTTTTCACAATGGAGATCACATTCCAATACAAAAAACTTGGTGTTGCCATTTGATATTTTCGAAATTTTCTCACTGTAACCGTAACTGTTAGAGTGACACTGTTGTTTTACATATCATTCTTGAGCGCATACATCAAAATACCTTATGCCGAAATTTCATTCAGTTTCTGTGAATGGTATGATAGTTAGGGGCCCATATGTCGGGATAGTTTTTTTATAATCACCTTGTATATATACTAGCTATAGTACCCGGCGCTGCCCGTGTTTTCTTCAATGAGGCTTTTTTGGATCAGATCTCTTTGAGAGACATACAAACCATGCCTAAGTTAACCAATATGGCGACTTCTTGCGCGACTCATGAAATAAACAAATCTAGATTTAAAGAAACGTAGAAATGAATTTTTTTTTCCTTTTTTAGGGAGGTATTTTGATTCCCCCCTCCCGAACTTCAAGTTATCCATCTGCCTGCTTCCAAAAATGCTTAGTTAAAGCTGTGGAATTTCTTCGATGTACTTTTTGGGCCCATAACTAATTTTGAAACAACCTAAACGATATGAATTTATGCAGTTGAATATTAAAAGACACTACAGAAACATTTTCATTTTCGAGCTTGAGAAGATGTAAAGAAATGGTTGAAATCAATGTTATTGCATGAATATCCAACTCAAAAGTAGGTCAGGATAATTACTTCATATTTAATCTCCTGGGCTTCGTATATCTCTGATCGAACTCAATATTTCAAAAATCTAGAATTCTATGCAATTTTTAAAATTATTGATGTGACAGAAAACCCCACCAAATTTACCTATTTCTACAGTAAAATCGGCAATTTTAACACTGATTTCTATGAGGATCACCCTTTTCTGACCCTCAAAGCGATGCTGATGATTATGACGTCTATTCAAAAAGCTTCATTAGTGGGAAAATTGAAAAAGTGGCAAACCATTATAAAGGCGTCTGAAACGCATTGCTAGGGAACCACAGTAACCAAAGTAAACGTTCGGAAAGTGATTGTTGAGGGCCAAAAACCATTGTTGCCCGACAGTTTTTGTCCATTTGGGGCATTTGCCCTGATCTGACGAAATTTTAAAGTAGCCTATCGTTCAAGTCGGGTCCTATTTGATATATATGCAAAATTTGGCGACGATCGATCTAAAATTGTAGATTTGTATATAGAACAGACACACAGAAAATCAATTTTATATTTATAGATTTTTTACTTGAATGGTTTGTAAGATGATGGGTGAAGCATTTCAAGCTTATTTTTGTAGTTTTTTCTTCGTACGCCGGTATTACACTACTACTACTTAACCGAACCTGCAACTCGTACACATTTCTCTACGGAATTTGTAACGAATCGGCACATGCCGGAATATGTGTTCTGCTTGTCCCCCTAACGTATTTATGTTGTCGAATTGCGCTTGTTTCGTGTTCATGGCATCTGGCTTCCATTTTCGCCGGTATTACACTGTAAAAATTTGATAAAAGATTTTTTTCCAAACTTATAAAAACAACCAATAAGCCCATTGCTTTCATTTGCTCGAATGTAACGGATACTCTTATTGGTTCCGATTTCCAAATTTTATGAAAGAAATTTGATAAAAATTTTATAGTGTAATCCCGTCCTAAGACTGGCGGGGTTCAGGAATTGTATAGTTCATACTGATATTTCTGTTTTAAAAGACATAATTTTCGTCTTCTTTTGAGTCGTTATAACCGAGTTTGACTATTCTCTTCATTTTGTTTGAGTTTCGAATTTTTTGTATTTCAGTCTTTGTATTCGACCTACGTTTCTCATTTTCATTATGACGTTTTCACTATCGAGCTGACGTTTCCGAAAACAATGGCTCAAGTCCATCTGTGATTTTTTTTTTTCCTCCTTGATATTATTTTGTTTTCCAATTAATCATATCAAACGACTACGACGAGAATGAATTACCTTGCTTCTCTTCATTTACGCAAAATCTCTCCCTTGTTGTGCTGTTTGTTCGCAATCAATTTACAGTCACTTACTCCCCCTTGGCAACAGCTCCGTTTTGATTCGGAATTTCACTGCCTTTCTGAGTAAAGGGTTTTCGGTCGGTGAGACAAGTGGATTTGAGGGAGGGGGTGGTCGTGAAAATGCGTTGTGTGTGTCTGTCTCGCCAACGCTGTTGGCAATTTTGGCGGATAGTTTGTCCTCGCCAGCGAGGAAACGAGAATATAAATTGTAAATACACTGAATGGCAATACATACTACACATTGTGGCTTTTTTTTTGAGGGACTTAGTGCTATCTAGTGCATCATTCAGTTCTAATTTTGAATTGGAATGAGCTTTTGTTTTCCTTTTTTTTGTGCTTTTGCGCATCCTTGAAAAAGGTTACTAGAAGTTTGTCTTTTTATAATGCTTTCACTCACCAGATTGTGGTATATATATTAGTGGATTGAATTGTGCATGCAGTGCTTGTGAATTTACTTTTTTAATGAGAATTGCCATCTCGTTTACCATGCTGGTGAGAAATGCCATCTGTTGAGTGTTGATGACGTAGATTGTCAAGCCATATTTTTTTTTATTTTGAAACCAAACATTTTTTGTGTACTCGTGCAGTGAGTTTTATTCATTTATTCTGATCAGTCATGCTCGTTTAGAGCTCTACATTGATATTTCTTTCTGTTAAACTGTTATTTAAGGGGACTGGGAAATTTTGTCGTTTTCATTTGGTGTGTTGTTAAAACCGAGGTTGAGGTATTGGTTTGACATGCATCACCAGATGCTATGGTGAAGTGGTTATCGATGTTGTGCGGTTTATGTATGTATTTGGATTTATCCGAAGTGATGTAAAAGCGAACGGATGGATAAAATATGCTACTTTCGTCCCATCTTAAACTCTGGCTCTCAAGCCGGTCATCTATTGGAAGCTGCTATGATACTTCGTATATGCTTGTTTTCTATCGTTTGCCTTGAGGTATTTGATGAGAATAAATGAATAAAACTCACTGCACGAATACACACAATTTTTTTGGTTCCAAAATAGAAAATATGGCTTGACAATCTACGTCATCAACACTCAACAGATGGCAATTCTCATTAAAACCGGTTGCATCGAAAAAGTAAATGAACAAGCAGTGCATGCACAATCCACTAATATATATATACCGCAATCTGGTGAGTAAACATTCTTGTTTTTTTTGGTAATGTGCTTCACTTTCCGCAATCAGTGATGAATGAAGTCAAATTCTTTTTGGCAAAACTGTTTATTATGAGGTTTCAAACTACCCATTTGTTTTTCAGCTTTGCATCCTGCGAAGTAGGGTTTCCAAATTCCCGATATTTTGGAGCCATCGCGAACGGGAAATCACGTATTTACAGTGGACTCTAATTTATAATACTTTCTTATTTATACAACGTTTATTTTTGACGCTCAATTATTCTCTATAATTTTTACTGTTAAAATATTTCATTTATGCACCACATAATTTCAACTACACGACGTTTTCACTCCTACTGGAATTCCAAATTTTGGCAAAAGTGTCATTTCACCCAATTGATGTACGTGGGAATTTTTTGAAATGCCACTTAACATATCGTGTATATAAAACATTGTAATTAGGCAAATACATTTGTCTAATAAATTGTCTGTCATACATATTTTGTCTAATAAATTGTCTGTCATACATATTTTGTCTAATACATTGTCTGCCATACATATTTTGTCTAATACATTGTCTGCCATACATATTTTGTCTAATACATTGTCTGTTATACATATTTTGTCTAATACACACTAACAATTTCATTTCTTCATCAGAAGAGCTTCATAAACGACACGTTACCGTTATTAGTTGTTCATAATCTAAAATGTAGATTGTATGTATGTAGAAAATGTACATTCACATACTACTCGTCGCGTTCTGTGTTTTTAATTTTTAAAAATATTTTAAAATCGGTTGATTCTTTCTGAAACCCCCCCGTAAAAAAATATTAGTTTGACCTATTGGTTATTGCACATGTAGAATATGATAAAATGAGAGCATGATACGTATCCATGTACGGTTAGTATCTGTTCATCTGAGTTGAGGCATTTTTTAGTTTTGGCATGTTTATTTACGTTGTGAAAAATGAATTTCTCATTCGGCTGTTTTCATTTTTGAGAATCTCTCGCGATCCCCCCCCCCCCAGTTCATAGGAGTATGGTCGCGACCCACGCTTTCCGAGCAACTGTGCTAAGGCATGGGTGGCCAATCCACTACCCTCATATGGCCCAGAACTGCTATTTATGTAACCCGACATACGATTTCAACTAATATAAATATGATCTAGTTATAATGCGGATACGTGAAAATTATAAAACCGTTTCAAGCAGGGCTTGATAAAAGCCCCCAACCATATATTTTTGAAGCCAAGCGTATTTCTTTTTTTTTTGTCTGAGCTAGTTATCGCACGCCGAAAAATGTAGGTGTCGTTACCAATTTTTCTTTCGCCATGATGATCTGGCTGATGGGATTCGTCAGACCCTGATTTAAATAATTAAGGTTTTCTAATTAATTATCATTTGTATTTTGAGTGTAGCTCAAAATGTGATCTTACTTTATAAACACTACCTAAGAGCAACGCCATTTCAATAAAATAAAAATAGATTTCTGTATTCGGTTGTTAATCAGTCGGTCTCTCCACAAGAAGCCATTAGGTCTGCATCTGCAATTGAATGAAAATATTTATTCATTGCAAGTCTGCCATTCGGAAGATGGATGGCAGCACCGTAAAACACAACATGCACAGTTTGGTGCCAAAAAAACACGATTGCGGCGCAACAACTGCTTCGGAGGTAGAACAATTGTAAATTGCCCTAAAGCAAATATACCTTATACAGTGGAACTTCGGTTAACGAGCAATTCGCATAACGAGCAAAAATTTTAAACAAATTTTGACTCGGTTAACGAGCGATGATTCGCATTAGGAGCAAAAGTTTGCTCTTTGTGTATTTATTTTCACGTTATCACAACTGAGCTGGTGATTTTTCGTTTTCGTCTACACACGTACTGTGGAACTGTGAGTAATATTCTCTCCTACGAGTCTCCGGTCAGCGTGCCTCACTTTAAAAATAAACACATATGCGACTATGACTGTTTACGATACGAAACTAGATGTAGTTTGCTACCACGCGTGTGAGCTTAAAGCTTTTTTTTTCTAATTCTTCTTGGAGAAAACTGTGGTATTATTGCGTTATTGCACGTGACTTTGGGGGGGGGGGCTTGCTCATGAGCGGAGCCAACATTTGTCGAAGAGATTGTTTTCTTGGTGAAGAACATGGAACTTTAGGTCCATGAGTATGACATTCAAAAGCTAGTGGTAGAGCATAGCCAAGAGGGATGACCGTACATGGATCTTCTTAGCATGCAAAGCAAGAGTTTATGGAGGATATCTCATCTAAGGAAGAGAGAAGACCCTCACTTTTCAAATGAAATTAGAAAGATGTGCAAAATTTGGGTATCTGTACGAAATTCTGTAGAAGAAAAGAACCAATCAAATAAAGCTACATACAGCAAAGGGCAATGAATTTTATTGTCCAACAAAAAGACGATCTCTCATTTCCGAGAAATCCTAAGCAGGAAGCAAAAGCAAGGATAGGTTCTTTTTTAAAGACACAAGAAGAATGAGTTTGCGAACAACAGAGTCCGTAAATCGTACTAAACGATAGTCGTCCTGTCTTGACTCGTTTAGAGTGAGTTAATTTGTGTACATTAGCGTACTGTATGTTTGTTAATGCCATTATTAAATTATATATGCTTTATTTTAATATTTAATTATTATATTATTATTTTGTTGTATTATTTATTGATTGAATGTCGTTTTTATTAGTCATTTTTATGTGAATGAATAAGTGTGGAACGAATTATCCGAGTTTCCATTATTTCCTATGGGGAAATTTGATTCGATATACGAGCAATTTGTCTAACGAGCACGTTCGCGGAACGAATTAAGCTCGTTACCCGAAGTTCCACTGTATGTGGATAAATAAAAAGTAAGGAACTTCACATACTCTGAGCTCTGTATTTAGCACTCTCTCTTTAATCTCTTATGTTTTTTTTTTCATAGACTTGTTTCAGCATCTGCTGTGTCCGCGAAGCTCCAAATCCCGAACTTTAATTTCTGTTGAAGAGAAAGTGAAAACTTCTCACATTATATTTCTTATGTTGCTATAGCTGCATTTCTCAAAGCAGCATAAAGACCAATCCTGTATTGCTCTGCTTATCTTATCTAACCAGCGGCAGCAGAGTGTTAGGATGATCTCTTACGTCGTGATCGTGTTTGAGCAGGCACTCGGCTTGTTTTGGAAGAGAGCTGATGACGCAGATGTATATGATGCTGACAGGATAAGAAATACCATCCAACTGAAGGGGGTAAAAATTTTTGGCAGAAACTGCATAGCAGGGATTTTCGGACAACCTTTTCGGTCTGCTATCCAGATATGCTAGGCCGTATACGCTCGTAGACCATAAAACTGGTGTACTTATATTTCTTGGATTGGCACTTTCTTTCATGATACCTTTCGCTGGTCGGAGAGTGTACAACCCTTGCTGATCAAAGCTACTTACTTGAAGCCGTTAAATAATCTCTCAATCTCCTGCTTTCGTAACATTTTTCATCTGCTTTTGTATGTTATCGTGCTGATCGCCAGAATCAGCGAGTGCGGTGTCTGTGATGATCATCTTCAAAAGGTGATCACACGAATCATCTACTACTACCTCTTAACTGTACATACACTTCGTACACATTCCTCTGCGGAATTTCTAACGAATTTGTACGTGTCGGAATGTGCGTTTAGTTGTACGTGTGGCCCCTAAGGTATTTATGTTGTTAGAGTTGTTCTTATTTCGTGTTCTCTCTGGTGCTGCCATCTGTCTTCTTTATCTTGAAGTGGAGATAGTAAATGCTTTTTGAATTTTCGTGATCTGGCAGATGTCTATGAAAAGACTTTTTCAAATGTGTGACCGACTCGCATTTGCACTTCAAAAACTTTGGAAAACTGCAAAAAACCATCTTCAGCCGACCGTAACTGTGCTGCCAACGGCCAACGAGATTCGAACCTGCTGGATTTTCACGATCAGAGTACAGCACGATGCCCACCAGAATAATTTTTTAGGCCTTAAATGAAGCAAGTCAGTTTTGGAGAGGTGAGACTTTTGGATGGAAGTAAATAGTTGGTGAGACTTTTGCCTTGGGGGGGGGGGGGTGAATCGACTTTTACATTCATCTTTTTGAAAAATTTTGCACTGTTAGTGTACAGTACTAGAAAAAAAACGCGTGGAGCCTGCTGAAGTCTTGAAGTCCGCGAAAAATGCATTTTATAAACATTTTTCCAAATCGGCCACCCCCAAACCACTTCCCGGCTGAGGAAAATTTTTTTGTGAGCAGAGAGTTAAAACCTTTTTCCCCTCTTTTGTTAACAGCCGAACCCTGGTTGAATGAATCAGATAAAACTGACATTTTTATTTGTTAAATCGAGAAAAATAGTTAGACAGAGGTTGAAATAAACACAAATATCTGCACTCAGACACTTCTAAAAAAATTCGTTAAATCGAGGAATTTTAGTTCGTCGTTTCGAGGTCCCTCTGTATTTATTTTTTTCCACCATCAAAGTATGTATTCAAATTTGACTAATTGAATTTCAGTTCTTTCGGAATCATTAACGTGAAATGATTCCATCTTACCTAGCTTGAATTGTGTAATCGATGAATAGTTTTCTTGCTTAGATAGAGCTCAAAACTTTCCCTTCTTGCTCAAAATGAATATTCATAAAAAGAACAAAAAGGCCTTACATAATTCGCCAGTAGGTAATTTTCATTGTTTGGGTAAGCGGAAAAAAAGTATGTTATAATATTGTAGTGAATTAGCGTAGAAAGTCGTATTTGGAAAGCTTTCTCCTCCTCTACATCAATTGAATATTGTCCTATAGAAAAGCGTTTTAAAGTATTTGTGGGAATGAAAGCAATTTTCTTTAGTATCTTTCCAAAAATGTGTGTTTTGGATCATGCCCAATAAATTTCTCTGCAAGCTGAGTGTTTTGTCTGTGATTATCATCCTCAAAAAGCATCTCGCATTGGTTCAATGCAAGATCTCTATCATCCCTATCTTTCTGATTTGTCTGTCCCTTATATGGAAATCTCGGCGTATACCAGCCTCTACTACTCCAGCTGCCCGGCGTTTTGTATCATTTATATTCATATTATAAAGTTCATACCTTTCGGGCTGTTATGCCTTGTTCGAGGCTTCTTTGACACGGCATAATAGCTCGAAAGATAAGAACTTTATAAAACTCCGGCCGTGAAAGCCTGCCTTCTATATTCATGTTACTTGGTGGTGGTTAGTTAAATGATGTCCTGACGTACAATAAAACTTGACTAGTGTCGAGAGAGTCGTCTCTCAAGACACTTTTGTTCCGCGTGAGTAACACGTGCCTTAAACTTTAAATATCGCTGCTACAACCTTTTAAGTTGCGGAATAATTTTAATTACGTTAGCACGTTACACTGACATTTAACGATTAGGGACGAGATATCTCATTCAAACGCAAATGGAAGAAATTCATTCCAATTCTCCCTGTTTTTTACCCTTTTCCCATAATCGCGAAGCTTCATTGTAACCCTATGAACGGATGTTGTTTTCCCCCCCCCCCCCGTTCTTTCTGTTTAGTGATTTTACCCCACATATAATGCATTTTTCTACTATATAAGAGAGGAGAACAAATAGAGGAGGGGGAGGGCGAAAGTGAAACCTACTGCACTGATATTTCTTTTCTTTCTATTTCTAACACACAAACAAGAGAACCAGTTTGTTTTTTCGGTTTTGATCGCCGATACTTCAGATACAGATCATCCAAATTTGTTGCAAAATTCTGTACGTGAAGGAGTTAAAAAATTTTGATTTTTTTGCTTTGATGTTTTTCTCAAAGAAAAAAGTGATAAAATTCAGTTTTCCCGAAATTATTGAAAAACTTTCTTCCTATTAAAAATTTGATATTGTCTGTTTCAACAGTGTATTTATCAGATTTTCAGAAAGGGTTTAGGGGAAATTTACAATACACTTCAGTGGACATTTTTCTTAGGGATTTCATTGCTGTAAGGGCCCCGTAGAATTTCGCTGAGGAAGTTCATTTTTTCGGTCGATTTTGAAGAGGGCGCTAATAACCTGGAAACAACAGGTTTTTTCCTGGAACATTCTTTTTCCTTTTTGTTCCAAGAAAACACGTAAGTTTAGGACGGTTTAAGCAGACAAACAACTGCGGAAGCGTCTTTTCTCTATCGATGCTTGGAAAATGCCTCCGAGAATCCAAGAATTTTATTTTCCCACATTTGTTTTTTTTCTTTCCAAGTATCCGGGAGAAGGAGCCTGTCTGTTGCCATAGTGATAGGGAGCGATGCCTGCTTGGTGGCCGTTGGTGGTATGGTAGTGTCTTTGGTGTCTTCTAATTTTCTTGAGAAACTGAAGTATTCGAGCCTTTTGGCAGAAAAGTGACTCGGAAGAAAATCTTTTTTTTATACTTTGTCTGTCTGAAAATGTCGTATTGACTACTACGCATAAGCTTATACTGCAGTCTGATTTTTATTATTATTCTCCATCTTCTCGTACTACTTTCGGACATGTCCGAGGGATTTTGAAAATTGTTTCTTGGCGCCAGTTGTGTAAATAGTCTCTGAAAAAACACTGTCCGGAGCAGTTTGTTTTGATTTCCTCTTTTGGGAGCGGAGCATAAAAAGGATGGTGTGATTTGTTTTATCCTCCTTTTCTTTCTTCTAAGATTATCTTGGAAGTTAAGTTGAAAAAAAAGTATTAGCTGAGTTTATTTTATTTAGGCGATCATCGAAGATTTTACTGAATTTTTTGGTTTTCGATTTTTAGACCTGAACTTGGATGAAAAAGGGAGGATGCTAGCTAATTGATATCGGTTTTTGTAGGATCAGACCTTCCGCCATGCCCTTCCATACTAGATAGGCTGGCAGGGTTCTAGTCTGGAAGCTGGGGGGTCGTAGTTACATTTCTGATTTTTTTTTCAACACATTTCATTTGAAAATCAATATAAGAAACTTATCTTAGAGAAGACTCGCATAAAATCCTATTTTTGTAGTCAAAGCACGAACACGAGCTGTTCTCCTGCTCTCCAACTTATGAAAAATCTCTCCGCAGAGAGGCAGGCAGAACTTCAACGCCATACTTACATAACATGAAAAGTCAAGCATTTAACATCTTCACTTCGAAGTATGGAAGATAGATGCAGCACTAGCAAAACACGAAACAAGCACAAGTCTGACAACATAAATACTTTAGGGGTCACACATACACTCAGAGCAAATTCCACAATTCCTTCGAAATTCCGCAGAGGAATGTGCACATATACGGTTAAGTCAGGCAAATCTTCAACCTGTTTGTTCTTGCTCCCTAAAACACCACTAGTGCTCTATGCTCGTGTCAGATTTTGGGCTCACGAGCACTTAATCGTCGTCCTTGGATATCTTGCCTGACTTGATGCTTTGTATTTTGGCCATTGTTAGATGTCTCGCCATCTTGAAAACCCTCTGGGCAATGGCCAGCCCAGATACTTTATAACTTTGCCTTACGTAAGAATGTGATTCTCATTTTCACCCCGAACCTGTAAGATGATCTGCCTGTGGGTCCGCTTTTGTTCACGTTTTGATAACATAAGGAAAGAGTCGTTGTAAGTAGAACTTTTCCTCTTTCCCCTTAAGATATTAAAGGTATATGAGTACCGTATAAAAAAGTAGATATTTCTTATTCCTCGTTGTTGAAAAAAGACGTGGCATTTTACTGAGGGTTTCGTTATTTCTATTGTGCGTCTACATGCGTACGCTATGCGTTGTCCTTGAGTAGATAGAAATTTCTTATATATGCGTATGTCTGTGAGGAAAAAAAAAATGTAATAAGCACGCTGTTGAGTCGAATTGATCCCATCTTGGGCTTGGAGGGCTAAGAGATTGCGAGTAGAATGGTTTCAATATTGTACAGCATAGTCGGTTTTCATTTTTTTCTCGTTAAAATAACTAAAATTCCTTTCGCACACTGTATTTTTCAAAATATTCTCGCGGAAATGCAGCGTTTGTTTGAAAGAACGGGGGAATGCGTCATTTTGCTCAGAATGACATCCCCTCCTCTTTTGCTACATCTTTTTTTTTTCTCTTCACTCCCTACTATCCCCTCACCATTGTTTTGTCAATTTTCCAACGTGGAAGATTTCTTGTAATCGGACTCTCTTTCAAGAATTTTTTTCCTCCCCTTGTTTTAACATGGAAGAAAATTATTACAATATTTTATTATTTTTATTTCTCATTTTTTGGCACGTGTCACAGTTTCGTCATACGTTAAAAAAATAAATGCGCGCAAAAATGGGAGATAGAAATAATGATAATAATGGGAGTTCGTGAGAAATCTTTTCCGCCCACCTTTTCTTTCCCTTCCCCCCTCCCACTACGTCATCGAGAATGACGTTTCCGGGAAAAAAAGACCCGAGCTGTTTTTTTGGCGCCCAACCTATGATCGTTCGCCAAGGCTTCGAATGCGATGCGTTTTCTATCCCCCGCTTTTTATCTCGTTATTCTTGGCGATCGTGTAGTCGTAGGGAATCTTGGCGAGAGATTACCGCTGCTGCCGCGCGCCTAACTGGTGGTGGTATAGTTTGCGTCGACGAGTTGGGCTGGTTTCCGGTGGTACGAGTTTGTTTGAGACGAAGTATTCGGTTCCGTGGTAATAATAAAATGATTCTGATAATGGATATCGGGAACATGGCTCGTGAGTATTAAAAAATTTTCACTTTGGTGAAAGGATTGTTTTCCTACTGTCTTTTTTTCCGGCAGAAGCAAATTGATAATTTTTCTTTTCTTTTTTATGTTTCTTCATTATTATCTTGACGCGTCAGTCAGTTGGGATCAGTGTGTTTTGGATCTTTAAATGCCTCGGAAAGAAAAAAAAAGTAAACAATCTGCCCCCGTTTCACCTCGCTGCCTGTTGCTCTGTAAACGTCATTCGTTTTTCGCCATATATAAGAGGACTTGAAGTAGGTTTTAAATGTATGTGTAGTTTTTTTTTCTTCTTTGGTCTATAATTGGGGATAAAAAAAAATTGTTCTCTGAAACGCTTGATTCAGGACAGAATAATAATTCTCTCTGATCACAAAAAACTTCAAAAGTCACAAAAAGTTCAAAATTAGTTTCATACCATAAAATTTCTCAAGGAAAGACTGGTCTTTTTTTTCCTTGGGGAAATTCATAATGGTTTGCTATCAGTTTTATGAATAATCTAAGTAGTAAATAATTTTTGTGTGAACTGCAATGGAGCTTTGTTATTACAGTCGGCCATCCCTGGATATTCGTGGGGGCTGCGTTCTGACTGAGGTTTGTCACGAATACACAGTAAATCCACGAGTAACTCAAATCAAGAGCTTGTTTTGCCATTTTATTGAACATGTTTCAGCATATTGACAAAGCTTCATCGACCGAGTTTTTCCACATGTGGGAAAATACCATGGGTTATTTCTATGTCATAAATTCATTGACAATTTAAATTTGCGAAACCCATTCACTATGTTGCTCAGGGTGAACTTGTTTCCATTCTTTATCTTGATCTTCTCAATGAGGTATGACTTCAATTTCAGGAGCAATCATCTCGATTAATTCATCCTCTGTTCAATGTATCTTAATTGCTATTTGATTAATTCTTGGATTTCTTCTATATCCATATCATCAAAGCCATCTACATCCACCTGCTTTGCTAACATGACAATGTTTTTTATGATCTTTTTTGATTGGTTCCCTAGAAATGAAAGTTACTTTTGGCGCACAAACTTGTGGTAAAAGGTTCTTTTGGGGGGGGGGGGGAACTGTGAACACAAAATCCTTGAATACAAGAGCCAACTGTACTGATCTTTATAAATCCTTCAAGTTTTCTATCTGGTTTAACGTGAAGCTTACTTGTTTAATTCTGTTGCTTTTTGAATGTTTTAGATAGTTTGAAGTTGAAAGGAGAAAAAAAGAACCATGACTTGTATGTATTATCATGAGCAGTTTTAAAAAATTTTTACAATACAATGTAACCTCTCAGTAAGGGACATCTCTCAGACCTCAACCTCTCAGATCGACTTTTTGGTCCCTTAAATAGAGGTGTTTATTCAAAGGTAGATGAGTCCAAAAAAGTTGTATATGGATCAGTACATCTGCCTCTCATTCAAAGTGTCCCTCAAAACAATTGACCGTATATGATTTTTCACAAGTTGTTATACCATAAATCAGGGCTTGACAACCCCCAGGTATTAGGTCCCCATGGTGACTAGAAAATCTATTTTGGTGACTAAATTTTTATATATAGAGGATGGCACAAAGTGTGTGTGTGTTTTCTGATTTCATTACAGTACATCTTTCAACATGGAAATAAGTTGCTTAGTCACAGAAAAGAAAAAGTTATTTATAGGATTGTTTTTCTTGAGCAAAGTCATTGAATGCAAGATTCATTAGCATCATTTTGTATAGTATCCAGGACCTATGTTGATTGTCATAGCTCGGGGGTGTGTGCAGTTAAAACCACTTATATGTTCTTTCCTCCGTTAACTGTTCCAACCCCCCCCCTCCCTCCCGCCACCCATGGCACCTGGAAGTGAAGTAATCGAGTTTGTGAGTGTCCCTTACCATTAAGAGCAGAATAATCAATCCACTTGTATATAGTGTAAAAACACATCGTCCTAATCATTATGTGATCATACATGCCAGATAGCGAATTTAGCCGTCTGAGTGTCGTGGTGGTAAGATACTCATCTACCACAGTGAAGGTTGCTGTCACGGTCCCATGTTCAAACAGGAGGGAGGATATAGATATTATCCCTAATAAACTTTTGAGGTAACCACGATAGGTAGCGCCTTCATTTCCAACCCATCTCATTAATGGCAATAAATTGCGATATGGCCAGAGTTGGTGTTTGGTGAACTAGTAGATTGCAAATTTAGGGGGGGGGGAGTGAAAATAGTTTCCATTGCAATACATATCATAAAAATATATTGTCACTTATAAAAATATACAGTTGCCCCCTCCCCCCTCAGTATTCGCGGGGTTACGTTCCGGGGGTGACCGCGAATACGGAAATCCGCGAATAACCGAAACCATGGGTTATTTTTGTTTATCTCGATTATTGAATATCATGAGAAGAGCAGGGTGACACAGAGGTAGAAGGGAATGTAAAAGAAGATGCAGCGATTGTTGCCGATGTTTTCTGAAAGAACATTGTGATTTCTGTTTGCTATTTCTTCTTCCAGTTTCGAAAGAACTTTGAATGGCATGCCTTCACTCTCGAGGTACCAACTGACTTCTGGAATGAAACACTGTTTAAAGCAATCCAGGAAAAGTGTTTTTAATGTCCAAGCCTTTTTATTGTTAATCCAAAATATTGGGAGCTTTGACTTATCCTTTCTCTTCAGTACTTGTGTATTCGCAGATTTGAAAATGATGGTGGGCTTTATCATGTACCCATATACATTTGCACAAAAAAACATAGTAGGTCTATCTTTACTTGCCTTAAAACCAGGGGCTCGCTTTTCTTCTTGGGTGATAAATGTTCTTTGCGGCATTTTCTTCCAAAATAGTGTAGTTTCGTCAGCGTTAAACACTTGCTGAGGTGTTTAACCCTTCTCTTCAATAATCTTCTGCAAAGTCTTTGGAAATTTTCTAGCTGCCTCCTGGTCGGCTGAGGCTTGATCGCCAGTAATTTTCACATTGCGTAATCTGAATCATTTCTTAAACCTATGAAACCCACCTTTACTTGCGTAAAATTCTTACAAAATAGAGGTTTCATCAGATCTTTCCTATATAGTAGAGTGAATTTTTTTCACCTTTTCCATTATAATATTACAATCGATTGGAATACCATTTTTGTTGCAATCTTGTACCTACAAAAAAACAGCATTTTCTGTACGAGAAACATATGGATCCCATAGGCGGTGCAAAGTTTTCGCTGCCACAGGTGCAGCTACAACCACAGCTGAACGAATTTCAGATTCCTTTTTCTTGCTATATCTCACTGTAGATTTGTTGATTCCGTAATTGCGAACCACAGCAGCAATTGACTTCCTTTCGCCAAGCCATAGTTAATATATCCAATTTTTCTTGTAAACTTTTCACTTTTTTTTTTTTGTCTTTTTTGAACCATTATCAGTAGCGCTAGAAAAATGAGCCATCCTAAACACACACGACTCAAATTTTGTAAACAAAACTTGTGAATGGCGATTGCTAAGTGTTGCCAAAAAAAAAAAAAAAACTGTGAATATAGAAACCGCGAATACAGGGGGGGGGGGGCGACTGTATTGCTTAGCTTTTAATTTACTCAAGTTTATTTATTTTCTTCATAATGCTTGAATTGATTTCAACTTGAATATTATTTTTTTCACTATTTGTTATAGTTTAATTCATTATTTTATTTTGCAGTGATGCGTATGAATAGCTGCAATATGAAATGTGTGCTACTGCAGATGGCTCCAGAGTAATGTGTCATTCTGTTCTATTGGTGCTTTGGAAGTCTACTAACTCCTGATGCAGTCATTTTTCTATCGCTGCTGTGGTCAGGGAAAAAGTGTGAAATAATAATAATGGCTTGCTACTCAAATTATTTGCTTTCTCACAACCAATTGACAATTCTGTATTGTACATATTCCAGATTATGCCATCTGTGTTTGAGGTGAGTGCACATTCAATGTATTGTGTTTGAAATGCTCATAATATACCACATTATTTTAATCTAGCCTAAATTTATTCATCATAAACCCTATTTGTAGAGGATATCCTATAAAGATATTATAAACTCTAAAGTGCAACTCGTGTTCAAAAATGAAGATGGGCAAGGAAGTCTACTTATAATAAGTGGTGCTTTGTACACTAAACATCAAATATTGTTTCATGAAAAGAAAGAAATCTAAACAGTCATAGTTGCCACTACACCAGACACCTTGGGCAAATATGATATGATGTCATAAATTTTGTTTTACATTTTACTCAAACTATGTGTTCTTTTGTATCCACTTGGAGTGAAAATTCTTGTTTAGCAGAGTTGCAGAACTTGTGGACAAATTTCATACCGCTTCTCTCTCATACCGCAGCTCTTCGTGAAAGAGGTTATGTCAGGATGAATTTCTAGGATAAGGGAAAACATTAAACTGAAAATAAAATCCCACTGCAATAATTTGAAAATGAGCAAGAATTATCCACAACTTCACTGACTGTAGGATGCTACCTAGATAAGATACCTATTGAGCTGCAGAAAGAGGCAAAAGGGGCAAAGAACATCTAAAGAGAAGAACCAAGAAAATATGAGTCGTAAATTTTATGATGCATTGCTAGTTGAGAGTAAATAACGGTTGACATTCTCTTAATCGCATGTAAAATTTTAGCAAATGTTGAAAAAAAAATTGGTTCTGTAAGTAATATTATCAAACAATACTGTAAAACCTGTCTTCAACGGAATCACAAGGACCTGAGATTTTTTCCCATTGAACACAGATTTCCACTTAATAGAGGTTCAATTGACATAATGTGTAAAATTATGTAATGATCTCATATGTAATTGAACTACAGTATAATGAAAATAAAGTAATTAATTTAAATGTACATAAAATAGTGTACACATTTATTCTTACAATTACTAAATATTTAGGTTTTTTCACAGCATTTGTATGAAACTTTACCTACATTGTTTTTCATCTTAAATGACTACATATACATTCTGCTTTACTGTACGGGCAATTTGCCTGTTGTGGCGTCGTCGTATTTGTATTTGTACTTTCTCTTGAATTTGTACCGGCCCTGCTCAGTACTTGCGATCACTGAAAGCAGCTTGCATATAATTTTATAAGTCATTGGTATATCATTTGGTAATCTAGCCTTTACACTGATTTCTTTAGTAGAAAAGCCTGCTTTACTAAAAAATTTGTACAATTTCAGAAAGCAACTGTTTCACTACGTGTGGCTTTTCAAAAACCACAGCATCAAATATGTTAATGGTTTTACAAATCTAAAGATGGGTGAAGTAGAATTTGTGCATTGGCAAGCAGTCATTGCATTAAAAATTTTTGATAGGAACTAATATTTTGTATAATCCTTTGGTCAGTTGGTTGTGAAACAGTCAAAGCATTTGTGTGAAATTTTCTGTTAAAGGGTAAAATTTTCCGTTTCCACATTAGAAAGGTTCCATTTAATCCAGGTTTTTTAATATTTATTTTGGCATTGAAACCACAGGACCACGATTTTTTTCATTAAAGACAGGTTTCTGCTTAATACAGGTTCCGTTGAAGACAGGTTTTACTGTGTATCATAATTAAATTTGATTGTCAGTATCGTGGCAATAAAAATCTTTCAATTACCAGTTTTTGACATTAATTTAGAGAAAAATTAAATATTAATCATTTCAAATTGCCAATAACTTTATTTTCAATTGAAAACACCAATTTAATTTATAATTGTGATGAATTATAAGAAAGTTGATCACCAGCCGCCAAATATTCCACACTTAGCCAAACCATTAACCGAATATTCGGTTACTCGCCAAAATCACTATTTGTCCCAACCCTAGTTCCTAATAACCTAGCACTGTGACCAGAAGTCTATTGTATTATTTTAATGAGTGTTTATTATAAGGATTTTTAAAGGAAAATGTTTCTCAGACTAAGTCTTACTTAGTCTATCTAAACAGGTTTCGAAATAGATGGAGGGTGCCAACAGCTGCTCTGGAGTTTTAAGAATTGAGTGGAATTTAGACCTGAAACTTGGGTGCTTGTTTAATTCTATAATAGTTTCCAATCAATATCAGTTCTTTTACGCTGTTTGTATATTGATTACACAAAAAATTCTGTTTATGTTTTTAAGTGTTTATTTTATTTATTGAACTTGTAAAGCAGTTGTCACATGTTAAACTTTTTTCACTTTGAAAAAGTGAAAAGTGCTTTCTTTATTTTATATACTGTTAAATACAAATACTGGGCCACAACAGGCAAAATGCTCAACAAGGTGGCTGAGAAAAAGATGTCCATAACAAATATGACTCAGTTTTCATGTCATCTCCAAAAGATATACTATGCAGCCAGTAAAACCAGGGCTGCTCTTACTAGATGCAAGGCCAGGTGCGTCTCAACAACATGGGTGGGAACTCTGCGCCAATTGCGCCGCACTGCGCCAAAACTAATATCTTGCGCTCTGTTCCAATAGCGTATTTTCGCATTTTTCTGCGCCAAATAGCGAATTTCGCTTCAATATGCCCGGAATTTCGGAAAGGACGCCAAAAAATTTTTGTTCCTGCTAGCCACGAAACGTTTCTTTACGAGAAAGAGCGTGTTTTATTCCACTATACTTAAACTATCGCCTTAGAATATCGGCCCCTGATCGGGCTTTCCATCGCGAAACCCCGATATTGTCCGTGATCGTTTAACTGAAGATGGTTTGCAATGCCTTTCAGCGTTAAAGTGCAAATTCGAGTGTTTCCGTTTTAAAAAAAAAGGCGTCACTGGAAGCAGCAGAAATTACTGTAGTCGATTGTCATGTGTTAAATCTCGATGTTTCGTGCGAAACATTTTTATTCCGGGAGTAAAAAGCGCATGTCCGCCGAATTACGAATGTTAGTTTAGAAACTTTGCCGAATAACGATCGTTAAATCGCCAATGTTGCCGAATAACGATCGTTAAATCGCCAATATTGCCGAATAACGAGCGTTAAATCGCCAATATCGCTAAATAACGAGAGTTAAATAGTCAATCTCGCCAAATAGCGAGTGTCAGATCGCCAATCTTGCCAGATAATGAGTGCTGAATCGCCAAACATCGAGTTGATTCTTCCAAAATTCTCTCCCATTTTGCAACAATTTCTTTCCAAGTATAAAAAAATTAAAAACTTATAAAATTTTTTTTAGCTCATTTGAAGTGCTGCTGTTCAAGGCAGCAAATAGTGCCCGCAGTAAGCAAAAATCATCTTAAATAGACGGGTGCAAAACATTTTATGACAGCCGCTCTTTCAAACAAGGTGTCAAAAACCTAAAACACCAAAAACAAAAATTAAGTTGACGAAAAGATGTTTGATAACAAAAGACAGTGCAGTTTTATTTTGAAAAGGGTTGAGGGTTAACGAAAATATTCTTGTTAATTTTACTGCTCCAATTTATAAATATCTGCTCCGAATCCCATATTTTGCTGCTCCACAACTGCTCCAAATCCTGAATTTTGCTGCTCCAAAGCGGACTTAGTCACTTCCCACCCCTGCAACAATTTTGGGCCACCGAAAACATTTTTAAGACCCCCTTCTGCTCTGATTTTATGGAGGAGGGGAACCACATCCATTGCTTCTTCAAAAACTAATGCTGAGAAATATCCATATAACAAATTATGACCATATTAAAAACACAATTAAAATATGTAAGATTAACAAAAAATGTATGAAAATTAAGCACTGAAAGCAAGTATTTGTAATTTTTCTGTTGATATCAATTTCTACTTTTGAACATTCACAGCCATAAACAATAATGAAAAGGTTGAATTTTTCTTCTTTTTTTAAATTTTAATTTATGGGTTTTAATCCAGATGTTAGATGTTTGGTTTTTAAATTTTTTTTTTTTTTTTTTCAGTGGAGAGGCTTGATTCAGACATTTAATCAGGGTGGACAATGCTCCATTTGTTTACAAACTGGTTGATCTGCAACTACAAAGTCAACCAAGAATCTAAATTCACGATTCCATTCAACGTTTTGCTGCAGCCTCCAAAACCTTCACCACGGCGCCAACAGCTACCAAAGGCAATTCCTCCAACAGCGAGGGTGACTATCAGCTCGTCCAGCATGAAGTCTTATACTCTCTTTCGAACCAGTATGAAGTTTTGGAATTCCTTGGCCGGGGCACCTTTGGTCAGGTGAGAAAAAAATCTGATGCATTTCATCCTTAAGCTTTTTTATTTAACTCGATTTGCTTCTTAATGATTAGAAACATTCAAAGATGATTCAAAATCACAGAATTATTATGATTCTGTAGAAAAGCAAAAACACTTGGGGGGGGGGTGGATTAATGTATTTAACCCTTACAGGAGCTATGATCAGATATCTTGCTTCCCTAAAACCTTATTTCGACAATGTGAAGCCCAGATACCAGTAAGTGTTCTTCTCCTTATAGTATATTTCTATTTCCCTCCCCCCCCCCCCCCCAACCTGTCAGTGGGCAGAGTCTGCTTTTGTTCAAATTCGTGTAACAGAAGGGGAGAGACCTAATCTTTATATGATCATATGTGCCAGATAGCAAATTTAGATGCCTTTTGGTGATTGTATAGGAACATCCATACTGTATAAATAATAGATAAATATATAGATTCTTTCCTCATCCTTGTGTTTTCTTATTGTTATTTATGATGGAGAGGTTAAGCACTTCAGTTGCACAAAATCAGAAAAACAAAGTTTAGTGATTTCCACTGTGGCAGTTATAATGTGGATTAAGAAAATTTTGAAAACTCGCTTAAAGGGTTAACATGGACTAGATTCTAGTAGTGTGATATCTGATGGGAATTTTTTCTTGATGAAAATAAGTTTCTATAAAATATGTTTTTGCAAAAAAATTCCTTTTTTTTTTTCAAATGTGGGGCATATAAAAATGTATTGCAGTTTCTTGAGTTGTCTTCACCAAACCCCAGCCCTCCTGCCCCCCCCCCTAAATCAGCCACTTTCTCAGTCAATTTAAAACCAGAATTTTTTTTTTTTGAAAAAGTTGTCATTTGTTAATGACACAAAGACCTTCAGCATTGTAAGTGGATTGTATGTTGCTGCATATTATCAGCAGCTTTTTTGGTTCTGGGGGAGAGTTAGAATATAAATAGATATTTTAAAAAATTAATTTATAAGAAATTGTTGGGGGCGGTAGCCCAGGTTGATAAGATACTCGCCTCAAGTACGGAACAATATTTAGAGGTATCGCGAGTTCCATACCCGGTTCATCCTTGTCATAGACTCCTGGCACGGGTGTAACAGAACAGGCAAGAGAAAAAGATTGCTACCGTTATGAGTCCCACATCAAGGGATTAGCACACCAACCTCTCAAGTATGAAAAAGGCTGTCATTCGGAATCAGCAATAAATTGTAGGTCCTGCTCTAATTAGCCCTCGTGTGCAGAAAATGACCGTTGTGCAACAAAAATTATCAAATGAAAAATAGTTTGTTTCAAAGATCTATAGATACAAGACTAAAAAAATCAATATTTTCTTTTATTTCATGAAAACGGAACCAACATCCCGTTACATTCCTTGCAATTTTATTATTGGTGAATGAAAATTTATGTATGCAAACTGTATGCCACTGTGAATTTATACAATGATGTTTTTCCTCTAAGTAGAGTGAAATCCTTATCTGACGATTTTAACCCTTTTTAACCAATTGGTAAGCATTTGAAATATCCAGAAGAGAAAAAGTTTGGGGGGGACTTCATTTATATAGAAAATGAGGTTCCCTAAATAATATTACATGACACAAAAAATTGCCAATATTTAAAAAAAATGGGATGTTGCAATTCAGGAAACACACTGTATGTATATAATTTACATAGATTTGGATAGTATAAAAATACCATTTATTGTTTACAAACTTATTTTCTATCATTGTTAAAGAATGAGTTGCTAAGAAGCATCAATGTCAAAACGAGCTCAAAATATACGATGCCTTTATTTGAAAAATATAAGAAAACCATGTTGCTTTTTAGAGCAGCACAGTCGAATAAAAAGTTAAGCATGAGATTATGGTAATGGATTTCTCAAAATAGCAGTGCATATCTGTGCCAATACACCTATGAGCTACGGGATTTCTCTAAGACCATACTTTTACTATGATTATTGTCATTCTGGAGAATAAATTTTTAAGTTTGAGTTTTGTTTGAAATTTTTTTCATAATTTTAATAATTTCATTATGCCAAAAAGAGGTGGGTTTTTTTAATTTAAAAAAAAGTGTGTAAATATGTATGCATATCCCAATGTTCATATTAAATAATTCTAGTTGTAGAGAAATAATTAGATGTATTTACAGACACTACTAGTAATGTTTCAAGCCACAAAAAAATGTCATCACACAGACAATCGTCATTTAGTATGCTGTCATATTCATAGTGGCATATTACTTTTTTTACAGCAATTCCAAATCAGTTTTCTTGATTTATCAGTATTTCAATCCTTATTTTGTTTAAAAATCTTAAATGTAGTTTTTTTCCTTCCCATCATAGGTGGTTAAGTGCTGGAAGAAAGGGACCAATGAGATTGTTGCAATTAAAATTCTGAAGAACCATCCCTCCTATGCACGGCAAGGTCAAATTGAAGTTGGCATTCTTCACAAATTAAGTCAAGAAAATGCTGATGAGGTATTCACTGTTTCCATTTTAAAATAATAGGATAGTATATTTTGAGTTTTTATGAAATTAATATTGGCCTGCCAAAATCTTTCTTTTTTGGCCCTCTCATAGAAAAGTTTGCCCATCATGCTGCAAATTATGCTGGCTAAATCCCCCCTCCATGTGTGATATTTTATCTCTTTGAGTACCACCATAGGAAGAAAACCTTCTGACAGACCAACCTGTTTTTATTTTTGTACTCTTTTTGCTCACTTTGCTAGCTTGCACAATGGATGGTCTGTGGAATGAAACTGATAATATATGAGCTGGGGGGCCCAGTAGTTGAAGTGTTGATAGCCCAATACATTTTGTAATGCTTTGTCACTAAACTATTTGCAAGTGCATTGATATTTATAATTTTCTTAATGTATAAATGACATATATCTTTCATTGTGAATGAAGATGAAGCTTGTTTTTGTTAAGATTTAACTTTTAGAATTATACTTATGAAACAGTTCCAAAAAAGTTTTGGGTTGAAAATCTTCATAATATTTTTATACATATTAAAATATTTAAATTTGTACTGTTTGTAAATACAAGTATCCCTTGCTTCCCGCTCTCTCACTTTACACGATTTTGCTGTAGCACAATTTTGAAAAGTTTATTTTAAAAATCATATAACCTGCAGGATTTGGCCAGGAGTTTGATGTTAATCTTGAAAATTGGCTTGTAAACTAAAGCTATGATGTGGGTGAAATGACAAAATCCATTTAATTTTATGATTTAGATGTACAACAAACGGTGAAACCCAATTAATCTTGATAATATTGACAATGCTATCAAAATTTTAACCAGTGAAAATGGTCCTAATGAAACTAGAGTTTCGTATTTGTGAGGGATATTCAGAACTCTCTGGAAACTCTCTCATTTGGTACTGAATTTTTCATAAAGAGATGAAGAATGCTACTTGTCACCTGAATCATGGCTGTTTCATTAAAAAATTTTATGTCAGTTGTTAATTATGTTAAAATTATGTCAGTATTGTGCCATACCAGGCTCTTGAGGGAGGAACACTATAATTAATCAGAAGTGCTGAAAGCAGAAGTGAAAAATATTAAATTCATACAGCTTAATTCACAAGATTTATTCAAAAGTTTGAATAATTATACAAATACAAATACAAATACAACGCCACAACAGGCAAATTGCCCAACGAGGTGGCTGACTTAAGAACATCCTGGATCCCCGAGCCATTTTTTTTGGAGGCCCTACCTACTACTACTACACCACACATGCACCCCCCCCCTCGCGGAACCCCCCCAACGAACCGGTACATGCGGGAATGTGCGTGTACGTGTAGTGAAATCTGACGTGGTAATTAATCCATTAAACTATTTTGCTGCTGGAATTCTGGTTTTTTTTATGTTAAATTCAGCTCACCACATAATTTCGTCTTGCACGATTATTTGGTGGAACCAATCAGTCGCCTCAAGCAAGGGACACCTGTACACACATTTTTTCCTGAATGTTAAAGTTGAACTGTTATTTTTTATTCCAGTTCAACTTTGTACGTGTGTATGAGTGTTTCAACCATAAAAATCATACATGCCTTGTGTTTGAGATGCTGGAGCAGAATTTGTATGATTTCCTCAAGCAAAACAAGTTCAGTCCTCTACCATTGAAATGTATCCGTCCCATATTGCAGCAAGTTCTGACAGCACTGTTGAAACTGAAAGTAAGTTTTTTTTTAAGGAAATTTGTTTTGCTTTAAAAAAGATTCAAATGGGGGAATTCTTATTTTGCAAAGACTTGGGCCTCTTATTTAAGATATTTATTGTGTATCCTCTTGTTTTTAGCAATTAGGCCTCATCCATGCAGATTTAAAGCCAGAAAACATCATGTTAGTTGACCCAGGACGTTATCCTTTCCGGGTGAAGGTAATTGACTTTGGCTCTGCAAGCTACACCCACAAGGCAGTCTGTTCTACGTACCTCCAATCACGATATTATAGGTAAAAAAAATTTCTAAGTGGTTATAATTTTTTTCCCTATAAGCAATAATCAACATCAGTAGAAAAACCATTATTCAAAGTTGCACGCATTAACTATAACATGTATCTGAATCAGGGTTGTTTGGTTTTAACCAAGTGGTTTTTTAAAAATCAAATAAAAGTTGCCTAAATATAATTTTTTTTCCTTGAAAAATATCATATTGGTTCATTATTAGCCAAAATGTTTCATTTTTACCACATTTTATATCCTTGGGGTACATTCTGATGGTATATCTTTAAATGACATAAGATTTTATAAGCGGTTTTTTTCAAAAAGTCTCATAAAAGTGGCCAGAATATATATATATTTTTCATATGAAGTATCTTAGTTATTTAAAGTTATATTTTTTTATTTATACCAAAATTTCTCATTCTTACAACATTTTTTAACCTTTGGCTACATTCTGATGGTCTATCTTCAGCAA
Organism: Pholcus phalangioides; assembly: GCF_987345545.1. NCBI lineage: Eukaryota > Metazoa > Arthropoda > Arachnida > Araneae > Pholcidae > Pholcus > Pholcus phalangioides. The sequence continues at coordinate 27,951,826 of NW_028301607.1, read as the reverse complement.
ATTCATGAATAAGGATTGCATCACACATCTAAATGTAGTGGTGTATTATCTCACAGGGTTTCTTTTTCCCTTCACAAAGAAGCAGCAACAGTAGTGACACCATCACGCTAGGAGCAGGTGGTACTATAATCCAATAAAGACATCAGCTGTCGGTAAAGGACAAAGACCAGTGTACTAGTAGTTACATTACCTCACATACATTTTCATTTTCTTTCCCATAAGAAGTAGCACGTCTCCTACTATATATCTCCCAGTTTTAATATTCTCTCTCTCTCAATAGTAGTTTTTTTTATACTTTCACACTGTTAAGCCCACTTAATCAGGGTTCTACTGAATGATAATAACAGATTTATGAAAAATAATCAGCTATATACAGGGTGATGATAATTTGAAGTTTTGATTCCATAACTATTCAATAAGAACTACTGGTCAGAATGACTTGAATATTTGCATGAATATTTCTGAAGCAATGGAAGTTTCTTTTGCAAAAGGAAAAAAAAAATGCAAGTAGTGCAAAATGTGCAGGTAGATGATGCTGTACTCTCCAGCAGTATAATCTATTTTGTGCAACCACATCGTTTTGGCACTTCCACAGCATCAGTGTGTGGATAGAACTTCTATCAAGGTGCACATTGCAATACCAGCAAAGCAGCTGTTGAAAACCCATTTTGACAGGATGCACCTTAACCCTTTTAACTTCTGGCTGTGGGGGGTACCTCAAAATGTCATAAACAGTGGTCAGATTGCAAAATTTAGTGAATTGCAATCTCTATCACATCCCCTATATGTTAGAAGTTCCTCAGGAATATTAACATGGGGGCGCATTTGGTTTAATGGAGCTGAATTGCAAGCACATCCACATCATGACCATGGCATACTCCGATTCTGTTGTTGAACAACAATTTTTGTGCTTTCAACCTCAGGTTGGACAACATATTTAACATTTCTTAAGTAAGTTGTAGTTATTTGTTCAATTACTTCGTTTTTTGTGATGTTTCCATGAATTATGAAATCGTGGAATGCTATAATTAAGGTATCATTTTGCCATGACTGGCTATCGTTTTCATTCTGCGAACAAATTTCCCACATGTTGGATGATATCATTAATTTTACATTTTTAAGTATTTTTTCCCCTTTACCAAATAAAATTGCATTTTTTCAGGAATATTCATGTCCATTTTCAAGTCATTTTGACAATCGTTCTTTTTTTACAGTGTTTTGAAATCAGAACCTTAGTTATAATCACCCTGTATATCGTAAATCATTGCTAATTAATCTGCATTATTTATGCTTCATTAAATACGTTATATTCACTTAATTTTTATTACTTTTTTCAAAATAGCTTCCTAATTAAGCATACTAAAAGTAACTGGAGAAAAACCTTTATATACTATATGATTAATAATAACATTGAAAGAATTTTCAAACACACAGTAATCCATTGAGTTGAGCAAAAAATAATTAAATTGCAAAAGTTGGTTTTTGTTAAAATGTAAGAAATATTTATTGATAATAGTGTTAATTACATTAATAACCATTTCATTTTAGTTAATTATTAGAAGTTTGAATGACTTTTCAGAAATTTCATTGTTTTTAATGTTAATACTATTTAAAACAAAAAACCGGTTTAAACCAAAAAAAAACCGGTTTTTTGGTTTTTTTACCAACCCTGATCTGAATTAGCCATGTTTGAATTAAATGAATTAGCCATGTTTGAATTAGTTGAATTAACCATGTTTGAATGAGTTGAATTCCCCTTGTTTTTTTTATTTACACAAGATATCATCCATATTTCTTATTGTTGATATCCATGGAATAGGGAGAGGCTAATTTCATTAGTTTGTACTCAATTTTTGATGTGGTAGAAATGTTAAATTATTTGATTGTATTTTTTTTTGGATGTAATGGATTATTTCCAGAGGCGTGCGTAGGGAGGATTCCCCCCACACCAAGAAGGTCCAAAATATAAAATATTTTTTAAAATCTTTGTAAAATTATGTTAAACATGTGTACACAAATGTGTACGCCTCTGATTATTTCTCATACTCACTCAACTGTAATGTAGAAGTTGCCAATCTTTAATTCATTTAAAATAATTTAGAGTATTATAACAATGACTTTTTTATTCCAGAGCTCCAGAAATAATTTTAGGTTTGCCATTCTGTGAGGCAATAGACATGTGGTCTCTTGGCTGTGTTATTGCTGAATTATTTCTTGGATGGCCTTTGTACCCTGGTTCTTCAGAATACGATCAAGTAAGTTTTAAGTTTTGGCAATATTTTTATTTTTTATTGATTGGCGCCAATTCCATGTTGGATAGAAACCAAACATGAAAATTGCTCTGTATGTTAAGTGTTTGAAAAACTTGTATTTTCAGATTCGATACATCAGTCAAACACAAGGCATACCAGCAGAGCATATGTTGAATGCTGCCACTAAGACAACTCGGTTCTTTTTCCGTGAAACTGACAGAAACTACCCTTTCTGGAGATTGAAGGCATGTTTTCTCGTGTCTTTTCACATCCTTATATTTTTTTATCATTTTTTAAAATAAAAAAGATCAGTTAAATTCTTTAACATAAAACTTAACTATATTCTAATTGCTGTACTTACCTGTTAATTTGATTCAAGAATCTTTCTCCCTCTGACTGCCTTTTTCTTTTTGTTCTTTATTTTAGACTCCTGAAGAACATGAAATGGAAACAAACATCAGGTCTAAGGAAGCCAGAAAATATATTTTTAATTGTTTGGATGATATGGCACAGGTAAAAACATAGTTTTACGAACAGGTTCTTTGCCTTGCTTGATAAAAAAAAAATTGTTCACAGGGGTTTTTTTTATATGTTTTTCTCTGAGTTAACCTCTAAATTATTCAATCAATTTTTCCTTGTGTATTTTCACCTGCTCTTTAGCAAAAAGTAGTGACAGGTTTTTCTTGATTTCAGGTGAATGTACCCACAGATCTTGAAGGGGGTGAACTGCTTGCTGAAAAAGCTGATCGCAGGGAATTCATTGATTTACTGAAACGTATGTTGACTCTTGATCAAGATCGCAGAGTTGGCCCCAGAGAAGCACTCAACCACACTTTTGTTAACCTGACTCATTTGTTTGACTATGCTCACTTAAGCAAGTAAGTAGGAAGGGAGTGAAAAAAAAAAATTTCCTCCTCCCTTTTTTCAAAGCTTCTTATTTCGATTTGAGTGTCATTTTCTCTAAATTAAATGTTTAATAAAAATGATGCATATCCAACTGTAATTTTTATATTTGTTTCAACTTAAAAGAAAAATATACTCCTTTTCTTGCCAAATTTCCCAGTTCATAAAGTTGAATCCATTTCAGTAAGTAGACAATTTGAATGTAACAAATCATACTATTTTATTCTAAATGAGCATCCAAATTATGTATGAATATAAATTTTTAGTGTAAAGGCTTCTGAGCAAATGATGGAAACATGCCGCAGAAATCGCAGTTCATACACCAGTGGTAATCAGGTGTCTGTTGTAAGCAGTTTGTCATCATCTAATGTCGCATTGGCATTGAATAGCCAGCTCAACAGTTTACAAAGTCAGGTATTACACAAAATATATTTCTTTATTTTTCATTTAATTGAACTACAAAAAAAAAATTTTTTTTTCCTTTTGAGAAAAGGTTTTGAACATAATGGGGGCCATTTTCCCAGTGATATTATTGATAATTGCCCCTACTTGTTTCATCACATCTGTAGAATCAAAAAACTTCTTCCCAACAATGACTTCCAATTTCAGAAACAAATAATTTTCACATGATTGAGCTGTACGATAGGTGAAGTATAAATCTAATGTAATTGTTGACCAAAACTCGTTCAATATTTTAGGCCCAACATTGTTATGATTACCTGGGGAAAAAAAGGAAAAATTTTAAAATCAATTTTTTGAATATGAAGTTGTAAGGAATATGTATTTATTGATGTAATATTTTTTTAAAACACCACCTACTGGAACATTTAAAGCATTGGACAGTTCCTGAACTGTTATATTGTCAATAAATGGAGTAGCTTACCTCCGGGGGTTATGAATTCTAACACAATTGATACGTTTAAAAAGAAGTAAGGTAGACATAGTAAGATAAATCAAGATAATCGAGAAGCTATTCATACTTAGATAAGACAACCATAAATGTCAAACTGTTATAATTTTACACATTACTAATAATCATGCTTTACAACATGAGTATTAGTAATGATTAATAATAATCATGCTTTACAACATGAGTATTAGTAATGATTAATAATAATCATGCTTTGCAACATGAGTATTAGTAATGATTAATAATAATCATGCTTTACAACATGAGTATTAGTAATGATTAATAATAATCATGTTTTACAACGAAACAAAAAATTAGCTAAAAAATTAAACTTAGTTACAGAATATTCTGAAGTTAAACAGAACTTAAAAAGTTCAGTCCTGTGATGATTTAAAGAAATATTTGATCGTAGTCTGCTTTCCTGATGAGTGCTGTTTCTTTGCTGCCAAGTCTCACCATCTTTGCAACATCATTATGTTGATTCCTTTAGCTTCTTGTTGCTCAATGTATTTCATTGCAGTTTCTAGAGCCTTAACTCGAATGCTATGTGAAATTCTGAGAGGCTCAATAGTTGGTGCTTGATCTTGATCTTAAATTTTGTTTTCATGGCAATTGACAAGAGTGACAATTGCTTCATTCTGATCATCATCCTTCATCAAACTTTTTGTTTGATTCGTGCAAAGATGCATCCTCACATTGAAAGATATGTTGTGCTAAAGGTAGAATGGTTTCTTCGGTCGGTTTCATTTGTGCTTTCCATTTCTATACCTTAATCACCACCTAGCAGCTTCTTCCATGATTTGGCAATTGTTGGCGCCCTTACGTCAGCCCAGACCCTTGAAACCCAATAAGCAGCATCCTTTGTATTGATGCATTTCAATTTTTCAATTGTGTCTTATCCTTCTTTAATTTTGACAGCCTGTTGCCAATTGATTTTTATTTTTTCCCCCATTGGGATGTTGGATAAATGAGACTACTGTATATTTTTTGGATATTCTTTTATATTGGGTAATTCTGTGATATTTGACATATATATTTTTAAGGGACATAATTTTTTCACCCACCTATTCCAGGTTTCATGATTCTGATGCTACCCAATAACATTCAATTGTCTTCTGTATTTTTAGGGCATGCAGAGGCATAAAAAATATTTGCAAAGAGCTAGAAATGAAAGTGCTTCATTTGTCATAAACAATTACACTGGTGTTGAGCACTAAAATTTAAACAAATCCTTTTAAAAAAAAGAGATGAACAACGCAGTAAAACTATCTGGTCCACCTTGACTTATTTACGTCAGACCTTGTATAATTGCACTATGCTCTTGGAAGTGGTCTCAAAAGAGCGTCATTCTTGAGCAACTTGCATGCCTTCATAATTTTCTGTGCATTGTCGAAGAGGGTTGACAGATTCTTCACTTTCAAAGACTCCAAAAAAAAGAATTAATTTATATTGTGAGGAGAGACAGAAATGATTTATCTGTGGTTGCTAGTACAGTCAAACCTCGTCAGTGCGTCACCCGGTTAACACGTCACTCCGCTTACCGGGTCACTTTTTGGAATTCCCAATTGTCCTCAGGCAGGAATTGGCACAGCTATGGCTTACTCCATTTAACGAGTCACTCTGCTTACTAAATCATATTTGTGCTCTCCCAAGAGTGACTCATTAACGAGGTTTGACTGTACTCTATTTTGGCCAAAAAGCGTTTTTGTAACCAAGTCATTTTGCTTTGGTTCAAATCAATCTTGCAGGATACTGAAATAGTGTGCTATGAAAAAAAAAAAAATTAAATTTTTCAAAAAAAATTGTTTAGGGATTTTTTTATGTTATGATTATGTTGTCTAGGGGAGGGTACCTCCCCTAGACAACATAATCAACCTTGGATGGTCACCTTCATGACCTAGCTCCTTAAACTGATTAATTGCCTTTGAAAAAGGGAATGGGCAATATTGAGAGATTTTGCAATGTCACAATTTGGTTTATCAACCTTCTGATAGAAATGCAATGATTGTGACACTATTATTTGGCTTTTTTTTTGTCACAGAAAGTAGGTCTAGGGTACCTCCCCTAGACAACATCCTACTTTTTCTAATTTTTTGAGTGGGAGCCCTGCAGTATCTTTATAGACAGGTTTTGCTGTATGTAAAATATAATTTTGAATATCTTGAGGTCATGCGTATGTTTTTTTTCTATTGTTATTTTGTTGCCTGCAAAAAAATTTTCATTTCAAATTTTAAATCATTTCTTTTTCCCTTAGTATCAGCTACAGTCAGCTGGTTTTTATCAGCCTGCTCACCAGGTTGCCGCTGCTGCTGCAGCAGCAGCTCCACGAGTCAACCTCACTCAGCAGCAAGCTCAACCTCGAGTGGCTGCTGTAACAACTAATCAGTACGCTGCTGCTGCTGCAGCGGCGGCTGCTGCAGCAACAGCTGCTAGAACTGCAACAGATCCTTTTCAGCAAGCTGCACAATCACTGTGTGTTTCCTCCATCCTGTGCTCCCCATATCAAGGTATATATGAGAAAATTTTTAAAAAAAATATGCATATTATATATTTATGATATTATCACTCTAAATGGAAATAAAAATGAATTACATTTTTTAAAAAACACATTAAGGTCTTAATTCACCTGCCAAGCATGTTGTTCCTGTTGTAGCTCAAGCCGCCCAACCTCCGGCTCTTCACATTCAGTCATCACTACTAACTCAGGTAATCATTTTGTTTTTTTTTATTTCAGAATTTTAAATGTTTAATGCATGAATAATTGAGCTGTAAACAGGAAAAATGTTCTCCTTCCTAGGGCTTGACAAATGGAAAAAATTCAAATTATAATTTTAACTAGCTGCGATACAAAGTTTCAAACGCGTTGTTAAATTTTGAGGTTCGTGCTGCGCCTTTTTTGTTAGAAAATTTATCCTATCCGCAACTTAGAGCTTTCTTCAGAGATACCAAACTTTGGTAGCTCTTAGCGCAAGCCATTTCTCAAAATGGACCACATGCAGTGATCCATCCAATTGCGGTAAGGGGTAATATATATATGGTGGTCATTCAGCAGATGTGATGAAATTAAGAAAATAATCCTTGCACCACTGTTGGATACCTCTTGTGCTGGCGCTGAATTTTGGTCTTTTCCAAAATGTCTTTGGCACCGTGAAAGCACAATAGCTTGCAAAATATCTTCCTGGTAAACATGTTGATCGATTTTGATAATTTTTCACACATAAATGAGAGGAAACGCTCCATCACAAACCATAACAGATTGAGGATATTGATGTCATGGAACAAAGACCAATGATCCTATAATATCTGAAGACCGGTGTCTATCGTTTTGATGATTGTGCACATTCTCAAGTGCTTTTCATCTGTGAAAGAATGTTCTCCCATCGGCCCAATGTGGCAGTGCACGACATCTTTTTAGCCATACTCGCTTATTTTCCATCAGTAAGTTGTTATTTTTCAGAATTGGTCAGCCGTCAGTCGCATTTCTTATTTTGCTTTCAAACACACTGATTCTGCATTATTGCTCCTTTCATAGGTGATCTTTCTCATCGAGACTCTTGCATTCCAAATGTCACTTTTTCGATGAGGTGGCAGTTCCTAGTTTTGTTGGCAGTGCTTTTTCTTCCTCAACCTTGGATGGTCACCTTCATGACCTAGCTCCTTAAACTGATTAATTGCCTTTGAAAAAGGGAATGGGCAATATTGAGAGATTTTGCAATGTCACAATTTGGTTTATCAACCTTCTGATAGAAATGCAATGATTGTGACACTATTATTTGGCTCTTTTTTTTTTGTCACAGAAAGTAAAATGGTGGAAAAAAAATTGTAATCTCAAATTAAATTTAAGAATATGTTCTTTAACATTACCACAACAGATAAGAGAATTAACCAAACTTTCACCCATTAAAAGCGTTAGAAAATTTGTATGCACTTAATTTTTGTAACCCTGTAATTTCGTAATCACATATACAAAATTTTGGGCATTGATACCCTTTTCTTTGTGTTGCCTCAGTGGCTGATGATGAACCCTGTGCTCTTTATAATATTCATTATTTTTAACTATAGCCATAAAAAATTGAATTAGTGCATGATTGTAAATTGTAATGTTTTCTGTGCACTTCAACTTTTATTGGGGGAAACGACAACTGCACTTCGGCTTTACTTTTACTGTGCAAGTTTATAATAACTTTCTTTTTATGTAACTTACATATATAAAGCATACTATAAGCATAAGCTATCATGGCTGTTGACAATGACCCAATCAATGCCCTTCATAGAATTAGCTCATTCTCTCCAGTCCCCATTTTTTTTAGTTACGGTTTTTTATCAGTAATACTTTGAGGTACTGTCACTTCAAAATCACTTTTTTTTTAAATAGGTTGGTGCACAGCAGTATGTTCCAGTATCTGTTGTGGAGCAGAATGGACGGCAAATGTTGTTGACTGTAAGATTATTATTTGCTTTACATTGTCTATTCTGTGATAAAAAATATAGATTTTGCAATGGTTTCAAATCAGAAGTCAGGGTTCGCACATCCTTACAAACTCCTTAAAAACTCCTAACTTTTCATTTCCCTCTGGAAGGGTCCTTATAACTCCTTACTTTTTGCATCCACGCCTGAAAAAGTTTTTTTTTTTTTCTCTGAAGGGATGGATGATCTTTCTTAGAATAGGCATTCCCCATGGTGATGAATAGCATTTCCTAGAAAAATAAGAGGAAGAAAAGAGAAAAAAAAATGCTCTCTCCCTTTGTAATAGGAAATGTGAAAGCAGGGGATGGGATTGGAACATCCAATGGTTGTGCATACCTGCCAACCGTTACGATTTTGTCATATTTAGTAAATTAATAAGATTATACGCTTTTGCTTCTAAAAATGCGATTTTTTCCCGAATCGCTAGTTTTGATGTGTTTTCCTGCCTATGTCGCAAACTGGTCAGCGTTGAAAATCGATGGTCCGTAGAACGACATCACTCCGCTGAACCAGTAGCCGAAAATTCCCCCATGCCCAGTGGTGAGAAAGTTTTTTTAAGTTTTTACTTATGTGGCGAAACGATGTCTCGAACTTCCTATATTACGCAGTATACTGAGTGCAGACCTCGCAGCCTTCCTATTTTTCCTACTATTTTCCTACTTTCGCTGCAATCGTCTTTTTTTTTTACTGCAATTCTCTCCTACTATTCCTATTTTATCCCTCCTTCCCATTTGCTTACAGCCAATATCTCACTACGAAAATTCTGAGAAACCGCAAAATGTCACTGCTTTCCGCAGTTTTTTTACGTGTTTTATTCACATTACAACTCGCTATTGAAAAGGAAGAAAGGGAAAAAAATTTCAGTTCCACTGGAGTAAGGGACGACGACAAGCGTATCTTTTCGCTGCCGCGCCTTAAAGTGCTGAAAACTGAAGTCCAGTGGGGAAAGCGAATCTGTTTCGCAGATTGGTTGCCGTAAATAAAAAGGCAAAAAAAAGAGGAACAGGCTCTATCCACACACAAGAGATTCTATGAGAGACAATGGGTTTCTCTCTCCTGGGATCCTGTAACGAGCGTTCATCCCTGAAGCTAGGGTTTCCTAGGAGTAGGCTTTTTGCGCCGCGTGAACCTGGATCATTTCGTGTCGGCAGAAATGAGTTACATAATGACGTTACGCATTTGCGTTTTCCAAGCGTGGCACATCGGCTCAGAACGGCTATATAGTATATTACCCTGGCTTCATATACTCTATCGGCTGCATGCTCCGGTTTAAAGGGAAGAGACACAACACGAAATTGAAGGGAAGATTGCTGAAACGCGTGGCACACGACGCTTAACTCCTCCAGAAGCAGTCTGCCAATCACGTCCGACATAAAGCGTGAGCGTTGTGAGCTGTATTGCGGTCTGTAGGAAAACAGTCGTACTGCTTTTCATATTGATGAATAGACGGCATGTCGCGCTGGGTGATTCACGTTGCGCGGCATAGAAAACCTGCTAGTAAAACCCGGCTTTTAAAAGTGACAGCCCGAGCCACGTCTGGTTTTACAGGGGGGGGGGGACGAGCCAATTAGCCGCTATAGCTGAACCCACTTTTTTTAACCTTCAGAAAATAACTTCAGGGTATCTTTATGTTAGGGGTCATTCAAGTATTATGTCAGCATGGATGGGGGATTTTCGATTTGCTGACTTGATGACGTGAGGGGGGGGGGAGATTCTTACGTCATCAACCACCCTTTATAAAAAAAATATGAAATATTCTTAATGGCATCTTACTCGGTGCGCGAAAAACGAGTAAAACTTTTCACTAGTTTGTGGGCACCTGAACTAACATTCTCCCTATTGAGTCCCCTACAGAGCCACTCTAGTGATCTTCAAATACTTAGCGGATCTGAATGCTCTGGAGCTGTGCCCCGCATCATATAAGTGAACCGTGATTATGCCGCAGATCACTTAAGTAATCTGGGAATGTGCTGCGGATAACTTGAGTGATGAAGAACCGCACTGGTGGCAGGACCAATGCTCTAAAACTTTGTCACATGTCACTCAAGGGATCGCTTAATGTGCCACAGATCGCTTAAATGGTCTGGAATTGTGCCACGAGTCACTTAAGCGATCTGTAAATGTGTCACTTGGTTCATTGTTACAAAAATAGATTTAGGGGCAGGTCACATCATAACGCCAGGGCCACATTTGGTCCGCACAGGCCGAATGTTTGCCGCGGGTCAAGGGTTACCAAGGGCTTAGAGAGGTAGGGTCGCAATGAATTTCTTGAGCAATTTCGGGTTCTTAGCCTTCAAATAGCATTGAAATTAACAAAAATTGATTATAATAACATATAAAGATATTTTGTTTTGAAATTGTAAAAAATATTTTTACAATTCTTTTAAAAAATATTTTGTGGATTAAAAAAATAAATTTTTGATCATCTGGGGGGAAGCCCCCAATTCAGATTCCACCAATAAGCACTAGGAGGAAGGGGACAGAGCGCTGACAGGGGGAGGGTGAGAGTTTTGCTGACTTTTTCTGACAAGAGGGGTGAGTCAAAAATTGCTGAAAATTTGCTTGAACAGCCCCTTATTTTAAACCATACATGTGCTCAACACATGGCCTAAATGTGGCCTGCCTCAAGGTGCTGCTGGCAAATTCTTACTTCAATTGAGCGGCCTGCGGCACATTCCCAGATTGTTTGAGTGAATGATTTCCGGGGGGCAGGGAGGGGGCGTTCTTTCTTTCAAACCAAGCACAACTCAGGTCTATTACCATCTATGGGCAATTTACTATCTAGGAAGTTGTGCTGGAAGTGTGTGTGTGCCCCTAGGGTTGCTGCAAATATAAATAATTTTGTAAGAAAAATCTTTGTTGGCTGTGGTTTTTATTTTAAATAATTGGAGGGGGAATGAATATCACTTTTAGAATTTTTATAGTTAGAATTTTAGAATTTTTATCACTTTTAGAGGTTTTAGAACACTTTGGTGACAACAGAAAGCATTCATGTGGATTGATTATTTTATGAATTCTTATGATGCTGGGTAACAAATCAAAACTTGTAATTTTTGAACCACTTCTACATCTATATTTTTGAGAAGAGGGAAAGTTTGTTTGCAAATTAAAAATAAATTTGCATATGTGCCCCGCCCCTTTTTTTGCTGTAAAACTTGAGTTATGAAGTTTGCCATGACTCCTTAAAAACAGCTTGAAACTCCTTAAAAACTCCTTACTTTTCATTTTGAAAATTTTGTATGAACCCTGGAAGTACTAGCTTCCCATTTGTCTGGGGAAAAAAGATTTTTTGTTTAGTTGCTGTAAAACATGTATAAGCTGTAATTCTCATATAAGCTGAATTCTATAATTTGTATTTGTCTTTGTACAGTGAAGCTGTAAAATTATTAATAATAATACGATTAAATAATAGACATTTGGGTGTACCCAAAATTCCAAAACGAACACGGCTATGAGCATAGAAGATACGTAAGCAACCAAGACTTTAACCGCTCATCCATAGCCCAACACTGTTGGTCCTTTGACCATAAATTTGACTTCTCTTCTGCCAAAATCATCCAAAAATGTCCCTCACCATCTGACTTGGATTTCTTCGAATCATTTCACATCAACAAAAACACAAACCAGTTGGTCAACGACCTATCTAGCACACCACCCTTCTCAAAAATCTGGCAACAGTTTCTGCAATAATTATTCTTTTTCATCAGCATCACTATCACGTTCTCGGTTGCGATTGGCTCTGCCATTTTTCTTTTTTCCTTCCTCTTGTCTACAACAGCGAGTAACTCCCGCTATAAGGAGTTTTTCAATATTTTCTTCTTTGTTTCTGCTACTGATGAAGGAACTTCATATAAAACGCGTATAGCCGTGTTCGTTTTGGAATTTTGGGTACACCCAAATGTCGATTATTTAATCGGATAATCAAACACAAAAAGGTAATCCATTTCTAATTAATAATAATTTAAATTTTCTGACAATGTTTTTAAATTCTTGATCTAAACCTGTGTAATTTTGGGATGAAATTTTTTCGCAAAATACTGGGAATATGCAAGCCATTTTTTTTTAAATCCCTTGGGGAAAAAATGATGTATTTCTAAAGTTTGGTCATGTTTAGTTGTACTGGCAGTGTATTTAGTTTCATATTTTTTTTATTGATACATAATGTGTTAATGAATCATATAGTCTTAGATTATAAGTGTTTAATGGATTCTCAACAAATAATTTTTTTTATTTATTTATCTAGTATGATAACTTTTTTTTTTTCTCGTGATTTTTAAAATTATCTTTGTCTTAGAATGCTGTCCAATCTGCATGGCCAAGCAGCCGCCAGATGTTTGTTCCATCATGGCAACAATTATCATCACAAAGAGGTCTTCAACAGCCATTGATTCCTGACACAGACCCCTGGAATCGTTCGTTAGTGCTGGAACGTGCAGCACTATTGTCTGATCAATCAGCTGTCATACCCGTGGTGAGCATCTTTTGAAAAAAGGGTTTTTTACTGAAATGTTTAATATTTAATATTTACTTTTCTGTAATTAAAACACAGCAATACCCGGCTCAGAGCTAAAGAATTATCAAAGTTGCACACAAAAATGTACAGTTCTTGAATTCAAGCATAATTATTATGGATGTGATAATCAATAATTGTCCAATCAGTCAGAACACTAAGTAACCAAGCTATTTGGTTTTTGAGTGGTTAAAAGTAATGTGGGGAGCTAAAAAAATTGAAGCTTTGTCAAAGATTTGAAATGGAAATCCAATGGCTTAAGTGACAGCTTCTATTTTTGAAGACAGCTATGATCATCACTTCACAGTTCAAGCTAAATGTATTGCCATCCTTGAAAAAAGAAAAATTTCTGAAAGCAGTGCTCATTACTGACATTGCAACTAGTCACACACCTGCTATTCTAATCTATTTTGATAGGCATGTGAACATTGATTTCATGCCTCTGAAAGCAAACAGCTTGTTCCTTTTGATAGACCAGATTTATAAACCATATTACTATTAAAAAATGACATTCCTTTGGACAGATATTCAGGAAAACAGGTAAAAAGAAAAAAAAAACAATTATCTTGATGTAGAAAAACTTTGCATGCGAAAAAAAAAACATAATTTCCTCTCTGTAATCTGTAGCAGCATACACTGCATAACTGCATATTTTATTCACCAATAATGAAATCTCAAGCAATAGAAGTTGTTGATCACTTTTTTCTTTCTTTTTTTTTTTTTTTTTTTTTTTTTGTATGTATATGTGTACATGTAAAAGCATCTTTAAAGGGTTTATTTGTGGCAATGAATCTATATTTTATATGGATAGTGTTAGTATATGCATAGGATAATATGGTTTCCACCAATTATTGAAAGATCATTTATTTTTTAAAGGAACTTCATGATGCTACTGTTTATGAGCATATAAGAGATAGAGGAGGCCAGCTGAAGCCTTTGTTATCTCAGCAGGCTGCTGCATTGGCTGCTCCATCTCTTCCACAATCTTGGGGTGTAGTTGCAGCAAACCCAAACTTGTCCCATAATGCCATCTTACCTACCAGGCAGCAGGCAGTAATTACTCATAGACTGCCGGGAGGAACTGCAACTCACACTTCATCTACATCTTCATCATCCTCTTCATCATCATCAAAGCGACAAACTAAACTCAGGTGAGATTTTTATATTTTAACTTATTCTGTTATTTCACTTTTTTATGTATAGAAGGCAAATCTTGATAAAGCCCGATCATTCATTATTTATTCATTCATTTATGTTTTGAATGAAGGGCTGGGAAAGATAAAGATGTAAGTGGTTGCCAACTGTCTCCGGTGAAAAAACGTGTGAAAGAAAGCTCTCCACCTAAATGGGAGAGTTCCCAGCATAATCCCAACAGTGGTAATGATCGTGCGCAACTTTCTCAAGACTGCTGCCCACCATTCTCTCAGTGGGAATCATCTCATCAAAAGACACAAGAGAGGTGATCAATTTTTTATGCAGATCAATTTATATCGAATGATAATTTTTTTCAAACACAAAGCTATTTTTTCAATATACAAATTGTACAGTTCATAGACGGGTCTGAAAATACTTATGCAAAGAGAAACTATATAACATCATATTTCATAACAGCATGCTGCTAAACATCAGATAATCACGATCATCCCATTTTTTAGGCGTCTTTCCCAATATTGGAAAAAACTCCCTACTTTCTACAGAATGAAGCTGATTGCAGATTTAGATACTTTTTTACAGTTTCACAAAGCAGCCATATCAAAGGTGAAGCCCTTGCCTTCCATGGTCTCTTTCAGTAATTAAATGATAGTCACAAGAGGAGAGATCTGAGCTGCAAGGTGGAGGATCCGTAAGACCCTAGCAAAATTGCTTCCAAATGTCCATTGCTATATTGGCACTGTAACAGCATGCCTAACAATACAGCATAAGCACACCTGTTGGCAGCCATAAGTTTTTGGCAGGGCTTGAAAATTTCTGTATGATGTCACAATAGTGCTTAGTATCATCACTACACTGATCAGTAACTGCTTTCTCACTGTATTATTTTATCCGAGAATTAGTCTCAACAACAACAAAATTCATCAATATTATTCATGTACAGAGTCTGTCAACACACTGTTAACATGACCCCGCCAGTTGAAGTAAATGTATTTGTTACACTCTGGTCCTTTGAGCATCAGTACATAAAAATGCCACTGTATATTAAATGTTTTAAATAGTGTTGTTTTAAATACAAGCTGATTTAAATCGTGATTAAATTCATGATTTTTTTTAAATCATTGATTTAAATCAAAAATTTAAATTTTGTTTTCTCTTCACATAACTTCAATGATATTGAAGTAAAAATAATCTCTGATACGGTATGCATGTAACTGATACGTGGTAAAGTTCGTGATTAAAAGAAGTATAGATCTTTAAGGGTAAATATAGACTTGAACTTTATCCCTAGATACAGTGCAGAAAGAAAGCTGCTCTATTTACAGATTTTGTGCATGGAAAAAATGGCAGAAGAATATAGGGAGTTGAACTTGGCATTTAGCTTTTTCAATGCATTTCAATGTGGCACTAGGGTTCCCCTGATTAAAAAGAAAAGGTATTATTTTTTTGTATAAAGCTTTATTTTGTGCATCCAGTGAATTGGAATACCTGCACCATATGCGTAATGCTGAGTTGTCACCACTCATTCACTTTAACGGGGGAAGGGGAAGGATCATGAATAAAAGCACTTTTCTTCTATAAAAAAAAGTTAATCCATGAAGTTAATTTGAGCTCAATGATCTTTCATGTTGCATAAACACAGATTTTTGGTGTTTATATTTCTGGCTTGTAGCTCTTTTTGTAGTTTATTCATTAATGCTTAATTAAATTTCTTAAAAATGCTTAAAAATGATTTTTTTTTTAAACACAATTTTTTCATACCGTTTTTATTTTATCCAATGAAGTGCATGTTAATGACTAAGGAATTTGTAATTCTTTCAATTTGGTAGTGTAATTTGTTACTTGTCTCTATTAGTTTATCTTCTCTCACATTTTCTTTTAAGACCTTTGGGTAAAAAGAATATATTTTACATGACAGCACACCTATGTCATAAATGCAGTTTCGAATTTTTTTTTGAAATTATAAAAAAATAGTTTGAACTTCTTCCAGTTAATAATAATGTGTGTCTCATTGATTTAATACAGACCAAAAGTACAAGGACCATCTGAAGGAAATCGACCAAAGCAAACTATAATCATACATGATACACCGAGCCCAGTTAGTGTGATTGTCATAAGTTCTGATTCTGACGAGGATGCAGATGCTCCTATATGGTATATATTGCAGATTATACATAATTCAAAATCATTGTCTCATAACTCTTGTATTGCAGAGGAATGAATTTGCAAATAATATTCTTTAATCCATGTTTTTATTTGTCCTTCCCCAAATATTCAAGCTGCAGTAAAAAGGGTTGTAAGCCATGTAAATCAAAAGAAGATCGCTCTCGGTGTAGTAGTACAGCAGATGTTACAACCACTACCAGCAACAACTGTGCAAGTGTGCTGCCTGTTACTCCTGATGATGAAGGATCGTATAGTTTGAGATCAACTCCGCAAAGAGGTTGGTTATATATATTTATACTTGTGAATTGTGTGTTTTTTTTTCACCTGTAATATGTGAGTACGTGGTATGTTGTAACGACTCTCCAGACCTTCTGTTATATTGTGAGGAAAAAATAAAGCATAAACATTATATGAAAACATTTTAGACTTATCAAAGTGATGAACAGTTGTTTAAAAAAAGTGAGTAAGGTTAGGAAAAAGTCACTTATAATAATCAGTAGATTTATAGTTCTGAAGCTTTTTAAAATCTCATTCAATGGTTGCCTTTATCAATATACTAGCTTCAATTCCCGGTGCTGCCCAGGTTTTCTTCAATTACTTATTTTAATTATTAAAAGTTTAAATGATTTTTCTGAAATTTTATTGTTTTTAATGTTAATGCTATTTAAACCAAACAAAAAAAAAAACAGTTTAAACCAAAAAAACCCAGTTTTTGGTTTTTTTACCAACCCTGGTAAGCATTTAGGTACAAGATTCACATATTAAAATATTACAAGAAACCACAAACAGAAAATGTAACCATGAACTTATATGATATGTAATATATGTATTATACCTGATATGTAATATATGATAAACATATCCAAAGAAATTATTGCTTATTTATAATACATAATAGTTTTCCACACACACACACAAATCCTTGTATAAATAAATTGAAGCCTCTGTGGAGAAGTAAACCAATGTATGTATAAACTGAATTTTCATTCAAAAAATATTTACATGTTTGCATTACATTTTTATAAGTTTTATACAGGTACATCAGGCTTTCATAACTGAAATATCAAGAGACAAAAATAACATTAGCTCGAAAAAAAAAAAACTTTGTGAGGTTCTTGAAATGAATATTGGTAATGAACACCTTCAAGTGAAACAGAACAAAAAGTATAGTTTTTCTCCAAAAAAATAAGACCTAACCAGAAAATAAGCCTTAGCTTGATTTTTCGATGCACATAAGCCCAACCCCCTCCCCCGAAAATTAGCCTGTTAAAATCGTCAGCCACATGACATTCTGTTACTATACACGACAGGTTGTCTTGTATAAAGTGATATTAATGTACAATAATGTTATTGACATTTGTATATGTAATGATAAGTCAAGTTATTTTGTAGTTGTAAGTTCCCAAAATTGGCTAATTTGGACAAGTGGAAAGCACCTGCAGAGTAATGAATCCTCATAATGACTGCTATCTCCTCCTCTTAACCAGATCATTTTTTAATTATTACTGCTCTTTTAAAAATATTTCAGAATTTAATTTAATGAAGCAGGGATATTTTTCAACAGTGAAGAATTCAAGAAAAACAGAAGCACGTGACTTCAGCTCCTGAACGTTTGGGTTCGATTAAAAAAAGAAAAACGTAATGGTTCTGGTTATGAAGCTAAAGGTTTTATTTTTGATGGATCACAACACTTTCGAATACATTTTCTGCAGGGTTTGAAAAATTTGAAGAAAAAAAATTCAGGAACCATCCTGATTTCTCACAATTTTCATTATCCAGGGGTGTGGTAGCCCGGTCGATAAGATACTCACTTAAAGTACCAAAGGATGTTTAGAGGTGTCCCGAGTTCGATACCAGGTTCGTCCTTGTCAAGAAAAAACAACTCTCGATGAGTATAAAAAACAAGCCTGCCGTTCGGAATCAGCAATAAATTGTAGATCCCGGTCTAATTAGCCCTCGTGTGCAGAAAGTGACCGTGTTGCCATAAAAAATGATCAAATGATTTCATTATCCAAATTCATTTGTTCTACCTCAAATAATTTTCTGGCTGCAGTTCTGCATACAGCTCAAGGTTCAGATACAATTATGCAGAAGTGGGTGTGTTTGTGTGTGAAAAATTATTCCCTTGTTTTATGTCAATTTTATTAAACAAATACATAGTTTAACGTGCACCAAAAATGTATATTTAGACATAATATAAGATGTACACATAAAGAATGTACATACATGTTTAAATTAGATATGTTGAGGTTGTGGGAAATAGGAAATTCAATTTTCCCCAAAAAACCCGGGTTTTTTACAACCCTGATTCAAACAGCATCTGTAGGATCCTTTTCAAGCATGGCCTAAGCCTTCTTTGACCACCTGCTTATATCTCTGTTGAGACAGAGCAGCAGAAGATGATCTGGTTAAGAAGAGAAGTTATAGGATCCCATAGAAAAAGACTAGACTTTCAAATTTTCAAGATGTGGGTGTAACTGTTTTTTCAGGACATTAGTTCAAGGCATTTTCAAGAAACACATGTTTTCTGGAAAATTTTGGTTACCAGTCCACTCATGAGAAAGACGTTGGAATTTGCATGCGCTTTTGAATGTTAAATGTTTCAAGCATTTCGAGCGTTTGAGCACATGTATTCCTTAAAAGGAATTTGTTGATTACTTGGCTTTCACAAAGCTTGTACAAAAAAATAATAATAATGGTTGCAGGTTATTTGCCTCAAATGTTAGGTGAAACTTATCCAAAAAAAATCAATGCCTAATTTGTTTGAGCTATTTTTTGAATTTAAGTTCATTCTTTTTATAATCATGAATGTTAAAATTCTAAAAATCGGAAATTCCTTTATAACAAAATGATTTCTTCGGTCTGTTGGAGTTCGTTATAATGGGATTTGACTGTATTTGTTTACATCTAGCGAACAGGTGCATGAAGTGAATAAAAAATAGTTTTATAGCATCAATTAATATTACAGTGAAACCTCACTAGTGATAAATTTCTCTACAACAATATTTTTTCAAACCTTCTTTGTTAAACTCCTCGATGTAATGATATCCTTTACTATGATAAATCTCTCTATGATGATATTTTTGAGAAGATTTTAAACTGCTACAACAGTATTTTGTATATTTCACCCAAATTCACCTCCAATATATATTCAGGAATGGGCTTGTTGCGATTAGCAATTTCCTTCTACATACTGCGCCATAATGTTAATTTTCCGAGAAAGTTTGGTGCTTCTGCGCCAATCGGGTTCTCCGAAATTTCCCTCTTCAACCAACTTTCGCTTTCAATGACGTCAACCTCGGCGTTGCTACCATAACTTATAAAAAACCGTTGTGTATTTTCCAATTTTTTTGTAGAATTCATCAAGATACCGGTTCTGCCAAGGTTTCCTGTATTTGGGTATGAACATAGTGCGTCCGTGTTTCAGATTCCAGAAACCCTCGTTGTCTCCGATTGATTAAAAAACCAAATTTCGAGCTAAAAAAGTTTGGGTTTTTAACCAATCATAGACAACGCTGGTTTTCAGAATCTGAAATACGAACACACCATGTTTGCACCATTGAGCTGGAGGGAGTATGACGTCAGTGGTCTTCACCTTGGCAGTGCTGAGAACGTCGTCCGAAACATCATTCGTCGGAAGATCACGTGACTCGGTGAAAACACACACAATCCCCCGTTATTTTCTTATGGCATAAATAGGAGTTTAAAACAATAAATGAAAGAAATAATTTCAGCATCGATGAGATAATTCCAAAATTAATGAAAGAGAATTTCAGTATTAATGGAAGATAATTCCAGCATTTTTAATAAAATTCCAAAATTAATGAAAGTGCTAATTTTATCATTAACGAAAGACAATTTCAGTTCCAAAATAAATGAAAGTGATAATTACAGCATTTATGAAAGATAATTTCGACATTGATGAAAGTTAGTTCCAAAATTAATGAAAGCGATAATTCCAGCATTATAATGGAAGATAATTCCAGAATTGATAAGAAAGATAATGGGGAGAAAAGCTTTAGCAAAATGCTACAATGCTAATCTAATGATTGATGGTTGGATGTCCACTCGTTCCGTACCTCCTGTACGTATTTTTGCGAAAGTGACCATCACTTCTTTCGCATTTTGCAAAAAATGTGGCCGTAGCTTGAACCACAAGGGACAGAGCGGGGGCCATGTTTTGTGTTTGTGTGTAGCTTGAATCCTGATTCTCAAAATGCTAAAGATATTGATGTTGATGCCAATCTTCTGAAAGCTGTTCGCAGCTCGCATCAGAAGTACCAAGACAGACTTCAGCACCAAAAAACTTTTGATAAGAAAGTTCCACGACCAGATGAGAATCAAGACTAAAAGTAGAAAAAGGAGTTGGAAATTCAGTTATCATCAAAAACTATGCTGAACACTGCAGAGAAAATTATAGAAGTGGGGATAAAGATAAAAAAAACTTTGTAGACATTGAAAGTGGGCAAGTTCGGCTGAAAACACCGAAAAAAAAAAATTTGTACTGTTCTTGAGAAATTAGAGGAAAACAGTCATGAGTCAACAGAAACAAAGTCAACAAAATGTCATGAGGTTTTTTTTAATGTATGCTTACTTGTTTGATTTGTAAACTATTATTTTTTCTTTTTACATCCAGCTTGGATTATGGTTAATTTTTACGTCCCTACAAGTGGATGTAAGTTTTATCAAACATATAAAACTGATTTTTGACGCTGGAATCCTATAACTGGTTAAAATGTTCAAAATTTAATAATCTGATTATCTCAGTTCAAAAATTTTTAATTTTTCACAAAGGTAATAATGATTCTGCGCATCACTCTGAATTCACTGATTGCTGCTCCGAAACACTAACTTTACTGCTCCAAAACGAGTCAACAGCAATCCCATCCCTGTATATTTAATATATTTTTAAGTATTAGTTTTTTTGTTCTTTTGAGGATATTGAATCTAAGATTTAATAAAATCAGTATTTTGTACTATTTGCCCTCTGAAAGTTTTAATTACATTGCAGGGAAACCACTTTCTGTGTAGTACCAAAAACTATTGTACAATGAACCACTTCTATAAATACATTTTATGGTGGTGCTAACAGCACTAATTCAAAAGAAATGCCAATGACAACATAAATTCGGTGGCAACTAATGATAATACTTCCTCTTGATATAACGATAACCCCCTTTACAACATTTTTCTTGGTCTGCAGAGTATTCTTATACAGTTGAATTCCGTTATAACAAACTCCAAGAGACCGGAGAAATCACTTCGTTATAACAAGATTTCGTTATAAAGGAATTCCAGGTTTTTCACATTGTTTCTATGTAAACTTATTTGGGGATTAGAAAAGTGTTCATTGAAACAAGATTTTCGCTACAACTGTATGCGTTAAAACGTGATTTGAATGTATTAAAGTTTCAAATTATAGAGTTATAAATATTAGGTTTGTTAAAAATAGTTAGCATTTGAAAATTTTTGATTGATTAAAATTTTTTTAATTAACCAGCTAAAAATTTTAATAGATTTCCAGCCCCATTGAAAATTAAGTTCACAAGAACTATTTTATAGCTCTTTTCCCAAGGCCTAAAACACACTTCTACTATGTTGATATTACAGTGAGTGTTATTTGTCTAGTGTATACCAGATTGTTCATTTTCTAATTTCATGATAGGTGCCTTTCTATCAACCTCTAAAAGAACGCAGCACCGCAAAGATGTTATCAGCTGTGTCACAGTACCAGATTCTGATTCAGAAGGTTATTATAGTCCACTGCAAGCTTTACCACATTTCACTGCCACTGTCATGGGCAAAGTAATCAAGCCTGAACCACAAAAAGAAGCACCTGCTACTAGGTTAGTTGACACCAACAATGTATGGGGGGGGGGGTGATAATGTGTGTGTGAATATACCAGTTTTAATATTTTACTTGAATCGAATTGAATTCATTATTTTAATGTGCAAATGATATTTTAAGTTTATTGTTCATGAATAAGGAAATTACCATTTATATAAATGAGCAATTATATGAACACACACACACCGACTTCTAATCAGTGTTGGCCCAGGGTGTTCTGAGGATTTTTTTTTTTTTTTTTGAAAAATTGATTATGCATTGGAGGGGTTAGGTAATGATTGTTGTGTAGTTTTCAGAGAATGAAATAATGTATTAAAAGGAAGCTCTGGGAGCTCAAGATATTGTCTAAAATGCTATTCATGAATTGATTTTAAAAGTAGTGAGTGAGCTTGTTAAAATTTGTGGCAAACCAAATGCATTGAGTTTCATATACTGTAAAACCTTTCTTTAACGGAACCTGTATAAAAAGAGAACCTGTCTTTAATGGGAAAAATCTTGGTCTCGCGATCCCAATGCCAAAGTACACATTCAAAACCTGAATTATACTAAACCTGTCTAACGTTTAAACAAAGAAAAATTAAAGTGCTTGGCCAAACAACAGTCTATAACATTTCTGTGAAATCAGTTTTTTTACTGAAAATAACGTTATATATATCTTCCGTTACACATTCCTAAAGTAAGTTTTTGCAGAAACCAATAGATGATGTTGCTGTGCCCCTTTACACAGCTACAATCTAGGCAAAAAGGTGTATCCTTGAAAGTTTGAAAAAACAACATGGACCGTTTGGCCGAACACTTCAATTGTGCACTCTTAATGGAAAATTTCATGCAGACACTTCAAGTGTTTCGTGACCAATAAAGCAAGGATAATACAAAATGTTGAAGTGCTCTACCAAAATTTTTTATACAATCTGTGCTTGCTAACACGATTTCTACATATTGTCCACTTATAGATTAGCACAAACTGTTTTCATACTTTTTGCTGTGGTCTTAATAAGCCATATGTAGTGAAGCAATTACTTTGTGAGATTGTAACAAAATTTTTCTTAAAAGCAAGCTTTTCTATGGGAGAAATCAGTGCAAGGGTTGGATTTCCAAATGATATGCAAGACTTAAAATTGTATGCAAGCTGCTTTCCATGATTGCAGTGCTGATAGGGTTGGAATTAGAGAGAGGTGAAAGGGGCTAATGAGGGTGTGGCAAAATTTGAAGAGGGTGGAAAATTTTAAGTGGGGACAAAAACACTTATAAAATCATTGAATTTTACAGTGGTAGGGTAGCAAAATCATGTCGTCATCGACGTCCCCCCACAAAACTCCTAGTTATGGCCCTGGTGCTGAGGATTAAATAAACAGACGACATTGTACGAACTGGATCTGACACGACAGATATTGACGCCTTCAAATTTTAGAGAAAGTCAAAAAGAATGCAAATGTTGTCAATGCAGAAGAACAACAGCGTGAAGTTTTATACAGATGCTGTCAAAACCTAATTTTATACATTATGTCAATTGAACCTTTGGAAGTGTTCAATGACAGAAATCTTGGTCTCTTGCGATTCCATTTAAGACAGGTTTTACTGTATTACATATTGTCAGGTTCCTAAATTTGTTGTATCCCCTAAGGATTTCTGCTTCCCCAATAGAACGAGATTAGACAGATTTATAATTTCCATCGAGAGTAGACAGAATTATATAACATGATACTTACATGACACAAAAATTCAAGCATCTGTCTATTTCACTCAAAAAGGAATGTTTTAGGTGCACGTAGCATAAGTAGTTTCAGTTCTATATTTAATATCCTTCAAAATATTGTAATACTGTATGGTTCTGTAATCACTGTAAATACAGAATTTATCGTAACTTTATATTGTTATTTATTTGATCATATTATATCATAGCATAAGTTTGAAATGGTCTTTGTGTAGTAATTTGACTAATGAACTATGATTATTTACTGATGTAATTAATGTATTTGGAAAGGATGTGATTTCCTATATTATTGCACTGTGAAATCAAAATGTACGAGTTTTTATTCAAATCAACTTGTGTTTTGCGTAGCTAAATGGTCTTTGAACATTTTCCTAGTTTCTCATATTTCTTTCTCCCTTTTCCCCCTCAGCACTCAAGCAACTTCACAGAAGAAGAGACTTCTGGAAAAAGTCCAAGCTGAGTCTTTGACTGAGCGTTTTTCCCCATATCAAAGTCAAGAAATTCAGGCCATTGTTTCAACAAAACAGGAAATAGAAAGTCAAGATGATTGCTTGCAACACCACCATTCAACCTCATCTGAGTGCCAAGTAGATAATGTGAAGACAAGATTGCACGTACCATCTAATGGAGTTGTTTCGTCATCATCATCAAGTCGTCATCAGGGTGATGGCAGCAATCATCAATATCTAAAACAGCAGGTGCAAAGCTTAGAAGGTCAGAAGCTCATCAAATGCACCAATTCTCCTGTGCGAACCAAAGAAGTAAATATTTCGGGTTTTTTTCCTTCCCCATTATCTTTAAATCATTTTTGAAAAGATCTTTCTAAGAAAGTATCGTTTTTAGCTTTGTAAATTTTAGTATCTTAATCTTTTTTTAGCAGTTTAATATTGCAAGAAAAACAAAATTTTACTTTTATGATTTTTATAAGTTCTTATAGCTCTCTAAGATACAGCAAAACTTCAAAATAACAATACTCTGTGGATCAAGAAAACAAAAATTGTTTTTTAGAGGAATTATCCTTATATCGAGAGATGGCATTATCATCAGGCACTGCCCAATTCATACTGTTGTCAGCATCTCTTCTTAATTGGCTTTGTTTACCATCATAAAATGCAATTATAAGTATTTATTTGCAGCAAAAATTCTAATAAATTAGTTCGGTGTTTCCCAAAGTGCAAAATATCACCCCTGGGGATAATGCAGCATTCCGAGGGGGACAATAATAGTTATGGATATAACATAGAATCCTACGGGATCACTCTACAGGGGGGGGGGGGGAGAGAATAAGAAGAATATATATAAACAGGGACACAATGAACAAAAAAAAATGTGAAAACTATGGATGAATGAAATTTAATAATTTGTTTCACCCCTTTTAAGTGGTTTATCACATACTTTTGTATACTACACAGAAACTAACTTCGCTGCAGTTTCATTAACACTTTCCGCTAGTAGATGATACAAAATATTGATTTTAATAAACATCTTCGAAAGGCCAAAAACAATCGAGAAATTGAAAATGTATTAAAGTATTTTAAGAGAGACATGATAAAATATTGCTGTAGCAATTTCAAAACCTGGTTAACGAATGCTATTGCAGAGATATTTATCATAGTATAGGATATCATTGTATCGAGAGGAGTTTAGAATTACACAATGCGTGCAATTCGAAACATGATTTGAGAAAAAATATTGTTGTAGAGGGATTTAATATTGTTATATCAAGGTTTTACTGTGTAGTATAAACTTACATATAAAATATTGAGTCTGACTGTCTATGTATGTGCACGTTCTATATAAACCATCTATTTTCAATCAATTGTGCATACATATTAAACAGGATAAGAATTGAACGATAGGCTACTTGAATTTCTTTTTAACTTTGAAAATGCCAAACTGCACATGTTGCTTTGTGTGTCCATGATCTTGATAAAATAATAGTTGGCAGTGGAATCATGCAGTGGATTAGTTCGTAATACAATTTACGATTCAACAACTCTGCTTCATTTTAGCGGTTCCAAAGATTCCAGCCTCTTACAATAAGACTGGCCATTCATGCCCCAAAATTTTTGATATAATTTCATGTCATCAGCAAGTTGCATAGAGGAATCTGTAATGTTATAGGGAAACAAAGTGAAAAAAATTGGACCCAAAACCGATCCCTAAACAACTAATTCTGCTTCGAACCTGGGATTTTCTGGTCGAAGCACTTGTTACACAAACGTTATGATTTTTCTCTCAATAGAATCTCAGTTATTCTTACAACTTTGCCAGGAACATTCCTTAGTAGTTATCCCAGTAATCAGAGCGTGACAAATGCTAGATCGTCGTGGCAACTATAAAATTGGTATTGGCACCTAAACTTTTCTTTATGTGATTGTTAAATCAGAGTCTAAGATTGACAGACAGACATGACTGCCCAAAGAGACCATCTTGGGATGGTTTGCACTCTTTCCCAAATGGATGGATGGTCGAAGAACTCTAAGATTGACACAAAAATTTCAGATTCCATTGTATGTCTTCCAACATGAAAGGGTAGTTTCAAGTCTCAGGAAAAGTAGAAAAAAAAAAGAAGAATATTTAGAACTATTTTTATTAGGAGAAAATATGTGAGTCTTGAGGAATTTGTCTGACACCAAAATTTTTCCCCGATTAGTTAAGCCCTAGTAGTAATAATCTGTTACACTTCTGGAAGACATCTGACAAAGTTAAGTTGCAATGGTTACAATTTTTACAATTTACATTTATGGGTGAAACTAATTTTTTCTACTTTTTCCCCCTAGAAAAGCCTTAATTCATCTAGTAGTAGTCACAGTCGGTCAAATGGTCGTCAGAATGTCATAACATCGAGTCATCTTTCACCTTTGCAACAAGTGGGCCAGCCATTGTACCTGACTACGCAGCCTGATTTTTACAGGTAATTTGATGGGTTTTTTTCGAGTGTATTGAAGCATTATTTAAAGAAATTGCTTTGTGACAGTCCTTTAATCTCTGCTCTGAATTAGTATTTACATAATCTCAACCATTTTCAATTTTTTTGATGTTTTATTATGCATAATATTATTATTGAATAATGTGATACACGGACCTGTGCACAAAAAAAAAAATCAAATAGATCTAAAATTTTATTTTGTTACTAAAAACCTACTCGCTCATAACTTCTCACATCAGTTTTATCAAAAATTGGATAAAATTAGAATTTTTTTTTTTTTTAACTTTTTTGCCAGATTTTAAAATCAGTTATACTGCATTTTGTGGCTTATCTGCAGCAGCAGTTACGTTTAAAAATGTAAATGTAATATAATTTAACGTAATGTAATATATGTAACATAATGTGACATAATTTTGTAGGCTTGTGCCACCCAAGTTAGATTTTTGAAACAAAAACTATCTCCACAAAAAATTGACTATGAACATTATAACTTTCAAATATTGACTAATAAATGTGTATTTCAACTATTTGTAAGTAGTTTTAAGCATTCAGCTTGGCATTTGCTAACAAATATTTGCAGAGTCAAGTAAACAGTAAGTAAACGAAAATTAATTTTATCCTTGAGCTGTTCTACATTCGTGAGGTAGCAGCGCTTATAAATAAATACATTAATACATTTTACTTTTTTCCCCCCACCCTGCAACGGAGAAACACATGTAGCACATATTCTGAAAAATACAGTAATATCTTATTGAACAATAATTATATCAATATTGAACTTAAATTTATGGTCACTTTTTAAATATAATTAAATGTAATATATGTAATTATACTATATGTTTTTACTTTTTATCCAGGGAATACTGTCGTCCAGCTGTTTACGTCACTTCAAATTTATCTCACCAAGCGTATCACCTCCCGACCTCAGTCAGTCAACCGCCGAAATATGTTCTCGCTCCTGGGCCAATTACTGCTGCAGCTCAGTTTTCTACAAATGCATTGCCTTTACCTCCTCCTGCACATCACCATCATAGTTCCAGCCGCTCATCTATAGCAGCTGCAGTACCCTATGCTGCCGCTGCAGCTGCAGCAGCAGCCGCCGCGGCACACAATGCTTCACTTCCTCTTCCGGCTCATCTCCAGCCCACTGCCCCTCCTAATCCTGCTGCTATTCTTCCAAGCACCACTATGCCAATCGCACCATTTTCTGGTGCCCAGACTCTTGTTCCTCCTCCGTATGCGTACAGTTTGAGTTCGCTTAGTCCAGGTAAACCAACTTATCAGCACTTGTATCAGATGTTCAGTGACTGATCTGTTTGGGGACTTTAAATTAACTCTGTTTTTTTATATATCTTATGGCTAGTTGCCTTTGATGGGATGATGTAACCCATTCATGATCTTGCAATGTTTGATTTTTATTAATGCTACCATTATTATTCTTATAGATTTCTCTTAGATATAAGAAGTGTAAGACTGTTTTTCAAGGAAGCTCTTGAAGCATTGTTGCCTTTTGTCTTTCTTTTTTCAAGTACACGCTATTTTATAATCGAAAACAAAAATGTTTTTATTGCTGAGATTTTATCAACTATTTTTTTTTTATTTTGTAGCTCTGCGTGATGAAAAGATTTTGATTTTGTCTTTTTTTACGTTTTGCGAATGGGATAATTACTTACCTCATAATTCCTAGTTTTTCGCTATTTGTAGTATAATGGTTGCCAGTTTTTGTTTTCATGATTTGCTTTGCTCTGAACATAAAGGTTTATGCTCATGAGATTGTACAGTTTGAGAAAAAAAAAATCTAAAACGGATGAAGATGATGTAAATATTTGTACATAGTGTGTACTTTTTAAAAGTATTTGATCTTGTTGAGTCGTTGTTGTTGTTGTAAATAATTTTAAAATTTTTTGCTTCTTTTAAAAGGAAAATTATGTAAAATATAATTCCTGTGCAGTGACGCTTTTATATTTTTTATTACATGCACGTAAATGCTGTCCTTGACCTCGCATCCCCCTTCCTTCCCTCACTCTTTTTCTCTATTACTCAATGGCCTGATGTGCTGATGTTAGTATTGCTTTTAGAATTTTGCTTGATTTTATCGATAGTAGTCACTTGGCGAGCACCATTCAGGGAATGGGTGAAGTTTTATAATGTTCTTCAAATTAAATATATTCAACGGTGAGCTTGTGAAAAAGAGACACGTGCTGTGCCAGACACCACCTGGTTGGTTTATATGTATTTAGATTCTTGTAATGTCTGACATTTTACATCATGGTCATGCATGGTAAAAATCCACTAATTTACAAATTTTTGTTTTGAATTTTACTGCTCTTAATTCAACTATTCTCAAATTATAAATTTATTTTGGAAAAGAATCTTTTCTTTTTTTTTCAACTCAAGTTTTTTTTAACCATTAGAATGATTTATAAATTACGAGAATTAAAAAATCATGACATCAAGTAATTTCAAAAACTCATGTTAAGCTTTGCATTTTTGATATAGTAGGAGTTCAAAGTACAGTAGGGTTGTCTTATCCATAGTTTGTAAAATGATGCTCATGGTTGAAACACATAATCTATAAATGCTGGCATAAAAAAAAATCTTGCGTTATGCAAATCTGCATCATTTACTGAAATACATTAAACTTCCAAAGATGAAATAAACTATTTTACTAGCCCTACTGTATTGTATAATGCATGACTGTCTTGGTCAACATGACTAGCTTGTTACAGATTTCTAATGCTTGTCATAAGTATTGATTCAAATGACATGAAAATTTACAACTGGATGAAAACGCCAAGCTACGAAAAAAAAAATTTCACAATAAATAATAGATAATACACTCAATGGACAAAACTCTTGTTAGCATTTGTATTGTACATATATAACCTTGTCCAATCACCTCAATACAAGCATGTTGGAGAGTGAAATAATTTAATAATCCCATGGATTCTTGTGAAGTTAGATTCAATAGTTCCATTCGAGTTATGGGTCTATTTTCCAAATTGGAGAATAGGAAATATAGTAGCCTTTTTGAACACTTTTTTTTTTAATTTAGTGATCCATATTGGAAAGTTATTTGGTTTTTATTTTCTTGCTGGGATAATGTAGTTTTTGTTATTACTTATCTCGGAAAATTCACTTTGCTTCTAATTTGTAGGGTTTTTTTAGATATCTTAAGTGTTGTTTTTTGTGTCATATATCGTGATAATGTTGTGGTGTTTGTTTTCATTTGCTAGTCTCTCCATAATTATGTAATACGTAAGATATCATTAATAAATGATCGATGAATTTGTATAAAGAGTAGGTGATAAAATTTGTATTTATTGTGATGTTACTGTGGATGTAGACATATTATAGTGGATGTTTCTTATACATAAATATATATATATATATAGTTTAGATGATGCCTTGGAATTTTATATGTGGTGCAAAAGAAAAGATTATATACTATATTATACATACATATATATATATATATATATATTTCATATGCTTATATATAGGCAAAAAACAAATCTTTGGATGAATGTTCGGGTCAAAAAAAACATGTAACTATGTGTACGTGCCCACTTTTATAAAGAGTGTGTGAACTCACAGCTGTGTGTATGTGTAGCCATAGATGTTTAGGTATCTGGCCGTGGAAGAGAGTTTTGATGAAAACATATTCACACCATTTATCATCATCATGCTGTTCATGTGTACATATATAATGTCTGTGTGTATGTGTGTTCGTGTATATCACAATCTTCAATCATTTACGATAACATAATGTTTGTGTACTACCATCATTCAGCTATATTGCTCCAAAAATATTGTGATTGAATTTTGACAACTCCATTTCCGATTTAAAAACAAAAAAAGAATGTGTGTGTAATGTTGGTTGGGGGGGGGGGGAAGCAAACTTCTGTTGAATGTTCTTTGCGTGTATGTGTGGCGCTTGATGGTGACAAAAGCTCAAATATATTTGAGATTCAGTGAAGTAGACTGAATAAGCTTTATTAATGAAATTCATTCTCGATTTGAACCAGGTGGTAGAGTTGGGGTAGGCGATAAACAGTCGAACCTTGATACCTCAGAACTGAAAAAATCAGTTAGTATTTGAGTAAAATAGTAAATATCACACCCACAAGTTAAGTGGGGTAAATAAAATCCTATTTCTGTATTAATTATAATCAATTAATATTAATTAATTTCATTGCCGTGCTGGTGTTGCAAGACCTCGACCTAAGATTTCACTTTTTCCTAATGTGATCATAGCTTTGTAAGCTATAAAAAATTTTCATTAGGGAAAAACACTGTCCTGATTGGTCTTTGGTTAAACCATAACCATCAAAAACTGTTTTATAATCTTGAAAAGAGTTTACAAGGGTCAAACCCAATCGTCCTTAGTTCTGGCATTTGCATGAGAAGAGTTATTATTATAAGTCATAATTATAGCGATAATATAATGCCGCAAGGAGCTTAATTGAACTTGGTGAAAGTTAGACCGTATTTGCTTAAGTTTATGATAAGATCACAATTCACTTTCCAAAAGAATATCGTGTGAATACCGTTCAATTTGCTGATGAGAAATCAACAATTTTGAAAAGGAAATGCTTTGAGATTGGATTGATACCTAATGTTCAGGAGAAAACTTTTTTTTTTCAAGGCATCAAGGTTCTACTGTATAAAGTTTTTGATGAAATTTTCATATATTTCGCTGATGTTTTTTTTATGTTTAATGACCTGAGTATCAAAACGATAATGATTTGGGGCATCCTGATATAAAATCAGCAGTCTTATGTATTGATTTATATATACATATGTTGGTAATGTTATTGCTTTTTTTAATGCTTCTATACACCTTATGGTAACAACACAACATCATGATATAGTTAGTTTATATACTTATTATTTCAATGCATGTTTTTTTCATTTTTAGTCCTATTTGATGCATGTGTATTTTATACTATTTAGTTTTTGTTGAAATGGCAAAGAATAATGATATAGTTTAGTTTCCTGTGTGAAAAATTTCATTACCTATTTGTTTGTGGATTTTCATTTCTTTGAATAATTGAGGATTATTTCGGGACAATTATTTATTTATGATTTTGTTTTATATACATCATTTTGACGTGGGGAAAATATTTCATTTTAGACTAATTTGTGTTGCTTCGTTCATTTAGTTTTCCTTTTATTTCATTTTGCATCCATTTTTATATCATGAGAAAATTGTATTTCATTCAAAACATCTAAGCAACGTTTGGCTAAGATTTATTTATCTTTTTTTTTCAATTCTGTGGAATTTGTATATAAATGTATAAATGCTGATAACATATCAGGAGTGGTTGTTTGAAAGTTGTTCGTGTGTGTACAAATGTGGGCATTATCATGTGCAAAAACTACTGTCAGGAAAATATTTTGTTTCTGTGGATGTCTGACTAGGGGAAACTGGTTTTTTTGTTTTTTTTTGCAGTAGAATCTGGTCGGTATAGAAAGATGGCTTAGTAATGATGATAATGTACAGTTTTTAACAATTAAATTTTCTCTATCTGTAGTTGTTGGTTAAATTCAAGCAGACGTGTGAGCTATTTCTGTACAAGATTTTCAGTAATGCTGAAAAGATCTGTCTCGAAGTCACGTGTATTATTTGACTCTTGTCCATTTAGTTCTGATTTTTATGATCTACAAATGCAATCTAACTCGGTTATCATGATGGTCATCATAATGCTATAGGTTATCATGATGGTCATCATAATGCTATAGGTTATGATGGTCATCATAATGCTATAGGTTATGATGGTCATCATAATGCTATAGGTTATCATGATGGTCATCATAATGCTATAGGTTATCATGATGGTCATCATAATGTCAATAATAACCATGGCAGATTATGTTAATGAATCATTAATTTTCCAACATTAATGAAATACATTTTTTTCAGTGTTTATGCTTTTCCTGATTCGTTAGAAATTCCTCTGAGGAATATTTATGAGAAGGAAGTGCAGTTTAGTAGTAGTGTTTATGCTTTTACTTTTGTGAGGCAGGGGATGATGGTTTGCACTATATTTTTAGAATTTGAACTCTGCCTTCTCCTATTGATAACTATTGACAACAAAAACAGGTTTTTGTCTATCATAAGACACGTGCATAGAAACATCAAGTTCTCAGAAGTCACTGATCCCCTGATATATGTTTTGTTTTTCTTTCTAGTATTCATTGCGAACTACTGGTATTGTTACTGTATCCAGCATGCCAGTAAAAATTGGGAGAATCAGCTTTTTGAATTTTGGGAGTTCACCCATTCCCATCATGTGGAAAAAGCTATGCTCAGTCAGGATCACATGATACATTCAAAAGACCAATATCAATCTATATTAAATACTGAATAAATATGTGAGTTGGAACAAAATAATAGTTTTCACTGTGTGTGTGTGTGTAGTAGGAATTTGATAAAGAAAATCATTTACTTATCGCTCTAACCTAATTATTGCCAGCCTAATACAAAATATAGGTATGTTTTTTTCACAAGTTTTTTTTTTTTTTTTTGCATATTCAGAAATTAAAGAAATTTGCTGTCACTTTTGTATTACATGTTTTGCGATGAAATCTGTTTTTTTTTCTATTTGGTCCAGGTTCTACTGCACATTAAAGAAATGAATAGGTATAAAGTTTGTAGTAAGATGCCTTTCAAATTTGTGAAAATTTTGATAAAAGAATCATAAAAAAACGGAAAAGGAGGAAGGGACTGCATGAAGTTGTATTTAAGAGCTCACCAACAACTGACTATACATAAATATTTAGAACGAAGTTTTTTCTGGCACCAGCACTTTTCGTACCAGATATTTTTAATCTTGAATCTTATAACATTTGCAATAGCTTCAAACATTATTGGAAAAAAAAAACTTTTTCACATTTGAAAAGCACACTTGTAGCTGACACTGAAGAAGAAAGAAAAATTCTGACGTTATCTTCAAGGGTCCATTTTGAAAGTCCATCTTTATACTTGTAAATAAATGAGCTTAATCCTTCATAAATGTGTAAAAAACGTCTGCACATGTGTGTGTATATGTGCGTTGCATATAGTGTGGTTTTACTGCAAATTTCTTGTGATTGTTTGTGTACAATGTGGGAGTGTGCATGTGTTGGAGATTTTGCAGTTAAAACTGCTTTAACTGTTTTTTTTTCACTAGTTTTTTCTGTCTGTACCCAGTGGCTTTGTTGAAAGAAATTACTGTAGTTGTAATTTAGTTTTAAATGTGGTATATTTAAAATACTCTTTCATGGATCTGTGTGTATGTATTACATTACATTGAGATTAGCAAAACACATATTTGTAAGTATATCTATATATATTCATTGCTAATGGTTAATTGATCGTATGCTATGTGTTACACGTTTCAGTACTTTGCCCTCCATAATATGATGCTGTGTGATAAATGGGATGTTCACTGTTTGGATCTTATTGTACCAGCCTGTCATTCGCTGCTGTTTCAAATTATGTTTTGAATTGTTTGAATTTGTTATTTTGAAGAAGCATCGTAGTTATAGACTGTTGCTTTAGATTCTAAACCTTACTAGTTTATAATCTAATAACCCTCTAATTTTAAGTTTGTTAAGAGCTAGTTTAATCATGGGGAGTGGGCATGACTGCAGACGTACCTACCTTTATTTTTCACTTGCAAAAAAGCTGTCAGATTTTGAGAGACTTTATTTTGGAGAATATTGTCATGAATTGATTTCTTTTGACCTAGACACGATGTCAGTAAGTAAGGTCAGGTGGCAGCACCAGCAAGAACACGAACCAAGCACAACTCTGACAACATAAATACATTAGGGCTATGCATATACATACACAACACATTCCAGCATGTACCGATTCTGTAGAAATTCTGCTCAGGAATGTGTAGGTGTATATATGATTAAGAGGTAGTAAGTATGGTCTTAGAGCTAATACTATGATTGCTGTGATTTATTTTATATACTAAGACTATTGACGATTACTGGATTCTTATATGCTGAACGACGATATGATATCAGCTTATAATCATATCTATAATTTTTAATGCCTGTTATCGTAGTTTGTTTGTGCTGCTACTTCACAATACTCAAACTTCTGCTATATTGCAATTTACTGCTGTTGACAAGTTCGGTTGGAATCGAAGGCACCCTCTATCTGTGGTCTCCTTAAGCCTGTTAAGAAAAATATCTTATCTATATTGTTCGAACCTGGGATCCGCTCGTAACCTTCACAGTGGTAGACAAGCATCTTACCACTCCACTCGTTCACAGTTTGTTTAGGCTGAATGTTAGGCTATGTTATGAATTATGATTACCAATTGCTGATGTTTTTATGATGATTATATCAATTTATCTTTTGGAAGCCATGATTCCCCCCTTAAGGTCATGACCCTTTGACCATTTCCTGTTACACAAACCAAATTTAGGCCTGGTGAGGTCATGCACTTCAGAAGGTTGGAAATTTTGCAAAACTAGCGGCTTTATTGGTCCTTCTGTGTTTTGCACTTTTTTCCCTTGGCATGTGTTCCAAGTTGCCTTTTTGATTATCAGATAGATTGAAATTTGCTACATACATTGTTACACAAGATGTACTGGGACATCACAGCAAATATTGGAAGTGGTCACCATTAGAAAAAGTGAATGCTTGCACATGTCTCTCTGTGTCACAGAAGTTAGCCACCAACACTTCAGAAGTCGCAGCTCTACAATAGGTTGTGGTTGTTGCGATAAACTTACCCTATGGAAATTCTTCACTACACTGTGGTTTTCAGATGAAGCGTGGTTTTGTTTGAGTGAGGTCCTAAATTCCAGCTTCAGACTCCTGAAAATCATGCATGAAACACTTCTTCCTGGTGGAGAAAGAGTATGATTTACCAAGGTGTTCCCATTTTTGCCGTCGTGTTTGATACAACAGGATATCACATTCTATGCGTGAATCTTCCAAGAGGTTGTAAATCAGTTTGATGAAGAACTCTGTACTGGCTATTTTTCAGGATGGTGCCATTTGCCCTGCACCATCATACTGAAAGTATCAGTATTATGTACCACACTTCCAGTGCCAGTGTTAAGGGCATTGAATCACGTTTTCCCCGCAACCACTGAGGATTTGGAAATTTTGAGCGCAAACTCCTTATCTACAGCGATCTAGGAGCCTGAAAATTTTTTTTATTCATAGCAAGGGTATGTGCATAGAGCAAATTTGATTACATTATAAAGAACAATTCTTTAGGTACTGATAGCGAGTCAAGCATCCCATATTTTCAAACTGAACTATTTTTTCTCCTTTCAAAGCTTCTAAAGCTGTCATTATCATAATTATCAATTTATTTTTACCAATTTTCCATTTATAGCAGACAGGCTGGTACACCATAGCTGCGAAAATGAGAATGACACTTGTTAGTTTTTAATTATGTTTTAATATAATTGTGGTTTTTATTTTATTTTTTTCCCCAATTCATGTTCATCCGACTTTATACTATTCCTATGGAAAAAATTGTCTGCTAATGAATTTATCATTATAATCACCTCGTTCTACGATGTCGTGAAAATTTTAGAAATTTATCAACTTAGCAAAATTTGTAGTTTTGTATTTAGGGAAGTATTTTTAGGGATATTAATAGAATATATACATACATATATATATAAATAATGTCGTCACTTTTTAATGTAACAATCTCAAGTGTTATATTTACTTTCTATCGAGACGTAATGGTATTAATAATAAATAAATAAATATATATATATATTGTGATTATATAACTAATTAGAGGGTGCTTTGTTCGAATTCTTTTTTCTTTCTCCGCTTGTCGTGTTATTATTTTGCTTTACGCGTCTGTATATATATACTAAGCATTTATATGAACAACTGTATTTTTACTAATGATGTTCTTAATAGATATATATATGTATATTAGTGTGTGCCTGTGACAAAAAAAAATTGGTATGCAGATGGAGTGCGAGAGGATTTATTTTAGATTTTTTTTATGTTTGCTGGATATGTTTTGCCAGTTGCTGTTTTATTATTGTATGCAAATTTATTATGAGCTGCATCCTTCATGTTTTTTCATAAATTTTTCAATGATTCAGAAGAAGAAAAAGTTTTTAATTGTTTGTTAGTCAACATGTTTTGATTTACCTTGTCCCTAGAATAATTAAAATTCTGCTATTTTTGCACTTCAAACTAAGAAGATTTCTGTCATTCTTCAAAACATGGACATCTACAGTAATACTCAGTTACAACAGTAAATCCCTTTAAAACAATTTTTTTTTTTTTTCAAATCTTGTTAATTGCCTACAGTGCAATGTTAAACTCCTCTTGATATAACAATATCATTTACTGTGATAAATCCTCTATAAGGATATTTTTTAAAGAGATTTTCAAACTAACAATGCATTTTCATCTTCCAAAATTGTTAATTGTGTTGCATATAATTTTAACTTGTCATTTGTTTGTGTTCTTTAGAGGGTGTTTAATATCAGCAATATTGTGCATCATCATTATCACTATGCCATACCAATCAAGGAATAGCCTAGGAATTACCTATTGGCAATATTAGTCTTCGTTCCTGTGCAGGGGCTGTCTTATGAGCCATCGCAGTCTGTATCAACTGACTTCATGCGTGACATCATTCCTCTGTAGAACCACTTTGCTATCTTGTTAATTACGGTAGTTTGCACAATCTACACTATTGCCCATTTCACCAATTTCTTTCTAAATTTTTTTTTTCCCGATTATTTTCATTTGTATCTGTTTATTTTTTGTTCAGCCATTTAAACATTTCAAATAATAAATTTTGCATTTGCTTATGAGGTAACTCCCACTAAGAATATTTTTCTCAGATCCATTTCAGTTTAATCACATACATTAACTTTTATTGGGTTATTGAAAGTCAACTTAAGACATAATTTCAGTCATCTAAACTTTTTGAAAATAAAAACAATTTGATAACTACGTGGTTTTTTCGGCCTAATCAGCTGGCAATATGATAGTTAGTTGCACTTATACTATAGTTGTTGTTTTTTCCTCTTTTCTTTCTTTTTATTTTTTCTCCTCTCTTATGACTTGGTTATTTTAAATTTCAGTGTAATTTATTCGTGGTCAAACTTGTGCAGATGTCCTAAGAGGTTCATTCAATGTCAGAATTCTATCATTGTCATTTCACGCCTCTTGATCATGTGGCAATAATCATGATAATTGAAAGTGTTGATGGATTTTTACTTGCCACTTGTTTTTGTTCTTTAGAGAACATCTAATATCAGCAATATTTTACATCACATCATCACAAAGTGTTGAAGTTATTGGTATTGAAATGCAAAAATGTAACGTAAAATCTTTTACGATACAATCCACATCTAACCATTAATCAACTAATCATAATTTTTCGCAGTAAATGAATATTAGAAGGCCCATTTCCTATGGCTTTTTTGCATTAGCTTTGATAATCACTGTCTTAATTGTAATTTATTTGCCTGATTTTCAAATAAAATCCAAGTCATACCACATTGCAATACAAGGAGAATTGTTTTACCCCGCCCCGGTTTCAGTCTTCTTTCTTCAACTAGAAACAGATTTATGATTTTTCTGTATGTGGGCTATTCAAAGTTTGTCACTCTTCTCTTGGTCTTATTTTAATGTTCTTGTCCACCAATTACTCAAATTTGCTTCTTCAAACCTGCTGTCACTCCCAGTAAACGCACCACTGCCTTCAACCACAATTTTTTCAAGTGGCTGATCCTCAGTCCCAGTTAGGCTGTGATACGTAAGAAATTCCATTATAAAATTCACAGCTGTTTAATTTTTTTGTGTTCAAAAGATGATTTCCTCAAGCCATTTCTATCAGTACAACTTATAGTAGAATTTATCCTGCCTAATATTTATTTGAGCTTCATTATTATTTTACGCTCAGTTATCAAATTAGCATTCATGTTTCAGGTATGACAGAAACTTTCGTTTGTGTGATTTTATCTAACAAGTTTTTACCAATCCCAAATTATAAACAACTCTACATTTACTCATTTTAATCTACATCTCATTCTAGCATTTTAAATCAGAAATGCTGACATTTTAGTTCTAAAATGATTGTTATGTTCAGAAATTATATGCAATACGTGATACATTGTTCCTATAACTGTATCTAAACCTTTACAGAAATTATGCACTGTGTTTCTGTATGGATTGACTGCTTCTCGATTGCATTGTAAAAATGTTGATTGCTGTCAGTATGTTTCTGTAGATAATAGTTATTTCCTGAGGTTTTTTTCCTTCCTTTAACAGTTATTGTATATGTTTTCTTTTTATAGAAAGAAAAAAACAAGAAACATCATCAAATGTACAAAAAAAAATTATATAATGCATTGTTGGGATTGTTGGTTGGTGTTGACATTATCAAATGCTTTTTTTCCTTTCCATTATTGTGAAAATGGCATTGTATTTGAGTGTGTATGGAGTTTACATTTTTTTTTTTTTTAAATCTGTGAAGAGGGATGTTCTTAGGCTTTGAGAAAATGGATGGTCAATGTGTGTATGGAATTTGTTTACATTGTAGTTTTAAGAAAATATATATGATGGCTTCTTATTGTATGTAATATTGGCCATTTGCTGGTTTTTTTTTCCTTTATTTTTTCCTATTTTGATTTTTTTTTTTCAAAAAGAAGTAAACATGTTCTTGTGCCTTCATATTCTGTCTCTGGTTTCTTTGTGGTGTTCTTTCTCAAGTTTCTCTATTAAAATCATTCATCTTATTCAAAATGTTTCAGCATTCATGAAAGCCCATGCGTATATATTTTTCTTGTTGCGAAGTCTTTCAACTCGCCTGTCTTAATGTGTTGTTCAGAAAAGAATATCTTAATTATATCTTAGAATATATCAGCTGAATAATAACTTTTCCATGATTTCGTGGAACATTCATAATTTTCTTTTCATCAAAATGGATATATGATCATGAACTGCATGGGTAATTTTTTTGTCAAATATTTGAACAGTTTGAAACTGATATTCCAGCAGTTCTTGGCTTTTGAGAAATGCCTGATAAATATTTGGGAGCTCTCTTTCGTTTAGCCACTAAAGCGAAAAAGGTTTGAAAACACCTGGTAATAACTGGACATGCTGGAACCCTGCTAGAACTAGATGGGGGCAGCTGTCCTGTGCTGCAAACTTTGGGGAATGGCAAATTTTAGGAGGGAACAAAAATATGTCATAAAAATCATCAAATTTTACACTGGGCGCCCTCGAAAGGAAACTGTTACTGCCTTGCTTGGAATTTTGGTTAAACAAATGTAAGTTTTTTTATTTTAAGTAACTACCACTACTAATTTATAAGTAGTTTGATAACCATGCATAAATCTAGTTATTTTTTCTGGTATTTTGCATCAAATAATTTTATTCATGCTCTCCCCCCCCAAACACAATTAAAAGTATTAAAATATTGAAAGAAAATACAGTATCTTTATGTTTTACTTTAATCAATCTCTGTTAATTCAAATGCTTTTTGTAGGTGGGTAACTCAAAATTTCTCTGGAAGAAATTTCTTGTGTGCCCCATTCCTTAGCGGCCCCTCAAAAAGTCGATCCTGCATTCTGCCCTGGAGTGCATGTCCTGGCAAGCTGTTGATAATGTGTCTGTTCCGCGGTTCTTTGTCAGACTGTTCTGAAGAGCCACGGATTGGATAGCTTGATAACCACTGCAGTGAATAGAATACTGGTGAAATCCATCGCCAAAAAATGATCGTACGAGTTGTGTTTGCCTTCTCTCTAAATCAATCGCAAGACGGATTTCAAATTTGCGCTCTAGGTAACTTTTCATTTGAACTACTGGAAACGCACACATTGATGGGGACGAAAAATAAAAATTGTAGTGCCATTTTTAATTAGTAAGAGGAATTATTTTGTTTACACTGCTCTAATTTATTTATTGAGACTGAAATAGAGTTTTTCCTAAGGCTCCTCTTGAGTCCCGGGTCAACCCATGCGTTTAAACGGCACTGGTCACACCGTCCGTAAGATAATGAATGTCCTGTTATGTTTTGTAGACAATTTTCCGAGACCGAAAAGAGCTTGACTCATAAAAATTTAATATATTTGGCCTGTCTCCAAAAGATAATTACTGATTCATACAATAGAAAGGTATGCAAAATATATTTAATGTGCTAGAAGCAGATATATAGTACGAATATTTTTATGAAATAACTTCAGTTACTTTACATCAGTGTGATCCTTGATTTTGCATAATTGTTGAGAGCTCTTAAAACTGGATGTATTTTTGAAAGGTAGCATCTCGTATCATGTTTTGGCTGTAATATGCTTCTAGTTTTAGTTTTCATAACAGCAAGTGTAGAGAAGCTAGCTTCACATTAGGTACGTACTAGGAAATGGGGTCATAACTTCATTGAAGAGAATGGGGTTTTCTTTCAAACTTATATCCGAAAAGAACAGTTTTTGTTTTGTTCATCTAAAAA
Organism: Pholcus phalangioides; assembly: GCF_987345545.1. Taxonomy (NCBI): domain Eukaryota; kingdom Metazoa; phylum Arthropoda; class Arachnida; order Araneae; family Pholcidae; genus Pholcus; species Pholcus phalangioides. The sequence goes on along the minus strand of NW_028301607.1, from coordinate 27,910,515 downwards.
TAGTCTCAAATTCGGAAAGGAAGCTACTTTAGTTTCTTTTTCCACAATTTTAGATTTCCTTTGAAAGCTGTCAATTTTTCCACTAAACCAATTTCAGTGCCTTGCATAGAGGTGCTTAACTTAAGCTCCGCAAATATATCAGAAAGGTAGGCTAATTTCAACATTCATTCTTTATCCGAAAGGTCAAAGGATGATTTTCTCTGACAAAAAGATTTCAATTTCCTCGGCAGGACAACAGCTCTCTGAAGAACATTTCCTTAAGATAGCTATCTCACTTCAGAATAATACAATAAGTGGGTATATGCAGCGCCAATTTCCAAGCAGATTTGGCTAAATATTCTATTAAGTTACCTTGCTTTTATGAAATGAACAATTTGAATGATCTCTTTCATAAGAACACCCAAATCTTCTGATAGCCTCTTGGATGCAAGTTTTTCTCTGTGCAGAAGACAAACTCCATAACTTCACTCTTGCGCGAAATCCCTGGTGTGCCCCAAGCATAGACGGTACCTAAATCAGTACAGACACAGAAAATCCGGTAGATTGAAAATGTCAGCACCTGTAGTACTGGTGGGAGGCAAAATAAAAATTCTTCCATTTCGAAAACTCCAGCATATCGTACGAAGCAATTAGTGGAGGGTCTTCACACTCACGTCAGTGGTTTTATTCCGTTGCAGACTGAATTTTCCACTTGTTTTGATGGATGAAATAACTTGTTTTTTGATATTTGTAGACATCAAAAACACGCGTGCGTATTGTGTCATTGGACAATGGCATTTGTTGAATATTTTTTGCATATTCTTCATCACGTGTAATGCTGACCATATCCATAACTGCAAGGATGACATTCACTCTCCGCTACTATACGAAGGTTTTTTAACAACTGACTGTTGCAAAGATATATTTTGGAAAGAGAGAAAAAATTCAACTGCCCCTGTGGGGAATCGAACCCACGTCCTTTCACTTTCCGGGTGAACGCACTAGACTACAGAGGCATAGATCTCTCAATCTTTCCTTGGAGCTCGTGTACACTGAAAGGGACCGTACATAGACGGGCGGACCAGACAGGCCAAGCTCACAACTGCTGACTTCGATTCCTCGCAGGGGCAGTTGAATTTCCTCTCTTTCCAAAATATATCTTCGCAACAGCCAGTTGTTAAAAAGCCTTCATATCCATAACTGCTGTCTCAACCAAATCGTCTCCAATAGTGTGCGGTTTATTTTCCTTCGCAATTCTCCAAGTTACATAACAGAAGCAGGAGTAGCTTGCTGGACAGAAAAAACTGACGCCTTTCGATTATCAAGGCGTGTTGCCCAGACTGTCTCCACGAAGAGAAGAGGCGGGACGAGATCAGACGTGTGTGTGTGGGGGAAAGGATTGACAGATGTTAATCTCAAAAAATTGCTACTTACATTCATACTCTTCAAAATGTTCACATTTCCATGTTTTGTCACGTGTTAAACACAAAAAAAAATGAAAATGCTGAGCATGAAAAAAGAAATTTTTTTGGAGGTTTTCTGAGAAGCCTCGGAGACCCATAGGTTAAGAACACCTGAAGTAAAGTGTCTCCGGCTGTTACGTTTAGCACCTTATCGCCAAACGTATAATATATAGTATATATCGGGTTCTCAAATTTTTTTCCACCCGCGGCGCCTCTTCTCCTAATTCAGTGATTATCCGCGAGCTCCTCCGGCTCCCCCAGAGCTGTAACAAAGGATATTTCCAAAATAACCTTTGTCACAGCGGTGCTCTTGACAAAGATTGGAGGCTCACCAGGGCGTCGCGGCGCATAGTTTGAGAACCTCCGGTATATATAATATTAGGAGCTATATTATTGGCAACTTCATGCAGCTGAACCACATTTAAGTTAAATCGAGAAAAAAAATGAAAGTTTTTTTTTTTTAGTGAATCAATAAATGATAATTTATTGTACAGGAGCGGCCCCCGTAAGGTTAGAGGGAATCAAACACACAACCTTCGCTATGTGTGTCTCATGCTCTAACCACTGTACTACAGTTGAATCCCGTGTTATAACGAACTCCAAGAGACCGAAGAAATCACTTCGTTAAAACGAAATGTCGTTATAATGGAATTCCAGGTCTTTGCACTGTGCCTATGCAAACTTATTTGGGGATTAGAAAAGTGTTCGTTAAAACGAGATTTTCGCTATTACGGTATTCGACTAATTGTAAACCGATCTCTCGGAGAATTAATAAGTATATATATATCTAATATGACCATGACCATACTTGGTGGGCCGGGGTCCCAATCGCCGCTGTGATAGCGGCCCATACCACGACCTCCTATATAACCTTATTGTAGGTTATCTAGGTGGTCGTGCCCATACCCCCTTCATCTCTCTTCGCCACCTGCTTAGCGAATGTGCGTGAAGCCATTAGCGTGTTTGTGCAGATTGTTCAGTTTTTACCCTTCTTGTAAGAGCTAGCACCCTTACGGGTTTTTAAATACTTAAATAGTTTGTGCTGTCGCTTCGCTCTTTTCGCTTCATACTCTCGAACCTCAATATATTGCTAGCGAAGACAGCCTACTGCCCGAAGAATCTGTGTGTTGCGTTAGTACCCCATTTCTATTCTTATCTGATACCCGGGACCGCTGCTGGGTAGGAGTGGGGGGGGGGACGAGCCCAGGGCGTGAAGTGGTTCAATTTTAAAAACGGAATCGTCTAAGGGCCGGTCAATATCTCTCTGAGTATACTGATGTCATATGCAAGGTTTACAAAATTTTCGTTCTTTATATCTAATATTAAACGTTGAAAGGGGATATGTTGGCACCATCCAGCAGTTGCCAGAAGAGTGCGCCAATCACGCGCATGCGCGGTCTGAGTGTTCAACATTCTAAACATTGCAACAAGCCGCTTTAGTTTTGCTATAAAGCTGGGTTTCCCTAGGAGCACTGAGCTATAAGTAAACTTTCCTTATAGCTCAGTGACTAGGAGTAGAACTTTTACGCCGTATGCTGGTTAAAAACGGGAAATTCAGGTTTTTGTTTTACCAATCACCGTTTTCACGCTGCACACGGCGCAAAAGTTCTACTCCTAGGAAAACCCAGCTTAACTTTTGGCATCGGTAGGGTGACCATACGTCCCGTATTTCCCGGGACAGTCCCGGTATTTTCTGTTTTTTTGGCTGTCCCGACTTTTTAACAAAAGTGTCCCGGTTTTTCCCGTATTTTGCACGAAGCCTACTTGAATTTTTATTCTTTATTGAAGTCAAAGATTGAAATTATTTTCAACTTATAAATTATATTATGATAACTGCAACTATAACGGCCGTATTCACCGTCCAGGTTCAGAACGCGATCCAGGTTCTAAACCGCGTTTCACCTCAAAATTGGTATTCACCACCCCTGAATCGAGATCCACGGACCAGCTTTTCGAGCCTGAAACTGAACCTCCGATATCGGCGATCCAGCAGGGTGAATCGAGTTTCAGCGCATGCGCAGTGAACATTATCATCGCTGCAAACACAAACATCGACATAGTAATGGGGGTCGCGCTGAATTGTTTTTACGATGACCCAGAATGAAATAGGGAATTTAGAATAATTTATTAATTATAAGGTGATGAGTGACCGCGTTTAGGTATTAAATATATGTTAAGTAATTATCCCCGATCAATGAAAGCTTTCAACTACTACTTGAAGCCATCAACAAGTCACGAAAGAAGGTGAGTAATGATACTTTTCTATGATTTCCTTCAAATCTGAACTTCATTCGCTAACAAAATGATCATTATCAAATAATGATTATTTAATAATATGAGTAATATACTCATGTATTGATATTAATGACAAATTCGTCTTTATGGTACCTAAAACAGGGTCGTAGCGGGCAGGGCCGTCTTAAGAACACCATGGGCCCCGGGCCAAGTGGCCTTTCTGAGGACCTACCAGGTAAATTACAGAAAATTTCAACCAAATCTCATTTTTGTGAGGCCCCTCTTCTCTCGAGTCCCCCGGGCCGTGCCCGGGTAGGTCCATCCGTTAAGACAGCACTGGTAGTGGGCTCTCTCGATGCAGACTTTTTTCTTGAGTGAGGGCCCTGAAAGTATTATTATGTAAAATAAAGTGTACATTTTTGTGAGGGCCCCCATTCTCTCGGCCCTTGGGAAGTGCTCCGGTTGCCCCAACTTATTTACGGTCCTGACCTAAAGGTTAAAATGGCAGGGTATAGTGTCACGCTTTTGAAGTTTTTTCCTCTGAAAATAATGTATCATTGGTCTGAAAAGAAGTCATGAATATCTCTCTTGAATTGCAGGAATAGTCACTTGTATACAGTGTATACAAAATTTTTTTTTTTTGTATTACTTGTATACAAAATTTTTTTTTCCCTAACCAGGACCATCTTAAGAGCATGATCGGGGGGGGGGGGGCCTGAGACGAGAAATTTTTCTGTGGTCCTACCTGGTAAATTCTAGAAAATTTCAACTAGATCTCATTTTTGTGGGGCCCCTTTTTCTCTTGAGGAGCCTCGTACATTAAGAACTCGCAAAATGTACTAGGCAAAAGCGATCATTACAGTAGTGCATTTTAATTCCTAAACAAAACAATATTCAACAACACTCTAAAATATAGATTTGTGTATGAAATGTTTCGTCTCTAATATGAAAATATTTATATTAATGCCAAGCAAAATATATTACCTTTTTTTAGCTTTTACCTCTTGGCAGGAATATATTTATTTGATACTTTGCTGCTGTGTGTAAACATGACATTTTCCTTCTATATTCAGTCAATCTCACTTATGATATTCCCATGTATAATATTTTCCTGCTTAGTACTCGAATTAATTTTTATTAAGATTTCCTGTTTAAAGCATTTTCCCCGCTTACATTTTTCATGGTAATTTTTTGAAAAAAAAACCTTTATAAGCAGAATCCACAGTATTTGCACAAATGAAAACACGTGCACAACAAAAAATATTTTCTGTGATGCACTCTCATTATCCAAAATCATATAATTATCAACTCATTTCATTCTATTTGTGCATCAGTATTTTGCGTATAATTATCAGTTCATTCGTTTATTATTTACAGTTAAACCTCACTACAATGATGCTTGATATAAAAATAAATCCCCTACATCAATATTTTGAAAGTCTTGTTTGGAAATTCCTATAGTATAATGTTAAACTGCTGCCACTCGATTACAGATGTGAGATGAGAATAATTATTATTTTTGATAAGAATATTCCCCAGTAAATCATAAAAGTAGTCTTTCCAAAGAATATTCTCTAGGATGTTATATATAATTATATTATAAATAACTGGAGAATATTCTTGTTAAGAATAATAAGAATATTCTCAAGTTATTTACAATAGTAGTCCTTCCAGAGTCCTTCGTTACAATATTCTCAAGAATTTTACATCTCTACTCTTAATACAACAGCAATCCCTCTACAATGATAATTTTTCTTGATTTGCAGAATATCATTTTATTGAGATTTTAGTGTGTGTTCATACTTTTCGTGCTCAAAACACCAATTCAAAAATTCATGAAATTACTTTTTAGAACCTTATTTATGTGCAGTTCATGACAGCATTGGGCAATGATTGAATGAAATTTATAATATTTAAGTAATCTATCATTACATAACCCGTACCACGTGATTACATGTGCTTTATTCGTATTATGCAGTATGATTTCACTGTGTTTGAAATCACAACACATGAGTATGATTTGCTTCATTCTTTAGGGAAATTTTTTTTCATGAAAACTATGTTTTTAATTTTTCAGATGAAACAAGTATTTGGGAGCAAAAGTAGGGTAAAAACATGAAAACTATGTTTTTAATTTTTCAGATGAAACAAGTATTTGGGAGCAAAAGTAGGGTAAAAACACATCTATGATAAAATGTGGCCACTGAAGACGAGCTGACTCAATCATGGAAGAAAATCTCAATATTTATTTACAATGTTTGTGTGTGTGTTATACGTACCATTATTATTTTTTAGCAATCTCAAATACTTCCATATAAATATGAATAAATTATTTTTGATAATTGATATGTCGTTATTTCTTAAGTGAGGAAAATGTTAGCTTTTTTTTACATAGTTTGAATTTGTGCCTTAATTATGTTCAAGTTACAGTGTAAATTTTGAAAGTAATGAATTACTAGATTGTGATTATCACGTAAATACAGTATATATTTTAAAAAAAAATCCAGATTTAACTACCAATCCTGCTAGTAAAAAGAGGGATGGAAAATGATTTTGTTGATGAATAATGACGTTGAATCTATCAATATATGTCAAGTTTTTTTTAATTTTTAGTCTTGGCTATTAGTTTACCCTTTAGTTAAACATGATTCAAAGGCAATGCATTTTACACATTAAAAAAAAAAAATTGTCCATACACTAATGCTTGTATTGACTGTCAGATTTGAAACTTTGTTTACAGATTTTTTTATTTTTAAGAATCTTTCAGCTTCAAGGACGTCCTTTCAACTTATATTTAATAATATAATGAACTGTTTTGAACTGAATCTAACTTTTTATGTAAGCTAATCAAAAAAACTAGTACACATGTTGGAACAGTTTTTTGTTGAAAAGAAAACTGTTGGGTTTAGCATTTTATACATTGAGAGGGGGCACATCTTGTGTGTAGGAAGGATTGCATGCAACTATCATACAAGTTTCAACAAATTACAAAAAATCAGTCTCAGATATTAACTTATTTGGCTAATAGGAAATATAGCTATTAATGTTCAGTAATTTAACATTCAATGTGCATCACAAGAATTACTATTAGCATAAAAAAATTTTTTTGAAATCAAATTCACTGAATTTTGTACTTTTTCATTTTAATATGTGTATCTAAAAATTTGATTTCAGGTACAAAACAATCATAATTTAAAAAATATTCAGATAAAAATTATTTTTTGAAAAATTTCCAAATTTATTAGTATTTTTTAAAATATAAATTTTACACAATTGCGACCCTTTTTTCCTTCATTTCATTCACGATTAATAAAATTTGAATGTGTTACTTTTTTTTCAAGGAAATGAAAAGCGCATATAAGCTGATTGTACGTGCGATATATAATTTATCTAATCTGAGAATATTAGCAATTCCGTAGCGAAATGAAAAACCATTATAGATATAGCGGAAGTAGGAAAGAAAACCGTAGCTGGAATGAAATGGAATTTCCATTAAAAAGGGGATGATAAAACCATATTTTGCTTATCGAAAAAAAATTGTTGAAAAACGTAAACACAAGAATCCTACCGTTGAGTTTTCTACTTCATTAGAAGATCAAAAACCCTTCATCCAATCAGCGTCGGATCTACTCTCGCCAAGCTAATATACGCCAAATACTCGCCAACTGAACCGAGTTTCACTTGATACGCACTCGAGACTCACTGGTGAATGCCAAATTCGTTCTAAAACTGAAACGGGTTTCAACTGATCCGCGTTTCAGGACTGTGAGTGGTGAATACGGCCGTAAATGAGTATATGAATCTCCCACATTTGTCTTGGACGAAAATTTTTTTTCGTGGAATTCATTTTTATCCACTGCAATAAGCAGTAATGCTGCATTTCCCGCCATTGTGATTTCATCGTTATTTCAACAATATTTGGCAACTTTTTTCGGTTTTGGCGATAATTGGCGATGTCCCGTATTTTCCCGTATTTGGAATTCCAATGCCCCGTATTTCTCTCGAGGAAATATGGTCAGCCTAGGCATCGGGAGCTTTCTGTACTTTCTCGCATTCTGTCCCAATTGCCTGAAATATGGTCAAGATATCGAAATCACTCAAAATGCTTGATTTCGATTTAAGAACTGAAAATTATTTGCTAAACAATGATAAAGTTTGTATCCTTCAAAAAAAAACAACAACAACAATATTTTGTTTTGTTTTCTTGTCAAAAAAAGCGGAAAATTAGTTTCTCAACAAAAATGAACGGAAAGTCACAACCAACAGCGATTCATGGATGTAAGTCACGGCCGTTTGCAACACACACTGTTTACATTCCACCCGAAAAAAAAATACTAATGTTCCCATGAATGTCGAGGAAGATTTCATCTGTTTATCGTCTGCGATGAGATTATCTTTGACCAAGACTCAACTCTGGATCTTCTATCGTGTGAGGTGCTTTCAATGAGCCATCGTAAAGCAAAGAAATAGAGGAACAAACATGGCTGGTAAATATTTGAACTCAATGGGAAATTACTTTGCCGCGAATTGTTCATGTGCATTTACTAAGCATACACTAAATAATAACACTACTGATACTAGTTAACCGCACAAAAATGCACCTTGTACAGTCATACATGCTCAGCCCGTGGCCCTCGGAGTCATCTGATGTGGCCCGCGACCTCGGACCTGATTTTGTAAAGATGAACTAAGCGGACCATACGAACAGCTGTCGTATGGTCCGCCACTTGACGATGTTTGGTGCCATACATGTCTGATGGCCCGACGAAGAGTCGCCAAGTCCGTCAGACACTACGGAAGCCGAAAAAAAAAAAAAAATCACCAGCGTGCGGAACATAATAGAAAGCAAAAGCATAAAAATAGGAAAAATATCAGTTAAAAAAATTACACATGGGCCATTTTTTAGTAATAAACAGATCGGGGCATGAGGAATTCCGGGCATGTGGAATAAATAAATATTCTATGTATTAAAAATTAAAACCTGGACCCTGTTTTTAATAATAAAAACGCATCGGGGCATAAGGAATTCCGGGCATGAAAAATTCTCTATAGTTCGTTTCAGGTTAACTTTGCGGTGAAGAGAAAGGTAGAGAGTGTATTCCTTCGCCGCAAAAAAAGTTCCCATACATCAGAGGTTTACGGTGATCCTTCATGCAGAATATTTCAATTTTTTCTATGGTTTTAAAAAATACTGAAAAAATATCGTTTTGAGCCGATGTTTAATCGTTTAAAATTTTTAAATTAGAAAAAATATAGGTTACCATTATCGAAAGTCCATAGCAACGGCAACAACATTCTGGCGCGATATCCTAGAAATTTTCTCCGCCAATATCACTGTCGTGTTTTTTTCGTTACACCAAATTATATATACTGAAATATACATACATATTTTACATCGCTATTCTCGGTTGAATTTTCCATAACGATACAATTTTTCATTCAGTTTTACATGCAGTTATACACTTACATCAATGCGAATATTCAATAAGTTTTTTTCTCCTGAAAATAGGCTTCAGTGAATTGATATATCCACTCGTAGATAACAGGAAGTGTTTCTCTTCCACGAAAGTGTCGATTGAGAGGCCCTTTATGGGTGCAGAAGTTTTTGGTTTTAGATGCTCCTTATTTTTAATTATTTATTTCTTGCCACCTTCCTGGGAGGGTAGTGGTTGCTGAATCCCCTATTGCCGATCACGGAGAGTGTTGACACGAGTCGAGTTTTCACTCACACAAACGCCATGTTCCACCCAGCAGGGCCACCTGTTTCTGCAGATGCCCCTTGCCTTTAGTTTCTCTTCAGATAAAATAAGTGGGGGGGGGGGGAACACAGTGGGTTTGTGAGGTTTTCACCACACAGGGCCCTGCACTTGAAGGAGTCCCTCATACGTGGTAATGTTTTAATGTTTTATAAAAACAAGTTAATTTTTTTTCCCACAAAAATATAACAAGATAGCTGTGTTTCAACTATAGAAACGATAATAATTATTCCAAATAATACAACAAATAAACGAGAATTATTCGCAACTCGAAGGAGCCCCTCATTTTTTCTACCTGCTCCACGTCTGGTAATGGTGGTCCTGGAATTGGCCTAATCTAATAACATTTTATTTTGGGCTTGAAGTCAATTTAACTTCGATAATAATGCAGTTATTATAAACAATAATTAAAACAATAGATGGATTAAGTGTAACCAATTTTTCAGCTAGTTTTTGACACTTAATACCTTTGTTTTTAATTATTTTCTTCTTCCTTCCAAAAATTATAAATGCCTTTTTTAGTGCCTATTTTAGGTATTTTTAGTGACTTTTATCCCGCCTATTTCAATCATTTTTAGTGCCTAAACTTCCGGGATCTGGTCATAATGGTTTTTTTTTTTTTTGCAATTTGGTGTGTATAAACTATTATAAAAAATTGTAGTTTAATTTTTTTTAAATAAAATTCTTTGTGTACTAACTTGATTGATTTGCAAGAAGTTTTGCATATTTTGTGTGATGTTAAATAAAATAAATTTATATATATTTTTTGCTCAGAAGTGAATGTTGGAAACGTGTCTGAAAGATCTTTAGTTGCTCCGAAACGAATGGATTCAGAAGAAGGTCTAAGGTAACTCTAATCTTATGTATGTAAAACTTTATTTTCCTTATATGAGAAGGCATTGGAAAATTAATGGCTATTAACCTGTTTAATGTTTTTGTTTCCCCCCCCCCTTCTCTTTGAAAAGAAATGTATTTTTTTCTTCCCTAATCAGGATACGCTTATTTGAAACATGATTAAATTCATGATTTAAATCACAACATTAAATTTCATTTTTCCTTTACGTAACTTTAATGATATTGAAGTAAAAATAACCTGGTATGGTATGCACGTTATTGATATGTGGTTAAGTTCTTCATTAAAAGAAGTGTAGAAGACTTTTTGGTAAATACTGTTCCAGATAATGTCTCACAATTCCTTGAAATGATCAGAGGATGAAGCAGTTTTCACGATGTCACAGATTTACTCACAGAAAACAGCTATTTTACACATATTTACAAGCAGACAGAACGTTATCGACAAATAAGAATGTTGCACTAAGCTGTGTTCCATTTATGGAACAGTGGCCTTTAAACGGTGAAAGTCCAACAACACTGACTCTCCCCATTTCTGTTCGTGCATCATTTTTATATACTCGTCGTCGAACCTTTGAGAGACAGTGTTTCCAGAGAATTTTATTTCGTAGTACCAAGTTGGTGGCGTTGCTTCACAAAGATCAAAAGAGATTCTCTAGGCAAATCTAGAAGCTTCGAGCATATCTTGACATTTCCGGTTTGGCAACAGGAGATTACTGTACTGAGGGGTTCTTCAAAAATTGTGAAAAGACCTAATTTTCGTAACAATAAAGACTTAAACCTAATCCTGAGATATAGTGCAGAAAGGAAGCTGTTCTATTTCCTAGATTTTGTGTATGGAAAAAATTGCAGAAAAATATAGGGAGCTAAACTTATAGATATAACTGCGCCAAGTATTTGCAATGCATTACAATGGGACAATGTTGTTCTCCTGATAGAAAAAACAAAAAACAGAGAAATTAGTTTTTATATAACGCCTCAAATTCTATGGCCCCTATTACTGATTCAAAATAATAATAGACGTTGTACCAACATAAATATCATTGGACATATACTTTTTTTTACTTTTTTGTTCGTTTTTTTACCAAAATTCATTGAATCTGTGAAATGAAAAAAATGTAAATTACTAAGCAACATCATGCAAGTCGGAAACAAATAATAACACTGGGGAAAAATTTATAACTGATCTGAGTTATTTTCTTATTGCTGATTTCAAATCTGACATCAATTTCTCTCTGCAAGTGCTAGTTTTTATGCAGTTTGATATTATATACTGATACATGACCAAAGGTCTCCCGGGCTATCGACTAACGACTTACACTAGCCTAGTTGTACTACTATATAAGATTCACTAGTGTGCCAATTTATCAGTCTGTAGCATCAGATTTTTAGTATCAGTAGTTTTATAAATTTACTTCCAGTGGCTACTAGAGGGCAGCATTTTTCTAACATGTAGGGTGTGGCTCAGGGGCGTAGCCAGAAATTTTGTTCGGGAGGGAACCACTTTCATTTCGTATGGGACCAAAGTGATAGAACAATAGATTTGGCCATCTTTTTCCCTTTTTTTGGTCATTTTCTCACATTTCCCAAGTCCCCCCATGCTATGCCCTTAGTGTGGCGTCAGGAAGACAGCCATAGTACATTTCAGTTGCAGATGTGATAAGGAAATGTCATATTCTTCTCTCTTTTTAGTGTTATTTTCGTGGAGTTAATTTCAAATCTGATTCATGGCTTTTCAAGTAGATGTTGATGTTCAAATAGAGTCCTGATTCATTCTGTTAGGTATGTGATTGCTACACACTTGTTCGTCAAAGGTGAAATATTTCATTGTTTGTGGAGCGTTCTTATAAAGCCTATTTTGAAATTCAACTTGGGGACTAAGACAGGAAATGGGCCACTCATTTTGTGTCATATTATGAGGAATTGCTTTGTGACTGAACTAAAGAAAATGAAAGGGTTTGCCTTTTGCCATTCCCATGGTTTGGCGGGAACCCACAGATCACATAACTAATTGCTATTTTTGCCTGGTCAACACAAAAGATGTCTGCCAGAAAAATCAGCACAGGATCTCTTACCATGATATTGCATTCATTATTTGACCGATTCCACACTCGGAGTAACTCCCAATTCCTATGTTTAATGTTTTCGGTGCATCTGAAGATGAAGACACTGAGCAAGATCAGCAAATGTGTGGTGTGTTTATGATATCCAGCTTCCAGAAATGATTGCAACATCTCAAGACTCCACATCTTTTGAATGGAGAATCAAACAAGATTTCCTTCATAAAGTCCACAAATGCAAGAGTTATAAAAAGCAAATTCTTGCTTGCAAAGTGCCAAAAAAAAATAAATTCAGAAAAAACTTAAAAATGCTATTAAAAAAAAAATTGAAAGCTTATAGGAAAAACTAAATCCAGATTTGAAATCAGCATATTCGAATTAGGTAAGATCAAGTGTTTGTATAAATGCAAGAAAAATTTTGTTCCCCAGTGTAATGAATGCATGAATCAATTGCGCAAAGGACAATCTTGTCGATAGAACGCTTTTTATTTAGTCAATAGAAGCTGAATTGTCCGTTGGTTGTACATGGAGTGAATTGAGAAACCTTGCACCATATGTGATACTGAGTTGCCACCAGGCATTCACTTTAATGGGGTGAGCCCAACATGAATAAGAGCACTTTTCTCTACAAGGAAAATGTTAATCCATGGAGTTAATTTGGGCGCTTGTGACCTTTCATGGTACATAAACACAAATTTTTTGGTGTTCATATTTTTTTACTCTGCAGTTTATTCATTAATGCTGAATTAAATTTTAGAGATTAGGTGAAAAAAAACCAGGTAGGTGATGTGAAAATATGCATTCTTAATGATTAACAAGATTTGTTTTAATTCATAAACAGCCAGTTAATTTCAATAAAACAAAATCTGTTTTAAATTTTTTTTTTAATATCTGATTTTTTCATACCCTGTCTCTAATGTAGGAATCCACCAAAAGTGGAAACCTGAGACTTTTTGAAAAGAAGGAAAAAGAGCTTACTGTAGTTAGATTATTTTTTATATGCTTGCAAAGTATAAAGGATTACTTGCACATGCAAGTTTTAGTGATTCAATAACGAAGTTGATATAGTACTATACTACATGGAGGTTGGGAATATCTATGGTTGAATATTAGTCATTACAACGTACGAGTGTACGAGTGTGATGTTTACCAGTGGATATCCTCTTTTTTTGTGCGACAATGAACAACAATTGATTGCATAAGTTGTTCAACACGTTTAGACTCTGCATACACAAATCTGATGGTGGTTTTTTTTTTCACTGTGGGGTTTTCTCCTTTTGACTTCAGGTAGTTTAAACCCTGACTTAACCAGTAATCTGGCTGTGATTGCCTATGACATTGTGGCCATACCGAACGGTGGTGCCGTGACTGTGTATGACATTATTCCAATTTTTGGTCTTGGATATGACAAAATAATTTGTAATAAAGTTGCAAAGGTTTTGGCAGCTGGTTGATGCAAAAGTAAATTCAGGAAAAAAAATTCAACTGGCTTTGCAGGGAACCTACGTCCTTTCACTTGCGTGCTTGCCCTAGACTACTAGACTACACAAAGCCAAAACCCTGGTGAAGAGTTAAAGAATCTATAAAATTATTTTCTTTTCCCACAGTTATAACAGGTTGCAAGCCGATCTCCCCATTAAAAAGTCTAGCTGCAGAGAGCAACAGGCCTACAATCGTAAAATCTTCAAACATTACACTTCACTCATAGTTCAAAAAATATGTGGTATATGGCAGCACTATAACAAGCATTACATGCAAACAAGCTTCACGTTAGGTTCACAACACAAACACGCACATTCCAACATATACCAATTCATTAGAAGTTACGCAGAGGAATATGGACGAGGTACATGTGTGGTTTAGTAGTAGTCAATAGGCGAAAACATTATTACGGAAAATATTATTTCATCACATTGTACGTATTATACATGTATAAATGCCTTTTTTCTTTTGTTTACATGTTTATTGTTCCTAAATGCTGCTATTTAAGAACATGTTTCTTGTGAAGGATTGAAAGAGGGGAAAACAGTACTGACCATATCAAAGCAGCTAAAACAATCTTGAAGAACATGGAGCTAAGTGGATTCGGCGGTGCTGCAAGAAATATTGGTGATGGGGATATCAGAGACCTCAAACTTTTGGATCCAAATCATGTAAGTGCAAATTTTAAATACTTCCACACGTGGAAACCGTCCACTTATCTGAAACCCCAGTTAATTTGAACAGCTAACAAAAAAAATTGGTGGGAAAATTGCAGAATCAGCTGCGGAAGAGACAAGAAATGTTAATATAAAATCCATATTGTAACACCCAATACTCTTTCTTTTTACATGCGCATAATGAAACAGTGGACACAGAGCAGTCTTCTAATCAGAAATCAGATGCTTTATCAAAAGTGAAAAAAGATTTAATTTGGTAAAGTGACGCAGCCGCCACAGTTTTTGTGGCAGTTGTCTTTTGATGTTTCATGTTCAGAACAGGGCTCAACAAATCCCTGGTCTCAGATTGCCACAGTGACTGAACAATTGACATTGGAAAGGGGGGCTATATATATATTTTTAATGTATTATACAACTAAATTGAGGTGTAAGGGCAACACACAATTTTTGGAAATTACAGTATTTTAAAGTGTATAAATTCAGGGCGATTATAATTAATGTTCCTGTACACTCAGTAAGTTTTCTCAAAAACTGCTTATTCGAATGCAACCAAAATTTTTAGGATATTTTAATGAGATCTTGGGAGAGAAATTTATGAAATTAAAAAATATAGTTAAATTTTTGACCACTATAGCATATATACTAAGTTTTAATGGAATACGTCTACATAGGTCGCTCGAATGGGCACTACGTAGGTCTGAGTAGTTTCAGTATACTGACATTAATGACATTACTCCGACCTATGTCATGCCCATTCTGGAGGATGTATTCCATTGAAACTTGGTATATACCAATGTTTTCCAAAGTGGGCAATATCGCCCCCTGTTGGGCGATAGAATGGTCCGGGGGGGGGGGAATAAAAGCTACGGTTGTAACATAAGGTCCTATGGGTTCACTTGAGTTGGGGGCGATGAGAAAAAAATTTCTGAAGAAAGGGTGATGGAACAAGAAGTTTTGGAAACTATGGTATATACTCTATATGGTCCACGGGAAAAAGCATCACTTTTTCACCTGGTGGTCGAAAATTGAACTGTTTTTTTATTTTGTAAATTTCTCATAAATCTCATAAAAACTTAGCTACATTCAAAACAGACTGCTTTGGATTGTTCTGCAACAGGCCCCCAGCTGAAATAAGTTGTAATAGTTGCAAGTAGCTTTTAAAATTTGCCATTTCGAGTGTGTATTTACGCTTCTGATCAATTTGGCCTTAATTGAAATATTTCCTTGATTTAACTAATAAACCTGTTGGTTCCTTTTGTTAAATCAGGGGTTAGACTGTATATGGCCTGTAGACTGAAAAGGTTGTGCACACTCTGCTTTAATAGGACTAATAAGTTGTCCGTTATAATGAAAGTCTGGGTTTATAACAAATAATTTGTATAGAGCTGTAATGTTACAAATGCTACAAAGTATACATCAATGAAAGTATGGTAGTTAGCTGTAAAAAGTGTTTAATATATATCAAATAAAAAAACAGCCTTCAACATAGGTTGAATTGAAAAAATATGTATGAGGGAGAAAAAGCTTTAGCAAATGCTAAAATGCTAATGATTGGTGGACGGATGTCTACTTATTTCGTACCTCCTGTATGCATTTCTGCTAAAGCGGCTACTACTTCTTTCACATTCTGACTTTATTTCGCAAAAAATGCAACTGTAGCTTAAACTCTGATACACTGCATTAACCTTAATTTTTCTGGCTGGCACATGCTGTTGAATCACGCAGCGCATTCATCCATCTTTATAGAAAACAGTGATCAATGTTTAATCAGTTGCTTGGAAATGCTTTTCAAATAAGTTAATGCTTTTTTAAATACTTAAAACAAGTTTTAAACTCGTCAGATAAAAATTTCATAATTTTTATAATTTTTTTTAGCTTTCTATTATAGTGGGGTCTTAAGTGAGGTTCTACTATAGATAAAAACCTTTTACCAGCATGTGTTGAGCTCAGAAAATTTTCCTACATATGCATATGTAAACACAGTTCATAATTTTTTTCCTTGCATGCAGCCATCTATGATGAAGCTCCAGAAGAATCTCAAAGAACATGTTGAAAAGCTCCATCTCGAAACGGATGAGCAGGTTAGAGAATTGGTAAGTTTTACTTTTCTCTTGACTCAATTGAATATTGTTAAAGAAAGTTTGTCTTGTATTATTTATAATTTTTCTTCATTTGTTAACTTAACTATATACAGTCAAATCTCAATAAGTCAAATGTGCAGCGGCCGACAAAAAACTTTGAGGTATTGTTAGTTCAACTTATTGGAAATTCCGATTTCAGAGTGGGGGAAAAAAATATTCTTTAAAATAACAGTGTTATATTTATAACTATTATATTAGTAAAACATATCAAACTACTGGGGATGAAGAAATTTGAAAAGATGAGTTCTGTGCTCAGATGGCAAAATGTTGTCACTTTTTCAAAATTTCACAATGGCGAATTTGTAAACAGTAGCTCGCCAAAATGCAATACTGTGTTTTTTTTTTAACTTATTACAATTTG
Organism: Pholcus phalangioides; assembly: GCF_987345545.1. Classification (NCBI taxonomy): domain Eukaryota; kingdom Metazoa; phylum Arthropoda; class Arachnida; order Araneae; family Pholcidae; genus Pholcus; species Pholcus phalangioides. Next base: position 27,893,509 of record NW_028301607.1, on the reverse strand, counting down.
CATCTGTTGTTTCTTCATAAACAAAAAGAGAGGAAGACATAATTTTTCCACCTTGAAAAATTTTGACGAGTGAGACTCTGGAATGACATTTTGCCATCTGAGCACAGAGTTATTCTAACTTAATTATGTTCAATTATTATTAAATGAGAATATTTAGAAATAAACTAGATGCGCACATACTGTACTATGGAAACAGAAGCATACATGATACTTGTACAAATTGAAACAAATAATAAATAAAGTGTATACAAGATTCTATAAAAAAACACATCAATTTTTGGCTGTCTCTTTTTTTCTTTGCTTCTTGAGAAAATCATTCACTTTTTGCAAGCAGACAAATGAATCTGCTAAGTTCTATTGTTAAAGGCTAAATTATATTACTAAATGCCAAATTATGTTGCTAAATGTTAAATTATGTATAATTTATATTTATTATATTATATTTAATATTATGTATAACTAGGGAACTTTTGACATGGGCTATTTAGAGAAAAAAAAATTTTTTCTTCAAAAATCATTACTTATAATAGTATTCGTTTTTTTCCTTCAAAAATCATTGTTTATAATAACTTTTTTATTCTGAAAAAGAATAAAGAATGATGGAACATTTCAATCCCAAACTGCTAATCAATTTTTACTCATCCTTTCTAACCTTTCCCAGGAAACATGTCTGGGAGAAATAGCATATTTCTTACTGATATTCCATCCCATTTACTTCACCTCCCTCCAATCAAGGTGCAAGTAGTACAAATGTAGTACAAGTACTTCTTGCGGGTAGTGGCTACTCCTCATTTCATCAAGTGTCTAGTCCTCTATGCTGCTTAATTGTTCCTCAGAGCTGGTAACAATTGGCATTTTGAGTCATTGTTTTTTTCCACTATCTTCATTATGCAGGGTGTCTTGAAGTCTTAATTCAGCCTTTATCTCATTAACCGAGAGATAACAGAGGTATGATTCTGATTTAAAAAATGCTTAAAAGGTGTTCAAGAATCACTCTGTGTCAGTTTCGAGAGTGAAAATATATTTTGTCATAAAATAAAAAAAATCTCAATTTTTAGACGGTCCCTGTAATCTAACTTCCAATTGGAAAGTTATTGTCCTGTCTTTCCTGACGCCAAGGAAAAAATGCTATGTTATCAAGCTCAATATTCGCGGAGATATTTGAATTAAAAAATTAGACAAAAATTTTGAACGAACAGCAAACTAGTGGACAAAACATCTTTCCCCCTCATTTATGCTTTTCTTACACAACTTTTCCCCGATTTTTGAATCTGAATATCTCGGTGAATATTGAATTTAGAAACTTGGAATGTTTTTGTCGGCTTCAAGAGAGAAAGGCAACAACTTTCTTATTGGTAGTGGACAGGGGAACCGTATAAAAATTTAGATTTTCCATTTTATGACGCAATATACTTTCACTCTTGAAACTAATACAGAGTGATTCCGGAACACATTTTGAGCATTTTTCAAACTAGAACTATACATGTATGACAAACTGTTGATGAGATAAAAACCGAATTAGGACTTACAGGACATCTTGTATACTTCCAGTTCTTTTATAGTTTTCCTTTGTTTGTCTGGTTATCTCTCTTTCTTGTCTCTCTATTTTCCTCTGGAGTATTTAATTTTTTTTTCTGAAATTAGAGAGAAGCAATGGGCTCTCCATAGGAGCTGGTTAGCATGACATAGATTCAGACTGTTGCTGTATAGCAGCTAGAGGAACATATGTTATCAAGTTATAACTGCCTTTAAAGATCAACGTAGACCTATGCCAAATTAGTGTGACTTTTAATTGTACAGTATGTTTTTGTTAAAAATTACGCAGAGGAATGTATACAAGGTGGATGTACAGTATATTTTATATAAAATAAAGTAGTTTTGGTTAATAGTCAAATACAGCACACAGTATTTTCCAATTTCTTGCTTCAACACCCTCCTTCTCCCCCTTCCCCCCCCCCCACCCTTTAGGGAGGGGACTCGAGTTGTTGTCAGTCAAAAGAAAGAAAGAAAGTACAGTTTGACAATTGGTGATGGCTTGACTAGTTCAAAGTTATTGGGCTTTTATGGACTAAATTAACTTCTTCCTCTAATGCTTCAATGTATTTATGCTCAATATTTGCTTCAAGGTTGAAGCACCTTTAGCAAATATTTCTCGCTTGTAACTTGAGTTTACTTTCAAGTTAAGAGACTCTTAACTCAAGGTACCTGCTATTTACCATATTTGTGCAAGTTTTTTATTTTATAAGGTTTTATTTAATTTCACATTGACCCAAAACACAATTTGTTACTTTTTTTCCAACAGACTGGAGCTATTAACAGACAAACAAATGAAAATGACAGCATCGGAAAGCATGTTTCGATCCTGCAGAATGAACTAGTACTGTGCAAGAATAGGCTCTCGAAACTACACAAAAGCCATTTGAAGGCTCAGAAACAAGGACAAGAACTGAACAACAAAGTGAATGAGGTGGAAAATGTGAATCATTCACTAAATGAAGAACTTCATCAGAAGAGAAATCAGGGTTAGAAATATATTTTTCTCTATTGTTTTCATTCAGGCATAGATTCATCCTCAAACATTATTGATTGGATTGAATACATTTTTTTTAAATTAATCAGATAAATTGATCAAAATATGAATGAATGAATTTTTATACTTGTTTGATTTTATGGATATTATATTTTGTGTCCATTTCAGATATGAAACTGCAGAAGGAAATGGAAGACACTGCTCTGCAACTTGTTCAGCTGAAAGATCTCCAAGTTCAATCTTATACTGATGCTTTGATGATGTCACGAGCCAAGGAAATGACATCTAAGCAAAAAGAGGTTCTGGAAGTTGAAAAGCTCAGACAGGTTATTAAGTTTTTTGAAATTAAGTTGAAAGCGTAAATTAAGAGTATGGTTCATTTTACATGCATGAGCAGAACCTGAAGTTGGTAGAATTGTATGTAGAGGTTCTAGGGATATCTATAACACAATTCTTCCATATGCCTGAATAGCATTCATATTGTATTCTTGTATATAATGGATTCATATCTGGAGGTTTTTTCCTTTTAGGATCATTTGATCACCCGTTTGGAAGCAGATTTGCATGAACTGCAAAATAAAGTCAATTTATTCAAAGCACAGAATGTTATAAAGCTGGAAGAGTTAGTAGATCTCAGGAAAGTTCTCTTGGATGCAGTTTCTTTTATGGAGGTGAATTTTCCTTTTTAATACCAGTGAAAATATGGTCTTGTCATATAGCTTTTAAATCATTATCTTGACCTCATTTTCCTGATTTGATTATTGTATTAGTTGTGAAAAACTGCAAACAACCAATACTCAAGATTTAATTTTCCCTTTACCATGACCTATTTCATTTGAAAATAATACAGCAATTTACTATGCATCAGGTAGAAGGAAAAGTATATTGTAGTAGAGTATCACTGATGCATGACTACTTCTTGGGTTTTCTGCTTTCTTATTTCAACAAAAGTGAGTAAATTAACTTAATCATCACATTGAAATTAACATGAATTGTGTCCAACTGGTGAATAGTCCTAATGCATATGCTTAGCCCAAGGGACGATGATGGTAAGAGGGCTAAAGTAAAAAAAAAAATAGACACTGAAAAGAATCGTACAGCATTTAAAAATTTTACTTTCTAGTTCACTAATGTCTAAAATTGGGACTACTATTATTAGCAAGGCTTGGTGTGAAATTAATCTCAACACCCTGTGGAATAAAGTATTTTTGCTAATTCCTTTTATTAAGTTGTATAAATCTTTTATTTATAATTTCATAGTTGGTGATTAGCACCACAAGCACTTGAACGCTTAATTGTGTGCAAAGTGTCCTTTAAATGTTCATTACTGCAGCTAGTTTGAAGATAAAAATTCAGAATTGCCTCTGCAGATAGGGTAAGATCATAATATTTCAATTTTATATTTTGAATTTGCTGGTAGATGTCCCAATCAACGACTACTACTCTTTGTTGCAGAGCATGTGTGACTGCGATTTTGCTAATTTGTTAAAATGTTTGTTTGCACACATTTTTTTTTTACCTTGAAGTTAGCAATCCCAATTTTTTTTTCCTTATTGTATTTTTAATCACAAAGAAGGTAGTTATGTGTTTAGAAAGTAATATATATACTTCAATGCATTTATTTCTTGTTTGATTTTTCCTCTTTAAGGCCCTGAATAAGCCATCCCGTTTAAAATAAATTTTTTAAATGATTTTTCAAGCTTTCTATACATGTCAGTATCTATGAAAAAAATTATCAGCTCAAAAAAAAAAAAAAAAAATTGAGCATTTGGAGGTTGGGAGCAGGGCTGAAGATTTTTCATGATATAACCTCTAGGTGTGAGTGGTGTGAGAACAAACTCTCCTTATTCTACTATTACAAAAACAACAAAAAAGTTAATATTTTTATTTTCTATTATTTTGTGTGCTTCCCTCTCCTAAAAGTTTTGTATTACTTTTCACAAACACCTGTGCGTAGCTCAATTTACAAACTCTGAGGGATTGAACCCATAAATAAAAGCCCAGTTCCTTTTTACACGGATGAAGTTACAGACTACTCCGGATGAGAGAAATAAGCACATCTCTGTCAACATAAGTACTGCATATACTCGTGTATAAGCTGACTCTCTCACTTCAGGACCACCAAAACCACAATAAATTGGACGGCTTTTATATTGAATATATTTATATATAAAAGGAACTAAGTGCCATTAATTCAAAACTGAGAAAAAGGTATCTTCAATTTTAAAAATAATAAAAAATCTTTTTGTGTGGCAAAAGTATTACAATGGTTTACATAGTATTACAGTATTACATAGTTTTAAAAATGGTACAATGCATTAGGTCAGTGTTTCTCAAGGTGCACTTCGCAGTGAGCTGGAGAGATTTGTGTGTGCCATGCTTTGAAGTGGTTCTTTTATATGGGAAAATATCCACCTAACTATATTCTGGGAATCTGCAGATGATCTAATAATTGGACAAGGGAGTCGCGGGTGACAAAAGTTTCAGAATCAGTACATTAGATTATTGATGGGCCATTTCTAAGTCCAGAGTTTGATGGAACTCTATTTCAACCACCTGCTGCTTGTCTACCTTCCTCTTTGCAATGCAAACAAAACATAAAAGATTGTGCTTGACAGTTGAGAAAAATTTTTTTGGAAGAAATTAATGAACTTATTAACGAATTCCCACAAAAACAGAAATATTGTTTTATGCTAATCATCAATAAAGGTGAATGACATGTTTATTTCCCACATTTTTTTCCCGTCTCTCCCAACTATGAACTTTCAATTTTATAAACTAATTATCAAGTCTGTACGGGTTCGTAAAAATGAATTTTGACTGTATTACAAAATTATACCTGTTGATACCTTGGTTTGGGGGTAAAAATTTTAAGAATCATATCATCTGTCATGCAATATCAGTGTTCATTTTTACTGAATCAAAGTAGATAATGCCAAGTATAATTTTTGTTTCTTTCATGGCTGAAGGATATTCAACATGAAAAACTCCTGCTCATGCAACAATGGAGCCACAGTATTTTCTCACTTGAAAAGAGGGATCAAATCTGTGCAGATATGCATGTAACCATAAGGTATTGGAAATTTCTTCATGATGCAAAATATTTTGGCTAAATATTGTTCTTAACCGCTTCAGCACTCTCATGCATCATTGTTGGCTTAACACATGAACCCACCCGAGCATGGCCTGTAGGGGAAGGGGGGGGGGTTTAAAGTACAGAGGTGTCTCGTGAAAATTAGATCTGGGTGAAATTTCTGAGAGCAAGCATGTGAATTGGTAGGTGGGGATTTTTAGACAAGTTGAGGGCCTTGAAAAAATCATTCTGTCTGTGGGCCCATGATTCTCTTTAGACAGTCTGTCATGCATTTGATGAACTTGTTTTGTATATTAGTTGTACGTGTTCATGCACAGAAGTTTTTTTTGTGCTTAGCATTATATTCACGACTAACAACATTATTAAGTGGGATACATTTGTCCTTGTCTTTGGAAAAAAAGTGTTATAATCATATACACTATATCTCCATAAGTCTGTGTTCTTTTTGGAGTTTAGGCATTTTCTCAAAATTTCTAGAAAAATACTACTGTGCAAATCATTCTGAAATTTTGGTCACGTTGCTTGTACTCACTGTTTCCAGGGGGAACTAAGTCATGAGTGCATTTAGGGGACTGAAAAAAATATAATAAAAAAAAGGATTTAGATCAACCGTGTATGATAAAAACTTCAAATTATTTGTAACTTTTGCAAAATATTGTACTGATTTTGTGCAACGTTTATATGCATTTTCATGAGAATAGCACGTATATTCATGATGATGTAAATGTTTTTCTATAAAAATTTCAATTTTCATCGCATGTTTTTTGTTTATAACATACAAAGTTTTCTACCAATTTTTATGAAATTCGTAGAAAATTTGGCACTATGCATGAGGTACCAGTTGTAGAAATTAAGGATTCAATAATTTCTTATTCAATGAGATATGAGTATTTTTAGTAAATAATTTTCAATTGCGCATGCCCAGGAAATATCTATTTTGTTTTTTTATAATTTGTTCGCTAGATATACAATGCAACTTATATAAAAATTCCAGTTAAATGTCATCAAAGTTCAGGAAGATATATGCGATATCATGAGCTGTAATCTAAATTACTGATTGAGAGTACCTGGATGATAAGGGATTTTCTACAAATAGGTATTTTGATTATTTTATGTTCTTTGACTATTTCAGAAATAAGCCCACAGCTTTATGTGAATGACGAAGACATGTGTCTAATGCTACATAAGAGAAATGCTTGAACATAACACACGTGTATGATGTCAAAATGAGGAAACTGAGCACAATAAATCAAACAACAGAAAATAATCAAAATATCAATTTGGGGAAAACCCCTTATCATCTAAGTACTCTCAGCCAGTAACTTAAACTATAGCTCACTATATCACATGTATCTTCCTGAATTTTCACGACATTCAACTGGAAGTTTTATATAAGTTGCATTATATATCTGGCAACCAAACTCATGAGAGAGAAAAAAGAAATATTTCCTGCGCGTGGCAATTGAAAATTATTTATTAAAATACTTGTATCTCATTAAATAAAAAATTATAAAATTCGCAATGTCTACACTTTGCATCCCATGTATGGCGTCGTATTTTCGGTAATATATATATATTACTCTATAAAGGACACCAAATTTTGGCAATATAGTGGGTGTGTTTTTTCATTCACACATATGCATATACTCGTACATATAATTTAGTTTTAATTATTGATGGATGGAAGCTATGACATGTAAAGTAACTTAACTATAACAATTTAGAAATTAAATTATTCATGTTTTCTGTTATTTACTCTGAATTTTAGGAAACGTGATGATGATATTATCATTTTGATTAACAACATCGCAAACCACAAGAAGTCGGTCAGAAAAGAATTACAAGAAAATGAGAAGCTTACAATGTGGCTCATGCATATTGATTCGGACGTAGCACGTAGTGAAATGATTGTTGAAGATTGCAAGATGCGACTTCGAAATCTTGAAGAACAGTTCACATTTTTTGAGCAGTTGGTGATGCAAACAGATGAGGAGTTGGCCGTACTCGAAAGCGTAAGTGATTTTTCTTTCCAAATTATTAATCACTATACAATAATTTGGCTTCATGCTGTCAGGAGTTAAAAATGTTGTACACTCAAGTCTGATTCTGTGATTCAATGCTTTCATTGCCTGTAAAGCTTCACAATGCTGTTTGAAACCATTGGCCATGGTTTCAAACACCATTCAGATAAAAATTCTGAGTTTAAATCATGTACTGAAATAATTTTCCTTAATTTTATTGTACTCCAAAAAAGTAGATAATGATATTCAGTGGATTTTCTTTAGTTTTCTCAGTCTGAATTGTAAACTAAGTCTAAAAGTTCTAAGTCTAAAATGTCCTATGAGAATATTCATTGTAAAAAAATGTGAGTTTTAATTGACACATAAAACTAATGTTAAAACTCTTGTTGATTACCTCTTGATACATAATTTGAAGATAGTCTTGATTGTATCAAATAAAGTTACTCTACAAAGTAAAGCCGTGCGAATGAAACTTATTTGTATCACACAATTTAATGGCAAAAAGGCATGGGCAAATGTTTTTTCATGTTGCATAAAATTTATTTATCAATCAATTTCAATGATTATGATAATGGGAGCTTCATTCTGATGTGGTCTAACAACTCGTAGGTTTGTTAAGCTGTTACAATACTTGTTGAAAAATGTTTTTCTGTTTTATATACCCATATACAGGGTGCATAACAGGGGATGGCATTTTACTGTCAAACTATTGATCCTAGAGGTATACCTCTAATTAGAAAAAGTATCCAAATAACATGCTGTACTCGGGTATGTCATTCATGTTGCAAGGGATTGTACAATCATTATTAAAATAAAAATTTTAACTTTCTATACGGACACCCTATGCTCAAAAATCCAATTAGAAAGTGTTGCTCTGTCTCTCCTAATGCCAAGGAGAGTCCAAAAAATTCCAAGTTTCTTGTGCAATATTCTCTGAGAAACTCTAATTCGAAAAATGGAGGAAAGTTTGAAAAAACAGCATCAAATGTGGAAAAACCGTTTTATCCACATTTAAATGATATTTCTTACCAACTTTTCTCTGTGTGTTTTTCAAATTACAATATTTCTGCAAATATTGCTCTTAAAAACGGGGAATTTTTTTAGTTGGCATTAGGAGGGACTGGGCAACAACTTTTTAATTGGGTTTTTGACCACATGGTGTCCGTATAAAAAGTTTAAATTTTTATTTTAATAACTGCACAACTCCTTGTAACATGAATGATATATCTGAGTATTTCACGTTATTTGGATACTTCTAAGATCAACAGTTCGCCAGTAAAATGCCCTTTTACCTAGCACCACGTATGAGTGTGAGTGCGTATATTCACTTGTATGTATATATATACATACAGTAAAACCTCGTTAAGTCGTCACTCCCGTTAAGTCGTCATTTTTCTTCAGACCCTTCCAGCTCTCATAGACCACAATGTTATTAAACCCTCGTTTACTCGTCGCTAATTTTGGTTAAGTTGTCACTATGAAAAAGTTTGAGAAAGAGGAACAGACTATTTTTATGGCTCCCATTAAAAAAAGAACTTGTTAACAGCATTGCCATATGCTTAAAAGTCACTATAAAATCCTATATACCCAGACGGAACAGTTTAAGTAACGAAAGTTACGCTGGGGAAGTTAATTTGCAGAATAAGGTTTTTGGAACTTTATGGACTGTTCAAGCTAGATCTTATTTCTGCATGCGCTTCATTGGAAACTGGACAAACCGAGAGACACCCAAGCTCTGTCGCAAAAAGCAACGCAAGCACTTTTTGTCTCTGGGGTGGACAGAGCATCTCCGGCAAAACCAAAATTTATTGATATGTCAAAGATTACATATAGTGCAAGGAAATGAAAAATTATTTAAATCGAAGAATCAAATTAATGAAGTTAAAGTCAAAGTGCAATGTGTGTGTGTGTGTGTGTGGGCACGGATAATAAATAATCATAGAAAGCATGGACTCTACTAATTTAGGGCTTGAAATTTAAATAAAATATCTTTGTTGAAAAAAATTATACATTCTTTCCCAAGTTGAGGTCTTCTATTTACTTTTCCCTGCCCAGGGCCCCTCCACCAAGTCAAAAGTGTTCGAGATTACTTTGTAGTTGCATCATGAACTACTGATGAAGAATTCAAACACTAAAATTAAATTTGATGTATATGTAAAATTAATGTGCAATAGAGAGAGTTCTGTTATGAAGAAAAACTACTTATTCAAACAGTTGCTCTGTTATTTGCTGCCATCTGTTGTAAAAATACATGATCAAATATTTAACATAAAGATGTCATCTCTATAGATTAAATTAAAAAATAATAATGATTTTGAAAATTTGGAAATAATTTTTGTTTAATGAATTTTTATTATTTAATTTTTAACCCTTAGAATTTCCTACGAATGCTAAGAATCTTCTCCCGTATTTTCGGCTTCCATAATTCATAATTTATCTCCTCTTCAACTTCGATTAAAATATCATATAATCGATATTTACAACTTGGACGAGAAATAGAGAAATCTTATATTTCTTCTCGATGACTTACATAAGTTTATAATATGTTGTGTATTCTTTTTTCCCCTGTGGCGTCATCTCTCGCCCCCCTTACGTGGGTGGAGAGGCGAAAAAAGGGGACAAGCGAATTGTTTCCCTTGCGTGACCTACTTCTTGCTCAGTGTGTTGCTCTCGTGCAAGTGAGAAAAAAGTTTCCCCTTTTTTATTGAATAAATTTATATTCTTTAAAAAAAATATCATATAATGTGGCTCTGATCACAGTATTCTTAAGTTCTACCTGATCATCTTCATCCATCGTTACAAAAGCTATGAGCTTTAAAAAAAGCACCTCTCTGAATGCCAGATAAATAAAAAATTATTACTATTATACTCCCGCGCGTTGATGCGCTGACTGCGCTCACCTCCATAAAAATTATCCAATGAGCGCCTACTGGCCATTCAGCGTGTGGACAGTTTCAAGAAGAATCGGTAAGTTAAAATTAAGTTGCCCACTAAAGCGCTTGCCTCGTGTAAACGGGCCGTAACGGGGATCTATAAATTAAAAATTACTAGTATAAATCAAAGTGTACATTACATTTCACCACAATAATTTAAGTAATAAGAGATAAAAAAGATAGAAAATTGCTATTATTTTTTCTTTCACAATCTATAAATTTTATTAATACTGTTATTTTGATTCATACTTTAATAAATGTCATATTACTTTAAATTTATACGATTTTCATAACATTGCACATTAAATCTGACGGAACTCCACCTAAGTCGTCACTCCGCTTAAGCCGTCATAATTTTTCGATAACTTGCGGTGACGACTTATCAAGGTTTTAATGTATATAAGTGAAAAATTATAACACAAAACAAAAGGAGAAAACCACAGGAAAATAAATTTCCAGCTATGTGTATAATGCTGCCTTAGGTGCTATATTCTTTCTTTGAACTTTTGAATTTCAGTTAATTTTTAATTTAAAATTTTGGATGTTATGCACGCGCGCACACACACACATACAAAATGTACATTATGTTGCAAAATTAATTAATGTTTGTCAAAATTAACCAATATCTGTGCCATAGGCAGCTGAAATATGCAGTGTAGTGTAGAAACATTGTAAAATATTCATTGTTTATGTATGAAAAATTAAAAACAAAATTGATGATGAGAAGATATGGAATGAAAATTGAAAGCAGTAATCTAGGGCTCTCATGGGGGGGGGGGGTGAGAGAAGAGACCCTGACATTGGCTTGAAACAGAAAATTTCTGAGAGTATTTTGAGCCTCGAAAACCTAAATAAATGCTCTGACATACAGAACTAGCTCTGAACTGGAGATATTAGCTGTCCCGTGTATGTTAAAAATGACTAGTGTGACAAAATGATCCAATGAAGGCTTCTTTGTTGGATTCTCTTTAATTTTCTGTTTGGCTTGTGAAGTTCAGCTGCATCTGTTTTGACGTTGCACTTTGTCAAAAAACAGAAATATAAGGCAAAAAGACATTAGCGTAAAAGCTTTCTTAGTGAAAATCTATTCATTAAAGAAAACTTTTCCATAATCATATTGAATCAGTATCATTCAATGCAAGTTAATGCTTTCATCCAACATATTAAATTAATGCTTATTTTGAATAGATTTAATCTAAATTCTGAAGATTTAAGGCAAAATTATACAATGATGGGACTATGATAGTTTTTCTATATTCAGTTGTAAGTAATTCATTATTCAGTTGTCTTTTGACATTGTATATTTATTTTTTCTTTTATTATATGATACAGGCATGTGAGGCAATTTCTAAAGAAATAGAAGCCAAAGTGAGAGCACTTGAGAGAGCTTTTGCGAAACAAAGGCAGCTGGACGCTGAGCAGATGAAGAAACTTCACGATAAAATCACCATAACAAAGACATCTCAGGCTATTGAGCAAATGATCAAAGAGCAGGCATCGAAGATTCAGGAATTAGTAAGTCAATCTCTGTTGTTCAATTATTAAATTTTTTTTCTGTATTTTTTTTTTGACTATAACCTAAATTCATGAGAAACTTTTAATCTAAATATTTATATAGGATTTTTAGTTGCATATTAAAAATTGCTACATTGACTAAATGTATAATACTTATTATACAGTGGTACCTCAACTTTTAAGATTGATTCATTTATAAAAGTTTTTTTCTTATGAAAATGTTTAATAAAACTTTTTTTAAAAATGAAATAATATAGATGTTTATTCATTCCACAATTCATTATAAAATATGAATAGTCTTGTAAAAATCATCAGAATGGTAAAATATGGCGTATTTTATGCAGAAAAATGTAGTTTTGCTTGCGAGACAAATGTACTGTACAGTCCAACAACTTTGTTGGTTTTAACTTGTTCAAAGCGCCAGAGTTAAGAACAAACCTTTATCATGTGACCTGTTTCCTCATATGTTCCAGTTACATCTTTTTATAAATTCATTTAGTTAGAGCATTTTTAGCGAGTATATATTATGTTCATAACTTGGATTTTTATCAAGTTCCTTCAGATTTCATTGTGGTAATTCAAAGAAATTATAGTTGTCTTACTGTAAAATTTAGTTTCAAAAAATGATATTGAGCCAATGGTATTTCCCAAAATATAGTATGAGCATGTTAGTTATAATGTGGAAAAAATAGCAAAATACACTTGTGAGTTTGATGTAGCTTCAGCATTGTTTCTCTTTTCCAGGATAAAATTTAACTTTAATGCATTTTCTTTTTCCTTATATTCTAGAAACATATTTATTGGAAAATCATTTGCAAATACTCTAAACCAGCTGTTCTAAATCGATGCTTCATGTGCATTCTCCAGGAGCTCCATGGCTGCTGGAGGAGAATTTAAAAAAAAAGAAAACCAGCAAATTTGAAAAAAACAATTATAAATATTTTTAAATAATAAAAATAAATCAGTAACTTTGATGAATAAATAAAAAATAGGCCTACGAGGGCTCCGCCAAGGATATTTTTTACCGAAAAGGGTCTGCAAGTCAAAAAAGGCTGCTCTCAATGAACCCTGAATTGTAGAAATGCTATTTAAGTAATTGATATTTGAAAGTTGTATGGTAATGTTTTTTGTGTACTTTAATGTCATGCTTTTCAAAACCAAAACTAATGCATTCACCAAATAAGTGTAAGTGTTCCTGTTTTTTTCAAATAATGTTTTTAAAAATGCAAGCGATAAGCTACACAATGCGGCATTGTTGAAAAAATCTTCATGTTGATCAGGGATGCACAACCTCCAGCCCATCAAAGTGTTCCATCTGGTCTGGGAAAAGTGTACCGGCAGAAAAGTGTCAATCACACAACACGATAAGGCTAACATGAGACACACAATACATAGACTGACTGTATTTCCTTCATAAGAATTCGGGAAATTCTTATGGTTCATAGTTAAATGCGACCAATAGAGTGCTAAGGTTTTAAGCCTACATAGGTTAGCCTAATCCTTCTGAAAACCTGAAGTGTTCTCTTCATCTTGAAATCATTTCTGTGGTTCCACATCAAAAAGTATTTTAGTAACGCACACTTAACATGTTTTTCCAGCAGTTCAAACATTGCAGCATTTATTTGATGACTTACTTAAAATTGATAATCCATTAATTGAAAGCAATGCGTTCTTTGCACACCCTGAAAATTTACTGTTGGCTATGAGCGTTGATGACAGAGAACATATTTACATGAATATAGACAATTTTAAAAGCAAGGTAATTCGCCTCTAGAAGAAAAACTATTAGATACTTTGTGCTACCTAAGATAAACCTTGAAGCTACCGATTACACTGAAATTATTTACTGGAATACTTGCCTGTTGTGTCCTCCCCCAATGTTATGGGAAGTATATGATGATGATGATTCATCAATTCCGACACTAACCACATCAGAGGCATCAAAAATTATCCCTGCCGCACTCAGAAAGTCGGCAGATGTATCAAACTTGTTATCGAGGCCTCAACTAAAGTAAGCAGACATGAAGCTAGAGATGTAGATCTGATTTATGCTATTATCAAGATCAGTTATGCCAGATTTCTCCTCAAAGTCAGGTTTGGAACGTGCCAATTTTGGTAGCTAGTTTTGAAATACGATAATGTAAATTACACACACGCCTACTTTGAATGGTTGATTGGGTAGGATGTGGGTATTTGGTAGGATTCCTAGTTTTGAAATACAATAATGTAAATTACACACATACACACACATCTACTTTGAATGGTTGATTGGGTAGGATGTGGGTGGAACTCTAAATGCCGCTACCTCCTTGCAATGAATTCTGAATTGTTTTGTTCTGACAAAATGGGCCAAGAGTTGCACAATGAAACTTGCAAAAATTAGGTTAATTCCTGTTTTTCAAACACATTGTGTGACCAATACACATTGAAATATTAATGTTTTAATTTATTTTACTTTATTAAACTGTAAAATAAGCATAAAAACTTTTTCACGTCGATTGTAAAATTTAAAGTAAAATTAAAAAATTTAAGAAAAATGTTAAATTTCATCAATTTCCATAAACTTCATGTACGATTTGGACCAAAAGATATCGACCGGTTTTAAAAATTTTTACACTGTTTTCCTTATTATTAAAGGAGGCAACTTTTCCATGCATCTTTGTTGTGGCCAACTGTATAATTACTCTTTTTCTCCTTTTAATATTGACAGGAAACAAAGATTATTCTCGAAGAAGGGGACAAAGCAAAACTGCACCTAAAGCTTGCAGATTCAGAGGGCCATCTGAAGGCGCTGGAAGAAAATATCTTCAATCTCACAACGGAATACAATGATAAAACTGAAACCATCGCAAACAGCGAGGCAGAAATAGCCAAAGGTCATGTGATGATTGAGAAAAATCAAATGTCTCTGGCTGAAATGAATAACAGGCTTGGAGAGTTGATAAGTAGTGCAGGGGTAAGTGAATATAAATAATGCTTGAAGCTAATAATTTAAATCTATAAATTAGATTTTTTTGAGCTTGTTGGTTTAATAGTTATTTGTGAAAACCTTGGTCTCACTGTTCTAGACTGTGTTTGAAATTTTAACACATTCTTGCACAATTTGAACTTAATTTGTTGCGATAATTTAAGTTTTGATATAAACTCTTTGCAAATGGATTATTTTTTACATTTTTTTCGTCTTTTCGAATTGACTTCTCATCATATTCATGAAAATGATAATATTCATGAGTATGCAAACCATGTGAACTTTTAGAATGAAATCATAATATGTATTTACCATATCATTGTAGAAAAATTATTGTCCAAAGGATGTTTCTATCATTTTTTTTTTTTTTTTTTGGTTTGCAAGATAATTTGAATTTCCTTAAAAACTGTTCTGCAGATTGTTATAAATTAATGAAAAATTAAACTTTTTTTTATGGATTATTAAAGATTTGTTTGCTTTTTTTGTATATCAGAAGCTTTTACTTGAAGTTTTCTGGAATTGATTCTTCTATGTTAAATTTGGTATTTTTGTGTTTTCAGGGCTCAGAGCTTGCTCCTTTAGAGAGAGAAATTGCTAACATCAAAAAAGAGATTGTGATATCAGAAAAGACCCGAAAGATTGAAGAGCAAGTATGGTTACGGCACCAGAAAGTATTGGTCAATTTGACGAATGAAGCTTCGGCAACATTCAAAGAGAATGATACATTCCGCCGGAAAGAAACTATTTTAGAAGAGCAAAAAATAAGAGTCGAAGGTTCATTGATTTCCATTTGTTTATTTTGTTCTTCAAACTAGAAATGAGAAATACCTGGCATCTTATTTGTGTATAATCCTCAGGTTTTTATTTTTCCAAATTAGTTTTTGGTAACTGAAAATGTGTTGATCCTTATTAACATAAATGATATATGTTTTGTGATTTGGTATGTCTTTAAATTTTTATGGCAAAAGAGTGATAGACCAGTGATTATGTCACTTACAATAATCACCAATCGTTTTGATTGATGAATTCATTTCATTTTTATTTTGTTTTTAGAGTGGAACATCTCTGTGAAACTTGTTTGTTTTACATTTAAGTCACTTTCATTGGCAGTTATTCATAATTCCTAAATAAGGTTTGGTAAATGAATGTTACGAATTCCATAATTTAACTACATCCTCGTTAGTACATCACATGGTTAACACGTCATTCCGCTTACCGGGTCACTTTTGGGAAGTCCCAATTGTCCTCAGGCAGGAATTGGTACAGCTATGGCTTACTCTGTTTAACGAGTCACTCCGCTTACTAAGCTAATTTTTGCTCTCCCAAGAGTGACTCATTAACGAGGTTTGACTGTACTTCTAAATTTAAATCATGTGATGTATGCATTGCACATATTTGGATATAAAAATTAAAATAAATGTGAAGATAAAAACAAAAATTATTATGTCTTTGTAATTTAGCTTTTTTCCACACATACCAACAGGTTGCAAATATAACCGCCATTAACAATCAAAAATCCATCATCATATACTAAAGTTCATTCATAATGTTTGGTTAATTTCAGTGATGACTTGTCATATTGCCCAGTACAAGCTTGGGACAAGGCCAAAACTAGGGGACAATCGCCCGGGACAGCAAAATTTAGGGGGGGGGGAATTTATATGAAAACAAAAACAG
This sequence comes from Pholcus phalangioides, assembly GCF_987345545.1. NCBI lineage: Eukaryota > Metazoa > Arthropoda > Arachnida > Araneae > Pholcidae > Pholcus > Pholcus phalangioides. The sequence goes on along the minus strand of NW_028301607.1, from coordinate 27,876,771 downwards.
TGTTATAAAGTCATTGAATTTTCCAGTGCAGAAGGGGAGAACCTCACAAAAATCCTAGTTATGCCATTGGCTTAGGAGGATACATAAAGATTGTAAAATATGATGAATTAGCAATATATTTAAAACATTTATCAAACATACTAATATGGTCAGAAATTATGCAAAATTCATTTCGGATTCATCATTTTTATTGTAACATACACATGCATTTTTTAGCATGTGAATATATAGTGTTTTCACCCAACAGCTGAGTTGAACAGCGAAGATAAGGAAATCAGAGACCTTCTACAAGATACTGAAAGGACTCGGAATGATATGGATCATCTGAATGCCCTACTCCATTTAGAAAAAGGCTTTGAAGAGCGTCTCGAACAAGAAATGGACGTGTTGAAGTGTGATTTCTTGAGCTTAATGAAAGTAAGTTCCACGATTTCTTCCCTTCTGAAGCATAGTTGAACCAAAAAATTTTTTGTTTTTATCCTGTGAAATACTCCGAGATGATAAAGTTTTTCCTTATTAAAACTTCTGATTTCTGAAAGTTGTACCTTATATAAGTTGTATCTTGAGACAAACCTTTCCATTTAAAATAATAGAGATCTCTTTCATTCATTCCATATTATAATATTATTACTCCTATAAAAATCAAGTTCAATATCACATTGCAGTGCATTTTATGCAGAATATAAGTAATTTTTAATTTTGTTTACAACACAAGTCACAAATACAGTACAGAAATCACTGTCACTTTCTTACTATCTGCTCTCTCAAGTTCAAACATTCTTAACAAATGTTCCTTGCTTGTGACTTGCGCCACTGACAAGTCAAAACACTTATTAGTCAAGGTATTTATGGTATTGAAAATATTCACATTACACATGTAGAGCATTAACTGGGTGCTTTGTTTGAATAATTATTTAACAATAATTTCATTGATGCAATCAAATTTTGATGGCTCTGCTTTTAGTAATATTGTGACTTATATTTTAATTGTAAATTGTTTCACTAAATTAATCCAATTATTTATTTATTTTATCTAATTATGTCAGGAAGTTGAATTGAGTTTCCTTAAGAAAGAAAGTGAATTAGAATATTTACGAAATAAGCGAACAAGACTGTTGTACAAACTGGTTGAAGCACAGTAAGCTTTTTTATTATTAATTATTTTTCTTTTGTTAACAGTTATCCCCTTTTTTTGTCTGTTGATGATGACAGTGATACTTTTTTCCTTTCACGATTTCTTTTATTAACATAGCATAGTTAAATATTCTGTCACATAATATTATCCTGATGATTCATGAGAGTCAGATTTTTAGAGTATGGTGAGCAGTTTCTTATGGGATCATTTTATCGCAAATTGGTTTGGAAGGACTGTAAGCTGTGTCTTGCTATGTGGTTCTAAGTCACAAGCAGTCTTCTAGATCATAGATGGCACTTGACGAACAACACATAAAAGCATTTCTCTGAAACAAACTCCCCATTCCGACATGTACCCATTCATTAGAAATTCCATACAGGAATATGGATGAGATGCACGTGTGGTTTGGTAGTGGTATACAGTCAGACCCATTAAAAATGAGCCAAAAAAAATCATACAAACAAGCTTGTTGTATGTGGATCAGACTGTATATACACTAGTAACTCCAATCTACCAGCAAGCGAAAATGGGATTAATTACTGCTTCAGTAGATCTGTGACCACCAGTGCCGAGCGTGTGGTGTTTTTTGCGAACTCGGCATAATAATCCAGAAAAAAATGACGTAATAAGTTCTAGTTTAATTAGCTATCCTGTATAGAAAAAATTACCTTGGCCATTCAAAAATGATAAAAGAATTCTTATTTTATCTTAGAATCTTAGAATTAAACTTGCAAAAATACTTGCATGTATTGAAATGCATTAAGTTAAATGCATTAGTCATTCTATTTCAATACCGCAGTTTATAAAGAAGATACAAGTGTGAATTGGTTTGAACAAAAATCTTGGATTGTATGTTATTAATTTGTAATTAAAGCTACTGTTTTTTAATCCGTATCTTTGTTTATGTCAGGCGCCAGACTGTTCTTTGGGAGGAGAAACTTCAGTGGGTGGAAGAAACGAAGAAAATTCTTAGATCTGCAAGCTACACAGAAGAGTTGACTGAAACTAAAGTAGAAATACGACGTTTTGAGGTAAATAGTGTTCCACCTGAACTATTATTTACAAAAGCAAATTAAAGAGTAGCATTTGTGTTCATATAGCAGTTATTGTTGATATGCTAATCAGCTGTCTTGTAGCTGTTGTTTTCACAGAGTGCGGATAGACATTCAACACGATAATGACATAAACAAATTCATAAACAAATTTCAAGTACCTGCCACTTTTGCTTCCAATAATGACAACATTTCTCGAATGTGAAACATTTTATAACTCTGACAACATTGATACATTAGGAGCACACATAATATATATTGTTGGGGTAAATCGAGAAGTTATCCATACTTAGAATAAGATAACTATAAGTATTCTTTATGGGCATTGTATAATTTTTATCACGCGTATATATTGTTTATAATTTTTATTAATTGCAATTTTAATTGGGTTGCTATATTTTTGAAATATATGACATCCATATTTTTATGAGCGTCCTTTTCTCAGCCACCTCGTTGGGCATTTTGCCTGTTGTGGCGTTGTATTTGTATATTATAAAAAAAACTACACACTAATTAGTTAGAAATTCCCCAGAGTCACGTTTATGAGGTACAGTTAAGATTTAGTTGTAGCTAAAGTTTCTCTAGCCGATTGTTACGATATTTTGTGCCATGGCTACGAGTAAATAGTAAAGAAGTGCCAGAAAAACTAGTACTCCTACCTAATATCATGTAGGTTCCTCGAGCATGCTGGACTTTCGCAATACACAACGTGGCATGTACTCCACTAATATATGAAGGTATCCTGGTGGCAATCCACACCATGATTCTTGCAAGGCAATCCACAATTCCATAACTGCGTGAGGTGATGAAGATCATTGTTGTATGACATATTGCAAGGTATCCCATATATGCTCAATAGTATTCATGTCTGAGGATTTAGGGGGCAAATGGAGGATTCTGAAGTCAGAAAAGTGTTCCTGGAGCCACTCGGTAGCAACTTCCAAAGAGTGGTGTTGCATTGTCCTGTTGGAACTGTTCAAGCCCATCAGAATGCACATGGGTATAAGTGATCGAAAAAGGTTGCTTACATATTGGTACCATTATGAGTTGTCTGTAGCCTTATTAAGTTCCCACGTCATGCCAACTACGCACGTCCCATACCATGACAGAGTCTCTACCAGCTTGAACAGTCCCCTGTTGAAATGTGGGGTCCATGGATTCATGTGGTTTTCTCCATACCTGTACGTGTTCATCAGCCCGATAAAGCTGAAAATACTGGACTCATCACACCAAGCAATGCGTTTCCAATGGCGATGCTGGCAAGCCACATAGTTTTGTGCCTTGCAGTCATCAAGGGTACTCAAGTGAGCTTTCAGAATATGAAGGAGGGAATCATTGTACAGTTCACATGCTGACACTTGTTGATGCCTCAACATTGGCACACGGGACTTGAATTATGAAGAGAGAATTCATTTTTTGAAGATGTTTACATTGGAAGAATGCAGATGTCTGGGATATGATCAAAGTGTTCAAAATTTTCAATGGGATGGATAGGATGGACCATGAATTATTAATACGCCGCCAATCGACTGCTTTGACAAGGGGACAATGCTAGGTTGTGGTGTCACAGGAAATTTTTCTCTAATAGGGTTGTTAATAAGTGGAATAGCTTACCCCTCGGGGTAGTAAATTCTAACACAATTGACACGTTTAAAAAGAAATAAGATAAACATATTGGAGTAAATTGAGAAGCTATCCATACCTAGAATAAGATAACTGTTATTCTTTATGGGCATCGTATATTATTTTATCATGTATATATATATATATAGTTTTTATAATTGTATTTTTAATTGGTTTGCTGTATTTTAGAAATATATGACATCCATATTTGTATTATGGGCATCTTTTTCAGAGCTACCTTGTGGGGCATTTCGCCTGTTGTTGCTTTGTATTTGTAGTGAAATCTATAATGATTTGAGGCAATTTTGCACATCTTTCTCATGAAATGATTCTTGTCAACCATCAATGTGGTCCAGTTCCTTCAGGGTCTTTTTCCACTCACAGCTCTGTCTGAGATTTGATGTTTTTCCAAGTATTTTATATTCACAGTACACTCTTGCGATGGTTGTGCTCAAAAATCTAAATTTTATCTCTATTTCGGAAATGCTGTGGCCCATGAATGCAGACTACTAAACCACGTTCAAAGTCACTTAAATCATGATAACCTGTCACTGTAGTAGCAGAAACCGATCTATAGGCTTCCCATTGCCTTACATACGGCCGCATCGAGTTGTGTTGATTGGTTGTATTTCTCATTTATTTGCTTGTCTGTACCAGTTTTTCTGGCTGCTGTGTACATTAAAAGTACCAAAGATTTCCCTTCATAATTTTTTTCATAAAGATAACAAAAGTATATTTTCCATCATACAAGACTAGGTTTTCTTTTATGCTTATCTTGTACACTTACTCAAAACTAAAACTCCATAGGTCTACTCACAAGGTTCATAAAAAGCCTTGATTCGATACGTTTGAAAAAAATATAATAAACAAATATTTTCTTCTTTAAATTTAAAAAAAAGCTATACTTAAAATATATGAATTCATTTTTAGTATAGTGCAAATATTGGTGCATAAGGTGCGTAGTTTTGTGCTCATTTTTTGACTCAAATAACCCCAGGTTACCCTTATGAGTTGAACAGTGATATTCTAGATGCAAAACTAGCATCACCAATTTGGGAATTCTAATGGATTAGCGGCTTATGTTTTCAGAATATTGTTCCATGATGGTCAAAAAAGCAAACAAAGAATGCTCTATTTTATTCAAAAAAAAGATTTAGTGTTCTCATTAAGGCATTCTTCTGCTTTTTCTAGGCTTAGTTTGTTCTGGCCTGGAGTATACTGTATGGTTTAGGGACTGTACCTACAAAGGGACATGGAATCGGTCGAAGGGGTGCAGGGAAGAGCCATGTGTGTTCCTGTTGGTACACAGGGCTTTAGCTATGGAGAAAGACATGATTTTTTGAATATGTTTACATTGGATGAATGCAGGTGTCAGGAGCTATGATCGAAGTGTTAAAAATTTTCAATGGAATGAATAGGATGGAACACAAGTTATTTGTACACTGTCAATCAACTGCTTCAACAAAAGGGACACCAGTATCGATTAAGAAGGGACAACTCCAGGTTGGGGTGTCACCGGGAATTTTTCTGTAACATGGTTGTTAATATATAGAACAGCTTACCTCTAATGCATTCTAACACAATTGACACGTTTAAAAAGAAATATGATAAACATATTGGATTAAATCGGGAAGCTACCCATGCTTAGATAAGACAACCATATTTTATCATAATCTCATTTGCTTGTATTAGTTCTATTCTAGTGTGTACAGTGACTTCAGTTAACAAACTTAATTTGTTCTGCTAACATGCTCATTATCAGAATCTCTCTTATATTGAATCAAACTTGTCATAGGAAATAATGGAAACTCTGGTAATTCATTCCTCAATTATTCATCACCATAAAAATGACTAGTAAAAATGGTATTTAATCAATAACACAACACAATTTCTGTAATAAATAACACAGTAAAATATATATAATATAACATAATAAATAAACATACAATACTGTTTTTCAAGTATAATGTTTACAAATTAACTTATTCTAATTGACGAGAGAGAGAAAAACTATCGTGTAGAATGATTTAATGGACACTCTGTTTGCAAACTTATTTTTTTTGTGTCACTTCCAAAATAAGAACCCCTACCCAATGATGCTTGCGTTTGCCTCCTTTTTTGAATTTTTTGAAAATAAGGAATTGCATTGTCCTTGGACAGATTAATTGCTTGCTCCGCTACAGCTTTACTTGGATGGATCTTTTCTACAAAATTTTGCACAGATTCCCACATTTTATACATCTCTCTAATCTCATTTGAAGTGACAGACTTCTCATTTCTCTCTTCCTCAGACGAGATACCGTCTATAAGTTCTTACTACACACAATTTATCTATGGTCAACTTCCTGGCCATGATCAACTCTTGAATGACATTCTCATGCACCTCTAGTAACATGGTCTTCCCCATAGACAGAGTGTCTTTGGCAGATGTTGTCTCCTATTCATGAGCTAGCCCCTATGTCATGTTCATTAATGCAATCACCCCTTAATTTTCTCCAAGCAGAATTTAAAAAAAAACTTCAATTGCACATACCCATTGTTACACTACATCTAGTTTCATATCGTAAATAGTCATGCTTGCATGTGTATGTTCGTTTTTCAAGTGAGGCATGCTGACTGGAGAATAATACCCACAATTCCACAGTATGTGTGTTGACAAAAGTGAAAAACCATCGGCTCAGTTGTAATAACGTGAAAATAAATAAAGCTAAAAGTTTTAGCTCGTAATGTGAATCACCGCTAGCTAACCGAATGAAAATTTGTTCAAAATTTTTGCCCATTAACCGAAGTTCCACTGTATTAATTTTCTCGTGATAATTGCTCGGATTTTGAGTTGCTGTATTTAACTTATATTTGAGACCCACATTTTTTATGGGAATCTTTTTTTCAGCTGCCTCGTTGGGCAGTTTGCCTGTTATGGCCTTTGTGTTTGCATTTGTAGTTGTCAAAGTAACCTGCAAGGTTATATTGACAAAGTTATTCATGTTAATAATTTTTTTTTCATTGGCAGATGAGACTGGAACAGATAAGAAAGGAAATGGCGAATATAATCCTCCACATGGAAAAACTAGCTTTCAGATATGTCACTCTATATGTTAAAACAGGTATCGAGTGTACCAAAACAACAGCGCCTAAGCAGAAGCAGTATTTGAAACCAAAAGCAGAGAGGCTCAAGAAGACAATGAAGAACCAGAAGAAGGCAATAATTTGTTTTTAGATATCAGCTATCGTTGTGCATGTTTTGTTCCTTAAACAATATTTCAATTCTTAAAACAGTCAAATATTATTATTGTTACATAGAGATTGGAGGCATCAAAGAAAGAACTAGCGAGGGGAAATCCAACCATCCTTGAGCTAAAGCAGCTGAAGCAAGAATCCAAGTCAACCCTGGCGAATCTCAGAATTGGAATTAGTCGGATAGAGAAAGACACTGTGGATAAATATAGGGAAAAGTGGCAGGTAATAGAGCCAATAGATATATCAATGGTGTACATCATACCCTCAAACCTAATTTTGTAAAAAATGAAGTAAGCAGCTCATTTCCAGATCACTTGAGTGGTCTGCAGTGTATTTGCAGATCCCTTAAGTTATCTGATAATGTGCTGCAGGTCAGTCAAGTGTCTTGTGGCTCACTTACAGATCACTTGAGTGGTCAACCGCACATTCCCAGATCACTTGAGTGGTGAGCAGCTTAGTGCTATCCGAAAAAATAATTTTGAAGAGCAAATTTCACTCCTGTCCAAAATTGTAAGGGAAATTTTTTAAAAAAAGAGGGGTAATTCCTTACAAAAAAAAAAAGGGAAGTTTCTGACGAGTATTTAAAACTTGTGACGCCTATAAACATCTCTGGTACTTGGGACAAGTATCTTGGATATTATCGACCTGGGTTATCACACCCTGTAGTAATGTCTGATTGTAATAACCTCTGATCCACGGCACAATTTCTCAGGAGGACAGTGCTAATGGTACTTTCTAACAAATATTGTGAAGATAGAAATTTTTTAAAATAGAATTTCTTGCATGACTTCTAAGGTTTCATCTGACACATTTTCTTTCAGGAAGTAACAAGATTTTCATTCAAGCTAAAGATGAACAAACTCCTGCAGAAATTCAAAGATGACAAATACGTCCATTTGTTCCATGATGCACAGCTACGTTTTAATGAAGTGAAAAAAGTGCACAACAGCTTGGCTCTTCTCACAGAATTGATAAATGATTTGACGCTCGTCCACCCTGAACTCCAAAAGAATGTGGTCCAAGTTAAAGACCACACATCTATTGGTTTACAACTGTGACTTTAAACTTGTGCAATCCTTTGTTTTTCACTTAATGTCATTTTTTTTTTCCAACCACTCGTTTTGTTGTCTGACAATAATGCTAAGTTTACACAGAGCTGTGATATTTTTCTTTTTACTTTTTGTTATTTTTTTTAGATTATTTCGGTGAAATAAAACGCTTTTTTGTTTTCAAAGTGTTTTCATTTAAAATTTGTCAGTGATTAGGAAGATTATGATAGTGTTATTTTTTTTAAGTTTTTATTCAATCATAATTAAAATTGAAAGTTATGGATGAATTATTTAAATTATGCGCTGAATCTGTTTTAAGCATAATACATCCAGTAGACTCTCGATAATCCAGCCTGTCCAGTGATCTGCTATTTTTTTAGGTGGAATTACTTCAAGCCTCCCATAGAAGAGGAAAGCATGTTACTGCACAGAAATTAATATTATCTAAATGGTTTTTTTAACTGACTGCCAGTAATCCGGTGATTTTGGTAATCTGGCATACCCTGGTCTGATGTACCAGATTAGCGAGTGTCTATTGTAGTTTACTATCATACAGCATTGCAAAGTTCCTGTATCACTGAAGAAAGAAACCCAACAATGAATGTCAAGTCTAAAATTTTGTCCACCTTTAGAAGGCTACCGTCAGGTCTGGTCCCAGGGGGTTTGAAAAGAAAAGTTCCTTGTCAGACCTGAGGCGACTACTGATAGACAAACAGGCTTTACTTAAGATGTTAGTTACGCAAATATGCCCTTGCCAAAAGCCCTCTTTGTGCCTAAGAGAACGGAAGTATAATGACTTTCTCTAGCAAGATTTTCTGTTTAATTTTATTGGTAGTATATCGCACTATATGGGTATATGACTGGAGTTGAAGTGCAGTATAAAGGGAAAGATCTAATTTTTATAGTTTGAGAACTTTCTATATAGCAATAAAAAGGTGCAAATACCAATATCTATTCTTTTCCACTACTATTTCACCAAACACCAATTTCAGCCATATCTCTGTACTGCCATTAACGAGTTGGGATGAAAAGGAAAGCGCTATCTATCTATGGTTGCCTCAAGCTCGTTAAGGAAAAAAAAATTCTTTTGTTACCTTCTCCAGTTTGGACCTGATGGCAACTTTGGTAGACGAGCTTCTTGTCAACCACGTCACTCAGACAAATTCATTTACCTCTGGTTCTCAAACTTTTTTGTCGCATAACACCCTTCATATGAAATAGAATTTTTCCCAATCATGTGTGTAATTCAGAATATGAATTGACCTAATAGTTATATTAAAGCATGGTTTTTCCCCTTGGACATTAAATTACCATGTATACTTGTGTATAAGCTGACTTTCCCCCCTCCACTTGAAGACCACCAAAACTAGTGTGAGACAAATTTTTTTTTGCAAAAACTGACCCTTGTATGAGCAGAACCAATTTCGGAACTAAATTTTTAATAAAAAACATATATGCTATTAAATTGTTATGAGAAAAAGATATGCCATAGAATTAATTCATTTCCAGTTTTAATGTAGCATAAAAACTTATTGCAAATAGACTTGAAAAAATACATATGCAATTGCTTATTTATACAAAGCCACTACATCATTTCGTTTAACAATAGTGCCAGATAAACGATAGTTTAGTGCCAACGATACTTTTATAAGATTACAAATATACAAAGAGACATTTCCTGGAACATTCCATGCTTTAAACAGTTTTTTCAGCCAAAGAACCTCTTGAAAATAGATGAATATTTGGAATCTCCAGGAGGAACTCCGTCAGGACTGATTTCTGATGCCGCGTTTGGTTGCCTTACGAAAGGTAAAAAATTTCCTGACTTGGAGAACCTTCTTTCAAATTCTGCAATATCATCTGTACATACAAAAAAAAACCCATCATCAATGATTTATGACAAAGAATTCACACAAGTTTTACATTCTATAGTAGACTTTCAGTAGTTCGGTACATATCAGACGGGATATGCCAGATAACTGGAATGACTTCGAAAGAAACTGCATTTAAGCTACTGTTCACCAGATTTTTATTGCCAAAAATTAACTCAACTTTTAATATGAATTTCGAATATTGTATATTTTATAAATTTACTGAAATGAGTTTGCATAACAAACCTGTAAATTGTTTTTCTTAACGAAAAAAAAGGCAATTATATTGGAGCAAAAAAAAAAACATTGCACAGCGGCGCATTCCTAGGCAAGTTCAACCAACTACACGTGCTTCCCAAGCTTTTTAATATTCTCATTTCTTTAAATGAAAAAATGTTTTATACTTTCATTTCGACTGCAAATACTTTGCATGCACTAGAGAAACAACAGAGCTGCACTCAAGACACTATCAGACATCTTCAACCTGTTGTTCGCGAGTTCTCCTGTAGGGGTTAATAAAAAATATGAATATTCCAATTGGCAGCGGATCAACGATTCTATATAATTTGAAATATCTACTTGGGAGTTATTTCTACAGAAAAATTATGATCCTAATCAGAATAATCTCTTGAAACAGTTTTGCCCCCACCAACTTCTATGAAAACTGCCTTTTCGGAGAAAAAACACAATCAAATTACCAATCATTAATCTAAAAGAAAACAAACCATACAGAATTTTATGCAGATGTATTTTTGTGTGGTTTTAGGTCATCCAAACTCATTATGGCAGGGTTCTTAACTTAGAGGCCATGACTCAAACTTGATTTGCAGAAACTTCCAAAATCCAGGCCAGAGCCCCTGCCACAACATTTGCTATCACCTCCATAGTAACTTATAGAAATATTAGGTTTAAGGAGCTCCCCCCCCAATAATTTTGAGCTTTCCCAATATCTCCAATAATTTTGCACTTATGCTTACAGATGGGGAGTCTTTAGCCAGGAGTTGTGATCCGAACTTGATTCACAGGAGCTTCCAATATGGGTTAGTTATACTTATAGTCCTAATCATAAATGCACTTATTGCATCACTGGTTTCACTATAACTCTGAAAAACAAAGTCCCATGGATCGTGAAGCTAATGTTGTTGGTGACTTTGGATCATGATTGAAAAAAAGTTAAGAACCCTTGCATTATGGGATGCCACAGTACAATGCCCACATTGGTATGAAAAGATGGTCCACTTCATTGATCTTTCATATCTGGAGATGTGTTGTGGGCTGTTAAGTGTGATGTGGATCCAAATCGCTTGCTTAAGTGATCCAATAATGTTGCAGTGTGCCACTTGAGTGATCAGATAATATACCACTTGGTTCATGTTTACACAATTAGGTTTGAGGTTGGGACCACATCAAATGACTTCAAGGGCCACATTCAGCCTGTGGACTAACACCAGAGTGGCGTATTGGTGAGATGCTCGTCTTCCACCAAAAAATGAAGGTTACCATCGAGGTCTATGGATTCGAATCCGGGCAGGAACATTAGAAACAAGTTCTTCACATACCAAATCTGAGGCAACCACCAATAGATGGCACCAATTCCCACCCAACTCCACTGGTTGGAAATTGCCGTATGACAATATATGTTCAGAGTTGGCATGCAGTAAAGTAGCCTATGGACCATGGGTTGAGCATGTATGATCGACAATAATATATTTACCTTGGTCCGAAAAGTATTGTAATATCAAGATTTTACCGTTATTGTAAAAGAAAAGTTACTAGCATAGTTACACCACAAAAGCACAAACTCACTTTCATCTATGTTGATGAAATCTTCCTTTCTCTCAACCAATCCTCCGTTGTCGCTTTCCGTAGTAACTTGGTAGGTCTGATCACCGACAGATTTCCTCACAGTCGTTACGGTTTTACCATCAGCATCTGTAACTGCTCTATGTTCTTCTACCACCTAAAAGACATCACAATGGTATTTTAATCGAATGCATTTATCGACTGACAAGAAAGAGAATTAGTAAAAGTGGAAAGTTCTCTGAGTAATAATCTTACGCCATTTGGCAATCGGATGATTCTTGTGGAGACAGATTTCCTGAAAGAACGAACTTCTGGACATTTCTTTGGCATCAAGCTGCTTTCTCCCAGCGTGGACAGACCTCCTTTCGCAACTCGGTCATCCAAGTCTTCATGGGACGGAAAAAAAAATTGAAATGACAAAACTAATTTCACACACATATTTCCTATATTAAAAATTTTCACAAATGAAAATGTTACAAAGTAAATGTGTTTTTAACTACTTCTTTGACCCAAAGAGTGAACTGTACTCATAGGCGGAGATAGACTTGGAAGTCGGGAGCACGATGATTTTGACGTTAATTCATATACACTAGATAGGTTCTCAACCAGTGCTCCGCGGAGGCCCTGGGACTCCTTGTGCGCTCCACAGGGGCTCTGCGGCCGCTCGAGGAAAATAAAATAAAAAACAGTAATTTGAAGAAAATAATTATAATTACTTTAGAATAATAAAAATAAATCAGTAATTTCGCTGAATAAGTAAAAAAAAGGTCTACGGGACTCCGCCATAGAAATCATATGCCTGAAAGGGCTCCGCGAGTCAAAAAAGGGTGCGAACCGCTGCATTAGATCAATCAACTCCACCTTTGACGCTGGAGGCAATGCCCTCCCCCCGTATCTTCACCCATGACAGCACTTAATCAAATGAAAGGGAGTGATAGATAAGCCCTAGTGGAACATAAAACATAATAGCAACTCTGTTCTATCTCGAATCATTTGAGTTAGGGGTCATTCAAGTATTACACGCATTGGGGGGGGGGTGAGCATTAGCATTGAGGGGGGGGGGGTTTGGATGATGCTTACGTCATCAACTACCCATTATGAAATATTCTTAATGGCATCTTACTCGGTGTGCCAAAAAGAAGAAAAAAAAACCTTTCGCTAGTTTATGGCCACCTAAACCAATATTCTCCCTATTGATAAGTCCCCGACAGAGCCACTTGAGTGATCTGGAAATGTGTCCGGACCACTTAAGTGCTCTAGAACTGTGTCACACATCACTTAATTAATCAGGGAATGAGCCGCGGGTAATTTGAGTGAGACGTAGAACCGCACTGGATGCCTCTCAGGTGCTCTAAATTGCCTGACTAACTGATTCATCATCGCTGAGCTGAAAACTTCATAAGTTATGAATATGAAATGCTGAGCCGATGAAATGAATCATGCTGAGCAGAAACCAATGATAGCTTATAATTATGAAATTTGGTAATAGTTTTAGTTTGTAATGTAGAGGCTCACTAAAAAGGGGTATTTCAAAATCCAACATATGAGGGGGTCATATGTGGGGGGTGGGGGTTCCAAAGGTTATATATCGCAATCATCAGAGTCCAAACAGCAGGAGTTATAAATATTAAATTTGACGAGTAGTAAATTTTATAATACATAGAACTACTCTACGACTGCCAACATGGTGCAAATATTATATGGGGGAAATCATTGCGGAACAATTTTCAGATGACCAAATTCACACGAGCAAAGCCATGGGTTACAGCTAGTACTATATATATATATAACAAAAACTTGATTTTCATGTACACACCTGAATCAATCATGTCTTTCTTTGGCTGCTCCGGACTCTGCAACAGAAGTTATTCAAAGAATTAATGAAATGAATGTACTCAGATGTAAAAAAAAAATCCTGCTTATTAGACAATCACAGCTGTAAAAAGCTTTTGTTTCTACGGAAAAAAATATTCAGTTTTTCATAACAGCGACAGCTCTATGCTTGCACTTGAAATCATTACACAGTCGACACTCGTTCATTGTAACAACTGTTATTTTTTTATCCAATTTAACGACCAGTAAATATCATTCAATATTACGATGACCTAACTCAGCTCCGCCTCCAGTTATTTATTTTTTGTTTGTTTGCAAAGAAATGGACAGCATTTGGCATTGAGTGTATTTGACCTCGATTTGTACCTTCGATATCTGGAGAAGGAAAGTTAAAGCGTTGTCACTTCTATGGTAAACCCTGTAGTTAAGCAGCACCCTCACTGGAAATAGGTAGAGTCATAGCAAAGAGCGAGTCGACTTGATAATGTTGATATATCCCCATCCCTTGTTTACACCATTCTGTTTTATTTTCTGACATGATGGCTCACTCCCAATTCCCACGTAGTTGATTTTTCTTGAAATTATACTTAATTTCTCAATGGTAGAATATACAGGCAACTGAACATATGTTTTCATTCTGAAAATTATTCATTCAACATGGCTGCCATAAACAGGACACTCTAATTTCGCCCATGGCTCGACGCCATGCTGGCTAATGCAATGGGAAATCTGAACTCAAAAGTTTTGACAGAAGTTAACTGGAAATTGATATCAAAAACCAAAAGAATATACCAAAAGGTTCAGTATAATTAAAAACCATAATTCAATTATGAAAGCACAAGAGTTGGAGTTTCCCTCTTCAGATAGTCAATCATCAGAAGGGAAATCCCAACAGTTGGAAACAGCGGAGAAACTATATTTTATGATTTTTTTGAAATTGTTCAATTTAACGACCTCCCAATATGTTTGGTTTCCATGGAACGAATGTCGTTATAATGAGCATTGACTGTATATTGACTCTTAAGGTGCGGCAAAATTAGTATGGCTTGCAGACAGCAAAACTATAAATCCAACTTCGTCTACAGTACATACAAATGGGCCACTCCATGGTCAGTCATGTCAAAATCAGGATGGGAAAAACATTGAAAAAACCAGCGTTTGATTCCTGCAAGCATCACAATAACGACTGGCTGAAAATTTATATGGCATTCTAACTTCGAGACAAAAATAAGAGCTAGTCTTCTAATCTCTAAAAAGTCTATTCAGAGAGCAACAAGACACATAAACACACAAAATTCAAGCATCTGCCACTTCAGTCTCCCAATGGTAACACTTCTCAAACTCAAAACATGCATAACTTGAACATCATTAATACATTATAACCACCATAGGCGTTACGCAGAATTTTCTCGGGAGGGGGGTGGTGGTTTCAGATTTGCTTTCCTTCTGGGGGAGGGGGGGGGGGGTTAAGTTTTTTTCCTGCAAAATAAAAAGCACTACGTACAATCTTCGCTCGGGGGGGGGGGGGTAGAACCAAACACCCCCCCCTTTATGTACGCCAATGAGAACCATAACACCTTTCTGCATGAACCGATTTAATAAAACTTCCTCACAGGAATATTTTCTGAGGCTTTCATTGCCAACATTTAATCAGTCACAAACGGTTTCCCATCTGTTAGGCCATCGTCTAAGTTAGTGTTTCTCAACCACTGGAGTGCAGCCCAGGCCCTGACAAGAGTTGAACTGGGCCATGAGTGATTTCATATGATTGCCATCATTTCATATCTCCCCATTCATTGTGTATAAACACGACTAATGGGAAATGAATGGGAAAATATGAATCACCCACAGCCCGTTTTGACTGTTATGACCACGACTTTCACTCAAAAAAAAGAATCCTAAATAGTTGGGGGCCTCCAAAGGTTGAGAAACCAGAAGTCCAGGGTAGAGGTCTTCAAACTTTTTCCAAACGTGAGCAATGCCTGTACCAATCATCAAAAGAAGAGGACCCTTACAGCAAGTTTAGCATACGAATGCATGAAATGACGATAATTTTAATCTTTGAATGAAATTCCTCCGTGTTTAGTTGGAACATTGATCAAGTGCTCCCGAGCACGAAATCGGACACAAGCATCGAGCACTCTGGGCACTTCAGGGAGCAACAGCTTGAGGGTGCCTGGTCCAAGACATTTTGTCCTTGACGTTTTACCCACATCTCAGACGGGCATCTTCTCCGATTAAACACACATAGGTTTCTGCAACAAGCGAGAAAGGCATCATATATCTAGTGTCATTGACTTGTTCCCTATAGCCTATGTACTACTAAGGCTTGATTGGCAGCAGAAGAGCTGTATTGGCTGGTTTGAGTGCAGGTGTCATGTTGTGATTGGCTGTGTGGGACACATCTCGGCTTTCTATGCTGCTGAAGTAATGGGACCCAAGTGGGATGCACTTTCATCGTCGTCTCCTTTCAATTTATGTTGTGCCTGAAAATCTCCCAAGAACAAGTTTTCTCGCTTGTCTCAGAAAAGTGTGTTTAACCTCAGAAGATACCTGTCACAGATGTGGGCAAAGCATTAGACAGAAAATGCCTTAAACCAATGCCTAACAGTCAGGAAACTGTTTGTAACTCCTCCCCCACAAAAATGTTAACATGGTGCAAGAACGGTTTAATAGTGCAGTCGATAACTGTTTTTACAAACTCATACAAAGTGAAGTGGAAAGTTTGTATATGGGGAAGATATTCCAAGAAGTGACAAAAACATGTCTGTTCATATAATTGAAAGTCCACAAAAATCAAGTGTCAACTGCACATTCAAACTACGGTACAGAAAAACAAAGAAACAAATTTGGTAAAAGCATACCAAGTTTTCTTCAGATATCCCATATCCACTACCATCTCTCAACATTATATCACGAGGATTCTGAATGTGTTCTTGGGGCGCTTCCAAGTTTGGAAAATCTATAAATATAACACACAAAATATGTAAACAGAACAAAAACTCAAATTTTCAAACTCGACCATTATAAAATATCAAAAGATGACATTAGAAAGACAATCTTTATCATAAAAAGTTCCGGGACTGGACACTAATTTAATCACCGAAGGGGGGGGGGGGCTTTTTTCTCAGTCCAAGGAAGTACTGTGTTCCCCGAAAATAAGCTCTAGAGCATTTTTTGGAGCAAAAGTTAATATAAGATAGGGTCTTATTTTCGGGGAAACGCGATTAGTGTTTCCGACCTTTACGAGATATTATACTGAGTTGAACTCAGAAAGAAAAGCCACCCGATTTCTGCCAGGAAATGAACCTGGGTCCTCTTGCAAGCCAGGAAGGGTCATGTCTCTAGTGGTGTATATAGACAGTGTAGCTTGCCTGGTTTGCAAGATGACATGGGTTTGTTTCTTCTCTCTGGCGGTGACCAGATAATTTTTCTTTCTGAGTTCACCTCTGTATAATATCCAGTAAAGGTCCATTTCCTAACTTGACAAATAATGGTACGTTCTGTCTAACTACGCATAGCTGTATACCACCATTTTTGAAGGTGATGAAAAATGAGCAGATAAAAATTTCCCTTTTTGTCCCTTTGTCATTCCAGCGTGACATCGAAACCTGCATGCGCTTTTTGCGATTTTCACCCTCTCAACGTGGTTTGCGACATCATGTTTTACTGTAGTTTTTGTTACTCTTGATGTCCACTAGCAACACTCTGAGTTTGTCTGTCCAATTTTAGAACACCCTGTATATAACTTCTATAATGATACATCTGTCTATAACGATATATTTTTCTAGGTCCCTACAGTATCGTTATAGACAGGTTTTATTGTATACAGTTAGTACCTAGAACCCCTTGGCTCAGATACTATCGAATCGAACACTGAAGTAGTGAACACACCACTGAGATTCAGATCTTGGAGAGATATCAAAGCCTTCCCAAAGGATGGGTTCATATACCACTGTACTATATCGTTCAGCAAATTAAATTCAATAGAAACAACTCCGAAAGATAACCAGCGTTACTTAAGAAGATAGTTACCCAAGAACCCGCTATGGATTGAAAACATGTTATTAAACATGTCTTCCATGTGTTGAAATATAGATGGCATACTGTGGTCTTCGAAGAAAGAATCCATGTCATCTCTTGCATCGTCTCGACTTTCACCGTACCAGTTGTCGAAATGCCGATCGGAAAAAGGTACATCAAAACTAAAAAAGACAGAAATAATTACTGATATGATGTAAATAAATGTATCATAAGAAATTTCTTCGAAATATTATGCGGGAGATCATGAGTGGGGAAAAGTATCAAAGCACAGCTTGATGATTCAAATTTATCGAGACAGTAACCATATCGGATTATTGAAAATTCAGATCAAGCGGATACACAACATAGGTTGAAGTGCAGCATCTGATCCAGCTGCTGTAATATGCACAGAGTTGCAAATAGGGGGTGAAGCAGGCGGGTCTGTTGCCTCAAGCGCCAAACTATCATCATTGTACATCAGTTCTAAGACTAGTTCACCCCTTTGTTGAGCAGCCACCACTCATCTGTCTTGGGCTGTATTCTTTAATTGGTTATAGCTGTACATTCTGTGTCATTTAGTAGCATTGAGATCCAAATTATCCTGGGCCTTTTCCCTTTCATCACATCTCGCAGCAATCCGCCATGACAGAAGAGAGCATGCCCCAACCCCGCCGTCACTGCAGTGGTGGTCGGCTGAAGTTGGTTTCCCGTGGTTCCCAACTTTGAGGCACAAATACGAGTCGATCTCCCCACTGAAAAGTCTCGCCACAGAGAGCAACAGGCCTACAACAATACAATTATTCAATCATTACACTTCACTCATAGTTAGAAAAACTGGTGGCAGATGGCAGCACTACACATAACAAGCATTACACAGAAACAAACTTCACATCAGGTTTCACTACATGTACATGCACATTCCAACATGTGCCAATTCGTTAGAGGTTCTGCAGAGGAATATGGATGAGGTACATTTATGGTTTAGTAGTAGGTAGGCGTCTGTATTCAATCCTTTCAGGAACCTCTCCAACCTGTTTTACCACTTGTGAATAACCTTTTCAATGTCCAGCTTATGCACCTCCAGCGCTTTCAATTGTTCCGCGCCTCTCTCGTCTATGATCCATGTCTTTGATCTGTATAGTGCAGTGGACCCCACATACCTTAATCAGGCATTTTTGCAGTTTAATCGGTAAGTTTTTGTTCATCAACAATCATTGTTTGGCACGAAGGATTCTAGATCTTATGTCATTGCTGCAGTATCCATCTTCCGTGATAAAACCCCCTCAAGTATTTAAACTATGTTACTTGTAGTTGTTGACCTTTGATTTTTATTGTGAAGCGATGAGCTTTCTTGCCCATTGGCATTGTTTTCGTTTTGTTTATATTTATTTTCATCCCATACTTCTGGACCTTGCAGTGAATCCACAAGAGTAGTCTCGTCAATGTTGCCAGGCATCTTGCCAATAGAGCAAGGTCATCCGCAAACTTTATCGTTTTGACTACTGGGCCCCCTATTCAGATACCAGCATTGTATTCACCAAAAGTCTCATTTAACATTAGTTCTGAAAAGGCATTGAATGACCCTGGTGATAATAGGCATCCTTGTCGGATGCCAAGCATATGCGAGATGGTTTGGCCTGGGCGTCTGACTATAGGGGGTACAGAATTCACCCTTCAACTGCACTAACTACATTACGGAAGGGGGGGGGGGTGCAAAACGAGTGGTTGCACAGGCTGGCAAATATCTGGTTGTGGCTGTCACCCCAAGGGAAAAAGCTGAAATGATAGGCCTGGCTGACAAATAAGTGAACTATCCACACGGAACCTCCCCCTCTTCTGTAGTGCTATGGGTTTATCACATGTGTTTCACGACTAAGGTAAAATCGAGTTTTCATGAATGAAGAAAGATGCAAGTCACAGACTCTTATGCAGTCTTGCAGGAGGAATGTAAGATAGACTTTTATAGCTTCTTGCCAGGGCTGTAGTGTGCCTTTTCGAAGCCCAGAGACAGACTTTTCCTTGGTGCCCTTCTTCAAAGAGCCGTTATTATCCGAAATAAGTAAATATTTTTGCCCCCCCCCCCATTCGGCTTGGGACCCCAGTTACGACCCTGCTTCATGCATACTCTCTCCCCTTCAGAGAAAAAGAATGTTTGAATTGCATTCAACTTTGGATTACAATGAAAAAATAAAAAATAGCGAAAGAAAAATGAAGTTCATAAAATAGAGTGGATTTTAATATCAGTTCCATAGCATACTGCTTGGGACAAAGCACTAGTTCATAAAAAAGAATGTATTCATAAATTGGAAGGTCATAAAATCAAGCATCGACTATACCAACGTATGCTATTAATATTATATTAATCATCGACTATCAGTCAATAATATCATATCAAACATCAACTATATCAAAGTATGTATAATATTTGTTGTGATATTAGTCATTTTGTCTCTTGCTTGAAAATAGCACGAAATTGATTATTTTACGTGACAGAAGAAATCGTTAAAATCCCCATTTTCTGATGGATTGGAAACAAACTGAATACAAATTATAATTCTTGGTCCGCTATGTGATACCCTTGGTCTTCCTTATGCAGATGAGACTCACTATATCGATATCTTGTCAAATAGTAATGGGTAGAAGTTCGGTTCCATACGATTTCACTCCAAAAGTTAGTCAATAACAGTGGATCTCACTTAGTGGATCAATATGGATATAATCTACAAGTAAAGTTATATTTATTTCTATCAATAACTCAATCAAGAGCCATTATCATATGTTTCCAAAAAATAGGTCGACACTTACTTTTCTGGATTCATCCTGTTGAATCCAAAGAATCCTCGGAAGAAATTGTTGAAATCCATCTTTTCCGATGGAGTGAAAACATAAAACTGAATACAAATTATACGCTTTTGGTCTCCTCCGCGATACCCTTGGCTTTATTTATATAGAAATGATGCAATCCCAATGACTGACATCAAGCTCTGTTCGGGTCAGAGTTGCGTGAAGGAGGATCACCAAACATTCATTGCGGCTTGTAATTTTCAAACTTAATAAAAAATACAGATATCAAATAGAGAAACATAAAAAAAATATTTACAAGAATTGCCATCATAAAATTTTTATTTGAACTTTCTAACATTGGAAAAAACCAATAAAAAAATGTTTCATTTCAAAGGAAAGAGGTCAAGGCCGTTTGGAGACAAGCTCGATGGTCACGGTCGTTCGGATGTTTGCCGTGGATTGATCAGCTGGCGACTGCATCCAAAGAGTGAAATATTAAAAGATGGGGGTTGATCTGAATTCTTTTATGGACAACCTCACCCTGGGGATGGTCAGGTATTTGGGTGAGTTAGAAATAAAAAGATTTCGAATTGATTTTTCCACTGTAAAGCCGGGTTTTCCTAGGAAAAGGTTTTCTGTGCAACGTGAATTGCCCAGTGCGACACGCCGTTTACTCACCAATAAGAAAAAGCAGTATGACTCACGACAGAGCTTTACGTCGGGCGTGATTGGCCGACTGCTTCTGGAGGAGTCAAATGCGTCGTGCGCTGCGCGTTTTGACGATGTTCTCTTCACTCGTGTTTTCTTTCCTTTCAAACCGGGGCATGCAGACGACAGAGTAACTGATGCAGGGCCGTATATTATAATATAGCCACCCTGATCTGATGCGCCACAATGGGAAAAAACAAACGCGTAGCGTGATTATGTAACACGTTTCTGCCGGCGCAAAATGGTCTAATTCGGTTCACGCGGCGCGAAAAAACCTGATCCTAGGAAAACCCAGCTTTAATGTTATAAGAAATATGGCTCCCATGGGAAGTTTTGATTTTGTGAGAAGAGAGTTAAGCCCGGATCCCCACTTCAGACCTAGGGTTCCTCCCTTCCAGGTAGGCATAGAGGACGTTAATGTGTATCCCAGATCCACGCCTGCGGAACCGGTTTTGTGATATGTGGTTACGCAAATTCGCCCACGTTAGCCGCATCTCAAAATTTTTTTTTTGCACTGCTGAATTGTAACATGGATCTGGCTTACTAACCAAAGATCTTTAACCTCCAACTCCCGGTTGCTGTGGCTCCCTAACCCAACCTTTTTCTCGGTACTTTTGTGCCAATATTGGACCCTTGAGTTTTTGTAGCTCTCTTGTGATGATGGGGGGGGGGGGAATGGTTGAAGGATTAATTGCAGTCCAAATATGGGGAGGGGGGTTGAATTTCGAGGCACGAAAACGAGCAGATCTTCCTGTTTAAAGTCTTGCCGCAGAGATCAACAGACCTACAACGATATGAATATTCAATCATTAATCTTCACTCATAGTTCAAGGAAATAGATGGCAGCATTATTACAAGCATTACACATTGGGTTATCAGATTCGAAAAGTGAGAATGAGGAACGGTTACCTTCGTTCTCTTTATGGTATCACTTTTCCAAATTTCCACAATAGATGGAACCACAAGGAAACAGCATTGAGTTTGCTTGAATCCTGTTATCTTTGTTTCTGAATGGCATAGGTAACACCCCCCCTCTTCAGTACACAGCATTAGATGTTGGTGAGCATATAATGGTATTCTTAAAATTGGTGTGGTTTTCTTCCAAAGCTGTTTTTGAAGACTTTTTTTCATATATTCACGACACAAACACGCACATTCCAACATGAACTCATTTCCCTAGAAATTCCACAGAGGAATATGAACGAGTTGCATGTGTGGTTTAATAGTAATATTCTATGGGGGTAACTATACGACCCTCAAGTTGTGTTCCTACATGCATGGGGATAGATGACACTGGCATAGCTGCCTACTACTAAACCAGACATGCACCTTGTCCATATTCCTCTGCAGAACTTCAAACGAATTGGTAGATGTTGGAATGTGTGTGTGTAGTGAACCTTCCGTGAAGTTTGTTTCTGTAGTGCTGCAATCAGGTTTTGAAACTGAGTTTTTTTTTCTCAACTTATAGTGAGTGAATGAATAATTATACTGTCGTAGACCTGTTGCTCTCTGCGGCGAGACTAATTTTTAACAGGGAGATCAAATCACATTCGCACCTCAAAGTTGGGAACCCCAGAAAAGCTACTTCAGCCAATCACCGCTGAGTCTATGGTGGGGTTTGAACCCGGATCCTCGCTATGCATGTCCGTCACTATGACCACCACAGCAACGCACTAGCATAGGCAAAGGAGGGGAGATTTTTTGTGTTTTTTTGCAGTAAAAAATGACCCTTTCCTGATAAAGTCCCCCTGTACACCTTCCCGAGCCCTGCTGAGTTAGTATATCAATGAATATGTGCATTTTAAGTGATTTTCCCCCTCATTTAAAACTATATCCTCTGGATTTTTTTTCCCGCAAAGGTCAGTGGTGAATACTATTATTTAATGTAATGGTCTTATTGGTTTTTCCTGTTGTTTTTTAAATATTTAGAAAAACTCTCGTGTATCAAGAAAGTGGTTGTCGTGGAGAAGCCTTTCGTCCAGGAAGCTGCGATCGCTGCCTGGGAACAGGTACTTTGTACATTATCTGATACATACAAAGGAAATAATGTGAAATAGTTGATGTAAATCATACACACTCAATCCATGGCCCAAATGTTGCCCTCCAAGTCATCTGTTGTGGCCAGAGGCGCCCCCCCCCTTCGAGCAAATCAAATATTAGTGAAAAAATTAAAATATCAAAGAAAAATACTCTTTATATGCTATATTATACCAATTTATGTTAATGTAAATGCTTTTTTGAAGGGTGGCAACTCAAAATTTCTTGGGAAGAAAATTTTTGTTCCCACCCCCAAGCCTTTTGTGTTCTCCTACAAAGGGTGATCCTGTGTAAGTCCCTGGGTGTGACCCACAACCTCAAAACTAATTTCGTAAAAATAAACCAAACGGTATAAAAAACCAGATCCTTTAAATGACTCACGGCATATTTACATATCACTTGGCATGTGGCACTGTTCCAGATCCCTCAAGCAGACTGTGGTACATTCACAGATCACTTAAGTGACCCATGATGACATATGGATCACTTGAGTTTCGCGCCATTTCCAGATTTGTCAAATGGCTCGCTGCATATTTACAGATCATTCAAGTGACCCCGCAGTGCAGTTCCAGATCACTGAAGCATAGCTGCCAAGTCTCCCCAATTCCCAATCTCTAAAGTTTGGTGTCCTCACACCACATTTTCAGTGACTCACGGCATATTTATGAAGCAGATAAAAGAGACACATTTACAGATCACCAAGTGACTCGTAACACAGTTCCAGATAACTCAAGCGTCCCAGAGCACATTTACAGATCATTTAAGTGACTTGCCTTCTACTCCCAGATCGCTTAATGAAGTGGCATGCAATACGTTTTCAAAGCAGTGAAGTGGCCTGCACTCTCCTAAAGGTTCATGTAAACGATGCAATAAATTGTTTAAGAAAAAAATGTTTCAGAACCTAACCGCCGCCCGGCAGTCGAGTTGTTAGGGAACTAGCTTCTCACTGTGCAGGTCTGGGTTCGAATCCCAGTTCGGGCATGGATGTCTACTAACACTAACAAATTCCCTGGAGGGATCATGCTGATCCCTTGGGAATACGTGAAGATCATGTTCACGTTATTTCATTCACTTTGTGAATTTAAAATAAAATAAAAAAAATATTGAGGCGACAGATGTCAAGGTGCATTGCTGCATAGCTAGCTCCCAGCGAAATTCACACCCATACAAGACTCTACGCTGTCTCTCTAGTGAGACCACATTTATAATCCTCCAGATAAGTTTACAAAGGAACAATGTAAAAATTGGGAATTCTCTTGAAGCTCGTTATAACAAGATTCGACTGTAATATAAACTGATGAAAAAATTGACACCCCCCCCCCCCCGACACTTTTAGTTTGTCAGGTTTCTCAGCCAGTCAAGGGAAAACCTACAGACCTGTAAACCGAGAGTATGTGGAACTGTTTAACTCTATAGCGCCCAGATCAGCCGAAGCCGGCCGAGTAGGTTAATGCCCATAACTGCCTCAAGTCGGCCCAGATAGGGGGGTATGGTTATGTTTTGGTGGGCTTTTGTCACCAACGGGAAAGAAGATGAAAGCTCTTGTCAGAGGCGGGAACGGAAAAGACATCTGCAATGTCCTATCAATGGGATTTTAAAAGCTGATGTACTAGAATGTTCCTTAGGGTACTCAATGCATTTTACAAACAGATAATACTGTGAGGGAAGGGGTGTTTTCAGTAGACAAATTATTTCCGAAAATCCATTGCAATGAAAGGGTGAACGTCAATGCAAAGGGTAGCATGAATAGAAACTCATGGAGAAAGGGTGGGGAGAGGGAGAGTGGCCGAAACTTGGACGAGTCCACTTCGAACACAAAAAACTTGGTATTTTCAAGAATCTCCCAGGTCTTCTATCTGGGCATTAAAGAGTTAAAAAGCACTGTGAAAAACAGTTTTTTGGGCTTTGAAAGGATCATCAAGTTACGTGGTCCATACAGCAAAACAGAATAGAAAAAAAAAGCTAGAATTTTAAGATGACGATGGGAATACAAGTATTTGAATGAACATTTGTTAATGCATAAAGATGGATTAAACAAACACAGAATGGAATGACTTAGTTTATTTTTCAAATGTAATCTCAAAAGCTACACACAGAAGTCCTTTGACTGAGATTAGAACCAGTTTCAAACATTGTCCAAGTAAAAACCAACGACCTGTCAATGCCTTTTTCAGCAGACTAAAAATGTGAAAGCCACGTGGCAATAGATCCGAGCTATATGGTGGGTGTTCCTACACTGTCCACCGAAACTTTGCCAATATATTCTGTGTAAGAGCAGCCGCATGTTGCCATGCAGTAAAATCACTCCAGAGGACAATAGGCCAGGCCCCATTTGGCCTTGATTGCTGCACTCAAATGGTTCAGGGTATTGCTGTACTGAGCAGCATTGATCGTTTGACCATGGTCCAGGAACTCAAGGAGAAGCTGTCCTTCCTGATAAAAAACAAACAAACATGAGTCTGCATGACTTTCCCATTATTCCACACCATCTTGGAATTCTTTGGTTGGGGGGAGCTTGGGTGTTTTCACTGTTGGCTTTGTCGTTTGCTTTCTGGTTGGAAGTGATGGCACCAAGATTAATTATCTGCCACAACCCTGTCCAGGAAATTATCGTCAACACAATGTCTGAGAAGATGCTCTAAAGACAATCTCATGTGAAGCTACTTCTTATCGTCTGTGAGATTTCCTTTAACAGAATTTCTCTATAATGAAGTCGCGAATATAACCAAAACGCACTCTGACCTTTTTGCTGATGTCTCTTATGGTGTGCTGTCTGATTGAGCTGATAACTCTCTCTCACCAAAGCATCCATCTGTGATGTGACCTTGACCAGGTCTCAGATTCTCGCTCCCTTTAAGGAAATGCTTGTGCCAGTCCAGTCAGTGACAGTGCACGTTTTCTGTACATTGCCTTCATTTCCTGAAGCACTTCACGAACTCAAACTCCTTCTGCCAATGAAGTGCGAAAAGCTGGATGATACCGTTAGCCGCCTGCCCTCACGCATCACATACTTCCAGGCAACTACCTAAGACAAGTTCATTCCACAGCCCAATGGGTTGCCTTACTTACAACCTGCTCTACCTTTATACAGGTCAATTGTTGCCACACTCAGACAAAAAAATAAAGCAAACTATAACCACTGTTCCGATTTCATGTGATTCATCCCAAAATTGTAGAACTCACATTTGACTCGAATTTACTTCTTTCAGAAGAATAACTGCGTCCTGCCTCCAGATCTGAAAAACTTTTACTTGGCTACCGACGGTATACAAATAAGGTGGAGCTGGAAAATGAAAGGTTAGGGGGTAAAAAATAGTTATTTATTTGAGTGTTCATGATTATTTTTTCACATCTGCTTAAACTCTACTCTTCTTTCTGTAGATGATATCGTTCCTGGTGGCATCATAGACATTGTGCGATTGAGTCAACTTAAAAGCATTGGACCGAAGAAACCAAATAGCACAGAGTTGCCGACAGTTATCGATGCAGAAAGCGATCTGGAAGGTCAGTTCGAATTCATAACTTGAATGCTCAATTTCTCTGTCGAAGGAAATTTCTATAGCTCATGTAAATATTTTGACAAAATTCATGATTTAACCCCTTCACATACAAGCTTTTGGCAACAAATTTGGATTTGACAGATGGCAAAAAGTCAGGTAACCTTGTTCTAACCTAACTGCATGTTAGAAAAGGAAAGAAAAAATAGAAGGAAAAACAGTAATAGATAAGGGAGCAGGAATACAGATTTCTCTTTTCACCCTCACCCTACATGTTCTTTCACTCTCAAATGCACATAGTACAAATATATATTATATGTGCGGGGAAAAATCACTAACAGCAGTATAGAAAAAAACAGTGAATAAGAAAATAATTTCGGCTCATAATAAAGCTTTGCGATGGAGAGGAAAGAAAACACAGATAACTGGATTGAATTTATTCCACTGCTGTTTGAATTTATTCCACTGCTGTTTGAATGAAATATTTCTTTGTGATCATAAAGTGGTAAGCTTTTGTTTTAAAGTTTTTTGCCCACTTCCAGGGCAGTCATTTCAACTTTTTCCAGGGGGGGGGGGCAAAGAACATGTACTCAATGTATTTATAATTATATATACCATTTTTAGTGTATTTTCAAAAGCCATAAGGTCCCGAGTGGCACAGTGGTAAGATGTTCATCTACCACCATCTAGACTACAGTCAGGTCTGGTGGTTTGATCCTGTGAAAGGCATAGAAGTTCCTTCCCTATCGAGCCTGAGGACACCATAGATGCTGCCTTTATATATTCTTGCTGGAAGTCCCTTCTGTCTAAAACAAAACTACTACTAAACCAGACATGCACCTTGCCCATGCTCCTTTGTGAAACTTATAACGAAATGGTACATGTTGGAATGTGTGTGTGCATTGTTATGTGTAGTGCTGCCATCAATTTTTCTAACTATGCATGAAGTGTAATGATTGAATAGTATACCGTTGTAGGCCTGTTGCTTTCTGTAGCTAGACTTTTTAACAGGGAGATCGGTTCACATTTGTGCCTTGAAGTTGGGAACTAATTTCAGCTGACCACCACTGTGCCTTCAATGGGATTCAAACCTAGATCCAACTCAATTGTACCTTTGAATCTTGAATATCAATTTCCGAAAATTATAAATAAGTGGTTGTTTATAATAAAATAATCAAATGATTATAAAGTGACCAATCGCAAGGTATTAAAAACAGTCTATGTGCTATACATTACACAAATCTTTGCCCAACAGATGAGCCAGAGGAAGGAATACAGAAAAAACTCAAATTCAAAAGCAAGTGCAAAATATTTGTGCTCGACAAATGCCAAGGTGTGGGAAAAGTTTGTCTTGTATTTCACTCGAAGAAAGGTTAGTGACGTTAATTATTTCTCAGTTTGATTATCATTCTTAGTTTTTCTCACATGTGTATCATGTTCAAGGATTGTATATAATATACAGTTGACACTTATTCCGTTAAACTGGGGGTCTTCAACCTTTCAAACATTAAGGGCCTAATTAAAACATTTTTTTAAATTAGTAAGCACCAAAAGGCGTAAAGCACTTACACTGCATAAAAACATGCAAACGGATAAAAACATACAAGACAAAATTTAAAAGAGGAAACACTTTGTAAATGGAGCAAGGTCAAAGTCAGCAAGGGTTGAAGCAAATCTTAAGTATGATGATAGTTCATTCCATATTCTGTCTGATCTGTATCTGAAGTCATGGAAGAAGCAGTCTCTTTTGGCCATCGGGATCTGTACTTGATATGGGTGTCTCTGCAGGTTAACCTTGCAGTCAGTGATGACAAAAAATCGGATATCTGATGGTGAATATACCATGTTATGGACCATTTTATAACACATTTTGAAGTCAGAAACAATTCTGGGCCATTCCAGGGAATATAGACCAAGAGCTCCAAGCCTCTCAGAGTAGGACAGTCCGCCCAGGCCTGGCAATCGTTTTGTAAAAGATCTTTGGGGCTTTTCTATGAGCATTATGTCTGATCTTATATGTGCTCCAGACCTGTGAGCAAAACTCAAGGGTGGGCTGGACATACACACAGTAAGCATATACTAGGATGAATGAATCATATTTATGGTAGGCCGTACGTACCAAATATTCAGTTCTATTAGCCCTGTAAACCATTTCCAGATAAGGATCGGCAAAATCCAGAGAACTGTTCATTAATATGCCCAAATCTGAGCAGATTTGGACATAAAAATGTTACCACCTTTACATTACTAAAACAGCCTATCCAAAAGTGGTCACGGGCAGCAATTTTCTGAAGCCTGCGATCCACCTAATCATGCCGTCCCTGAAGCAGAATGTTTATTACTGTTCTGCGACGAGCCCCTCAGCTGACTGGAAATGTTCTGCAGTAAAAATCCACATACATGTAATAATGTTTTTTTGCACTTTTTCTTAAAACTCTTCCAAATTGTTCTGCAGTAGCGTTAATTGCTCTGCGACGTATGTCGCAGATTTTGGCACATTCTGCTTTGGGGCATGCCGTTTTATTCCCCATTATTAAACAGGGTTTCCCAAATTGTTGAAATGTTTTCTTCACTCTGAAATTATTTTTCTCATTTATTTTGAAATAATATCTTTCACTGATTTTGACTAATTTTCTTTTATTAATTCTGAAATTTGTCCCGATAATTCTGTAGCTATTTTTTTCATTATTCCGAAATTTGTGCCAATAATTCTGAAATTATTTTTTTCCTGAACTTATTACTTTTAAAAATTCTTAAATTACTCTAAATAATTCTGTAGCTATTTTTTCATGAATTATAAATTTTCATCATTATGAAATTTTTTCATTAAGGTGTTTGTTCATCAGCATTTCTGTAACTTCTATAATTATATAAACCTTTTGCAAAAAGTGTTTTAAATCTGTGTTCCCCCAAATTTGTTGCAATAGCCATTTTAATCTACCGAATGCACAGCGTTACTATTGAATCTGGAAAGTATCCAACAGTTCTAAATACAGCAGTACAGATTTCAGTGGCTATCACTCTTTAATGGTTTTCTTTCGTAAGTTAATCATTTCTCTACCTGAAATAGCTATTTTCTCAAAATGATTGACGGGCTATGGCAAAAAAAACTTCAAGGGTCACATCTGGTCTGTGGACCCCCCCCCCCCCCCCACATTACAATGACCTGTACAAGTTCCAAATGCTTTTATACAACACTTTACTATGTTTTCCTTCCAATTTAATGACCACATTCATTTTCAGGGTCGTTATAACAGGTGTCAACTGTATTTTTGTGATTATAAGACAGCGTTAGCACATACAACAGTCATAACCACATCTCTAAGATGTGAAGCGGGTAGTGTCGCTCCTTTAATATTCTTAACCACACAGATAGTTTTTCTTTTCCATCTTTCTTGATATAATGGTCCGATATTATCATCTTACGTATAAATGTTACAGTAAGAGCCCGAAGACTGGTAAAACCTAGGTGAGTTGATAAGTATGAAAAACTTACAAATGTTTGCATTTTGGACATTTACCAAATCAATGCCCATGTTTAATGAATCAACTATCAAGAATTTATTGTTATGTTCTCATGTTCCTGCCACTTATTAATAATTATAATTAAAGCTACCAATTATAATTAATTTTTACAATTAACCACCATGAACTTATTAATTTCTGATGGTAATTATCAATTATTAATTTATTTCAAACAGTAAAAGCCTGTTTTTAATGAATCAATTAACAATCATGAAAATTATGTTAATTGTTAGTTCCTGATGCTTGCTTGATAAATTAGTAATTATGGTTACAATTATTAATTATATCAAATTGAAGTAATTAGAGTTAATAATTAAATATAATTATAGTTAATTAATTGTACATTAATAAATGAATTAACTATATTAATTAAATGAATACAAAATAGAAAGATTGTTACAATTATAATTTAATAATTAATGAACGATGTTTAATTAATAAATTGTTGAAGTAAATATTTCTTTGTGAATACGAATGGCTCAATTTTGAATATGAATGAATCAATTTTTTGTCATGGCTGCTCCCCGCTGATCCACCACCAATTATTAATTGTAATTATTAAATTAATAATCGGGCCAATAAGTTCAGGATGGTTAATTGATTCATTGAAAACAGGCTTTGACTTGGGCAGGAGTCCGAGGTGAAAGCATTAACAAGCGTATTTTGGGGTTTTACTAATACTGTATAATATACAAAATGTATTTACTTGACTATAAAGATAACTTTTCAAGTTATTTTCATTAACTGTTTTTTATATATATAGAGGGTTCTGCTGACGTTGGCTACCAGCCTTCGTCCATTTGGTTTCTGGACAGAGCTTTGGAATTCCATTACCTGTCACCAGATTTCATCTCCTACTACCGCTTGTCGCTGGTTCATCTCGGCATTCCGCATTGGCAGTATCTTTTCACGCCTTCAGGAGCTCCTCCCAAAACAAAGGTAAGCTGAGATGATATTTTGAATCTTAAACTTTAACAAGAGTTCCACTATTAGCAAAAGAAATCGTGCTCGCTAGAGATATTTGTATGCAAGTCAATGAATAAGTGGTGTTTTTATCAAAATACATATTCAAGATAACTTTTTTTTATACTTTCAACAGCTTATGTTACATATATTTGCACCAGAAAGACTATATCACAGCCTGGCCAGAATTTCTCATGAGCATGGCTCTTCATGAATACTAGTATGGACGATTCTCGATTATTTACCTGTTCTGATCAATGAAATCTAGTCATTTTTTTATGGTTTTATATTTATTTCATATTATATAGAAATACACAAAAAAATTAAATTATTATATTCATTGTATCTTCAAGTGATTATTTAAAATTCAACTTGCTCAACCCCCCCCCCCCCCTCCATCTCTGAATGAAACCTGGGATTCCTGTAACTTGACCTATCTAACAACCAGAATAATACCAAACTTGGCAAGGGGTGACTAATGATGACATAGAAGGGTTTTGTGAAAAAAATTTCTAGTTCTCCAAGCATGGCCAATAGGGGAAAATGTGGCGCTATTTTAGTCTACATAGCTTAGAGTTTTTGTAATGCACAGGTGATTCAAAAGGCAAATTAAGGTCTAACAGACAACAACGGCAGTAACTCTGGCTATAAAGCTCTGAAAGATGTTGAATAGAGCAGCTTAACATGCATCTTACATTACCACAAAGTGTGTTATTTGTGGAATTGTTCTATTTTCATCAATGCAATGCAGTGGCTGCTCTTTGAGTTTAGAAACTGGCACAACCTATGTAAAGATCCTCCATCAATTATTGCTTTAAAAGACATCTCACAGTTCAGCCTGGCCGAGGACGGAATCCAGTGTCAGAGCAGATAATTACAGATGTTTCGACTACAACCTTTGATGCCATGCAGGGGACTATTGCTGGTATCAGTAGTTATAGGAAGTTATACAGAGGATGCAAAGCGTGGTCCCTGAAAATGGCGGTCACATTGAACGTGGTCAATGTTGTCACCAGGGTGGTGAATGTGATGAATAGAGCATATTGTTTTCCTGCAATTCTGTCTAACTTTTTTTTTTTCTAACCACATTTTTCCTTGTTGGTGACATTTGGACAACAATTGTTTTCCCATGGTGTCATTAGTCCCTGTCACTAAATTCTGTGTCATCCTAGTTGCTATATAAATTCAGCTACGGATGACACCAAGTAATGTCAGTCTAATTACAAATGACCTTGTATACAGTAATGCCCCAACTTGCATCATTTTAAACAAAGCTTTAAGGCTTTTCACATTGTTTTCTCAGAGAGAAGTCACATCAAACAAAAGAGAAATAGATAGGGAAAGAATAAATAAAATCTGAAAATTTACACCATTTCTCCTCCTGAGGAGGGTAAGGCATTACCATTCAAATAGTTCAGCTCAACTTACATCAATAATTTTGTTCCACGAAAGGTGACGTAAGTCGAGGTATCACTGCATCATTTTTTAAAGAATTAAGAATAAAAGGTGACTGGCACACAAAAGGTCCCAAACTATTAAAAAGTTATGTCATCAAGATAATGGCTTGAAATATATGTTTACCTTTGATGTGAAGCAGACCCCTTCCAAAATCGTTTATCCTTTCACATCCAAGTAGATTTGAATGTTTTTTTTAAATGCTGGATGCCTAAAATATGATGTTTATGGCTTAAATCTCTCAGCCACCTAGATTCCCATGATCCTATACCTACATAGGTTAAATACATACTTCTTTGAGACCCGTTTGAACTCTGCACAATCTAACATAAGATTCCATACAGTGAAAGATTAGAGCAATTAGTGTTAACACTTTGAGAAAAGCATCAAAACGTGCTTCAATGTTTTAGGTGACCATGCTCTTTTTTTTATTACAATGTTGGGACCAAATATATATAAATTTTTTAGCCATTATCTTAGTAAGGTAATTTTTTAATGAACTAAAAAAGTGGTCCCTAGAAAGAGAATCGTCTTTTATAGATATAAATACAAAGGCTGCATAACACTTTTTTACACCCAACAAGGTGGCTGAAAAAAAGCTAAAAAAAATATGGATGCCAAATTTAACTAAAATACAGCAACCTAAAATCTGAGCAATTATCCCAAGAAAACAAATACACACTCAAATAAAACTAATATAAACAAATGATTATGATAAAATACACTGTGCATAAAAAGTTATGGTTGTCTTGTCAATATCTGTGGAGAGACTTTTCAAATAGCTCGCATTTAGACCAGCTCGCATTTGTGCCTCAAAGCTTGAAAACCACCGAAAAACGAATCGATACTGGTATCCACTTGTCGAAGTGGTGAATTGAGGGTGTATTAATAACTCATGTGGTCCATCCTATCTATCTCATTGAAAATTTTAAAAGCTTCGATCATATCCCCCTCCCCCTCAACACCTGCGTTCTTTCAATGTGAACATATTCAAGAAATCAAGTCTCCCTTCAAAGCTCAAGCCACGTGGCTATTCTCTGTTCACCTCCTTCTATCAAGTCTATGTAAACCTCTGTATATTTATGGTCTGAAAAAACTTACGGCATACTCCAGTCCAATATAAAAATGGGCTACTTCTCAATTACAAAAGTTCTAAGTTATTCTTACAAGGCACCACACAATTTACTGATGAGTGCTGATGACTGACATTTCACTAAAAAAAATTAAGGATTTATTCATCACATTATTTGATGAATACAACCATTTTCTTTTCATCATACAAGGCGAGTTAAAGTCAGAGTGGTGCAAGTCGTCTAATCCTCATTTTGAGGAAAAAGGTTTTACTAGAATTGTTTTCATACAGTCCCGTGTGGGGCCGTTCAAGTATTACGTAAGCAAATTTTTAGCCATTTTTGCCCCCCCCCCGTCAGCAAAAGTCAGCAAAACGTTGCACCGCTGCCCCCCCCCCCCACCCTTCGTCAGCAAAATTTCGTCATCAGCTCTTCCCCTCTGAATCCTAACTCATACTTTCATAAAGGGTGGTTGATGACGTAAGCATTATCCAAACCTCCCTCCCCTATAAGGTGAGTAAAATTGCAGCCAGAAGAAAATGTCAAAGGCATTAATTTATTAAGTCATGAGAATAATCTTAATTCTCGATTTTAAAAATCAAACTAAACATATTTGAAAATAGGGGAATAGAACATTGATAAAACAGGAAGTTGGACGACAAAAATTGCAGGTAAAATACATGCTTTAAAATATAGGGCCATATGGTCACCCTATTCATAGAGGTTTCTGGCCTGTGAACAGCAGAATTACAGCATATCTGGTCCACTGACTGAAAGGTTGTGAACCTCTAGATTGCATTACCAGACTTGAGTAAAAATTTTTGAAAATGTAACCTATACACCACTCTGCCTTTAACTTGTCATATATCAATTATCTTGAAAAAGACAGTCTAAGCCTTTCTTTAAAAAAAATTACAAAAATATAAAATTTATTGTGCAAAATGAATTTTAAAGGTGAAAGACAATAGAGTTTTGTTCAAGTGTTGTTTCTATGGACCGCAACTTTCAACTGATAGCAAGTTCTGAATAAAAGAGACAAAACTCATTTGAACCAATTTAACTCCATCAAAAGAAAGTAATCCTAAAAAAATGGGGGATTCCGGTCTCATTGAAAATCAAAGAAATCTTCCGCCATCCCATGGGCGGGGGAATATCTGTTACATCTATGTTCTACTGTGTATACAGAGTGATTTAGAATTGATCCTTCAAATTTGTGGGAGGTAGGAAATAGTGAAAGAACAATTTTACATAGGAAAGTGTATGATCACCAATGTAGGGCCAGATTTAGGTTTGATGGGGCTCATTATGTGTCCAACTCCAGCTGTCTTTTGTTATTGACAAATTGATGGGTTTTTTTTCTGTTCAATATGCAAGGTGATTCATACAGAGCTGTCCCCACAGAATGAGATGTATTACAAAAAATAGTATATATATATATAATAGGCAGGCATATATATCCGGTAGAGGCAGAGATGAGTTTTTTCCTTCCTTAAAAAAAAAATCAGCATCTCAAAAAATAAATATCTTCACAACATCCAGTTTTCTGCATATCTTGCAGTATAGATATAATTATATTAAGTATATATGACTGACCTTGGATTGTGGGCTGTACGTTTGAGTACCATTCATTGTGATTAGAACAGGTGTTGAATCATGTTTGCCAGCTTGGTGCAGTTTTCTTGAAAATATATGGCAGTGTCCCTTCGGTGATTATTCTGATTCATATATCCCGAAAGGTAGAACCATGGGAATGCAGTGTTATGTGTCCTTGAACTTGGCACCATAAGTGCTACATTTGTTTTCATCATCCATAAATTATTCGCCTATTTGACTCAAGTAAGACACAAATTAATATGTTCAAATGTTTAGTGGTTACATGCATAAACTTCAGAATTATTAGCAAATTCATTAGGCCAGTTCTCTAAGAATCACCCTGTATGATACATGGTAATTTATGGACATAATATGTATCCAAAGCATTTTAAACATTTGTAATGTGAGGTAACAAAGTTATAAACTTCCTACTCCAATGTGTTAAAATTTTATCTCTGAGCAATTTCTCAAAGAAAAATTTAGAGATTTTTGAGGCACTCTGCAGATCTTGGGGCCCCTAGGCTAAAGATTGTCTGGCCTATAAGGAAATCTGGCACTGCATAATCATCATGTAGGAGTGCAAAATATAATTAATTGGCAATAATAATGTGAATCATAGCAAATGTTCTTATTTCTGGCTTTACAGCCTCAGCATCAACCACCACCAATCTGCAAAAGTACATTTTTTTCTTCACAGTGATTGAGCGAGCCAGCATATTTTTATAAATTTTCAGAGAAACACTTGTAAATATTTTCATTTCACACATTTACCAGCTAAGGCAAGGTGCGAGGCTAGGTTGTACCATAACATACATATACAGTCAAACCTCGTTAATGAGTCACTCTTGGAAGAGCAAAAATATGACTTAGTAAGCGGAGTGACTCGTTAAACGGAGTTAGCCATAGCTTGCCAATTCCTGCCTAAGGACAATTGGGACTTCCAAAAAAGTGATCCGGTAAGCGGAGTGACATGTTAACTGGGTGACGCACTAACGAGGTTTGACTGTACATATATAACATAAATACATATATTTTTTAACTATTTTGTTTCTCAGCTAAAAATTCGTCCATAGAAGCAATACTTAAATATCTGTATGCAATTTCTGTATTTTTTGGATGTACGTTACACCTCCTGTTTGAGGTCTTTTGAGAACTGTCCAAACTTTAGATTTTGATCATAACACACATACACTTTGCATATATTTCACCTATGAACATCATCATCTAAGTTTGATGGACAGAAGTAATCTTTGATTGGTCTGTTTTGCATTTCTTGATAATTCTATCGAAATACCGCAAGTATAATGAGAGAAATAGCCGCAATATTCCCATAGTAAGAACCTGTAGAGTTAAAACATTATAAATAACACTGTAGTCATACAAATCTCATGATTCACAATAATTTAATACTAGTTATTAGTGAATTTCATAAAAAAAAAACCACCATATGGTAATCTTACTACATTTTAAGGTTACGTGTGAGGTACAATTAGAAAACTCATTGAAAAGTCATTTCAAATTGAATTTATAGATATTATAAGCCGTTGTTCCAAGATTTTATGTTCTGTATTTTGTGTCTATCTTTCCATCAACTCAATAATCTGTATAAAGACTCTTGCAATAGTAATTAAAGCAGAAAAATACAAATAAAATATCTGGATGATTTTAGTAATTTAATGCTTTCTCCAGGCTCTGCCGCAAAAAAACCAGGCAGCAAGAGATCTCAGTAGCAGTATCCTGGCATTCATGGTGATGACACAATATTTGCTATATTTTAAATTCTCGCTATTCTTCCTGCATACAGTACATACTCGATTTTTAACAGGAAGTCTTCACAGCATGGAAAAAGAATTAAAGTTAAGTGCTTCATTTGCACAAAATATTTGCTACGATATGACATTCAAGCAGTGCACATATTTTTTGCAACCTCTTTTTTTTCCAATATCCAGGGGAGACTCGAGAAAAAAAATCTCTACTAGTGCAGAACCTGTTTTTGGCACCCCCACCACGTTTTTTCTGGTCTAAAAACATTTTTTTCCTTTCCAACTCTGATTTGGCTATACAACCCAACAACTGCCTCTGCTAATGCCAAAAACACCATTGCAAAATTATTCTTTTCTAAAAAAAAGTGTTTTTTTTTTTGAATGACAGAATTTTGAACATTATGTATCTAGTCATGTAAATGAAATAGGAACCAAACCAAAATAATCCTATTTCAAGAAATTGAGTGACACTAAAATTTGTGTATAGTACCTTACCTGCCACACAATATCCAAATTAGAAGCAGGCATCATTCCGCTGCATAGAGTGCTGATTGCCCAACTCTCAAAGCCACATGTGCTCATAAAGCGATTGTTCTAGAATAATATATTTTCATATAGTTAGATCATTGATATTCTGAACCCCATTTAGCAAATTCATGATACACGTATCGAGAACAGAAATTTATCAAGAAATCATCAACTCCCCCTTCCCCAAATAATTTTTAAATGTATAACGCAATGCATAATCCCCACATTGGCATAAGGCTGGTCATCCACTGGTAGCAATTATGAGCAATAAGTCGCGTGTGTGGAATCTTGCATGTACACGTAACTTGTTAGTCCTCGTGGTAGCTTCCAGTAGGTGACCTGACGAAGTCTGTTAGTTCAGTACATATACAGTGTGAAAACCAGTCTGCTTCACTTTGAATGACTCATAAACCATTAGCTATAGAAACATACTTTCAAGTAAAAAAAGTATAACCTGTGATTTATAACTTATCATTTTTCTTCCACAAATTTTATATTTGTTTACTGGCAAAGTGCATAACGGCATTGCCCATGTATATATATCTTGTTCAAGCTTAATAAATGGTTAGGTTCTCCGGAGGAACCTCAGTTCCCTGGAACAATGTGCTTTTATCACTAACGTGTGATAGAGCCTGGGTGTCTCTTGGTTCGTATCACTATAAATTAGAAAAAGTATTTAATGCGCTCATTTTAGATGTCTTTTATTTTAACAAGGTATATGCACTGAGATACCAAATGTAATTTTTTATGTGGTCCCTCCCCCCATGTCCTCTAACTTTGAATTAGAAAATTTTTGCCCTATTTTTCGTGGGCTCAACAATTTTTTTCCATTTCTAAGTGCAATATTTGAATTAAAAATCACTGATAAGAGAAAAAGAATGCATCAACTAATAGACAAGCTCATTATACATATGCTCGTGCTTCTTATATGCTGTTATTCATCTCATTTTCAGCTTATTTTGGATTCAAATATCACAGCAAATATTGCAGTTAGAAACATGATTGTTTTTTTGGTTAGGTTCCATAGAGACAGGGCAATAACTTTCTAATTGGAAGTTAAGAGGACAGAAGGACAGCGTAAGAAATTAAATTTTGTATCTCAGTACATATACGGCTCTGAGTGAAATAAATGATAAATCTAAGATGTGCATGTTATTTTAATACTTTTTCTAATTAATGCACACAGTTTGAGTTATTTGAAATGAAACAGACTTAAGTATTTGCCTTGTATATATGAAAATGATTTGTGACTGGGTTCTTCCAACATTTTCTTCTGGCCAAAGATATTAACAAAGCTTACCATTGCATCAACAAGAACTTTCTTGGCGACAACTGAGGCATCCACTAAGCCTCCTGCTTCCGATATCAACTTTGTTTCAGGTAACTTTGAAAAAAAAAAAAGAGAATTTGAATAATCTATCAAATACCTATAAAATATAACATAAAATGGACAAAGGTGATTAAAATTTCAATTTATATTGAATGATAATTCTTTCAAAAAAATGTATTTTGAAATATCAATTGCTTATATGAAATGTATTTAGATTTTATTAAAATACTTCAAGGTGAGAAAAAAATCTACACATCTGCCTTTGCTGCCCCATCCCAATTTTTTTTCCCCAAATAAGAAAATTTACCTTGGTTTTCAATTCTTCAGCGAGTCCAGGAGTGTCAGTGTCTGGAGGACATGAGACACTCACACTAATATTGAACGGCTTGAGCTGGAAGGAAGGAAAAAGGAAATCAAAAAATTAAAGCAGTTGGATTAATTAAGCATTAATTTTTTGCACGCTAAGTGATAGAATTATAGGTATATGGATAGCATGTTTGCCAAGAGGACTGGGTTAGATTCCCAGCAGAGACAAGCAGACTTTTCTTTCTGATCATTTTGGTGCATCACGGTCATTTTCTGCACATGAGGGCTAATTAGACCTGCACCTATAATTTATTGCTGATTCTGATCATTAGCATTTTTTATACTCACTAAGAGGTTGGTAGGCTAAACCTTCGATGTGGGACTCCCTATAGTACCTATCTTTTTCTGTGGTCATGTTATAATTTCTGTTGTACCCATGTCAGGAAAGTTTCTGACAAGGATGAACCGGGTATCAAACTTGCGGCACCTCTAAACATCTTTTGGTACTTTAGGCAAGTATCTTATCAAGCTGGGCTACAGCGCCCAATTTTCTTTCCGAGTTCACCTCGGCATAATAATCAAGAAAAAATTGTCTTTCCTTCATCTATTGCACTGAGAAACATAATCACACTCTCGCTATTATCAGTATTATTGGGAAAAATCATAAGTACAGTCATACCCTGACTCAAGTCAGTAGTTTGTTCCACGACTAACAATTTCATTTGAAAGAAAATGTAAGTCGAGGTAAATTTTTATTCCATCATTAAAAAATCAATAAGCATTTCAGTTAGATTTTTTTTTTCTCATGAAGTAAGCTTTGCTGAAAATATTGGAAAAATAGGAATGTCCAGCAAAGTATGGATCATTTGATGACTATTTTTTTCAAATCTATTCGTCTCTTCAATGCGACTCCGGCAGGTAAATGTTTCTCTTCCAAAGAACAAGCTGTCAAATGCTTTCAAACTTTACTCAAAGTACATTTATTTGAAGAAAATAAAAACATTTTGAAGAAGAGATGACATACATGCAAGTTGACATAAGTGTGATCATAATTCCTACCTTAAAATATAATAAATTAAAGCAAGTCAATTAAAAGTAAAATGCTCTGCAATTATATAGACTTCAAATACATATTTTTTTTCTCATGCTACGAATTATACAATGCAGTCAAGTCCCGATCGTTTGCTTACATGACATAAAATTGCCATGCTGCAACATGTCTTGTTTTTCATGATATCTCTGGAGTCAGAGACCAAAGATGTTTACATTCATAGGAAATGAAACCTATTGATGCCGATATCAAGACCTTCTCGCATTGTGACATTTTAGTTTTCAATTTTTAGACCAATTGTAAAATCGGATTTGAATCAGGTGCCTACCTTAACCAATCAGAGGAGTTGGACTTGGGACAAAGAAACCAAAGGTAAAGTTCTTTGTTTCATTTAAGGGTAAGAGAGGATCTCCTACACTCCGCTTCAGGAACATGATCATATAAAGTTATAGTGAGAGTGCTAAGGGATGGTTAGTCTTTCCGTGACAATGAGCTAATAATTTTTGTTGTGCTAAAGGCACTGAGTGTATTGATTTGAGTTAAGAGTCCCTAATCAAAATATGACAAAAAGGACCCTTTGGCTTGAATAACAAGGAAAAAGTGGGAAGTGAACCAAAATCTTTATTTGTTAGTTGATTTCTTTGACAGGGTGTGTGAGATAGTTATTGCAGAGTAAATTGTATTGCTCTGATTTATGATAAGTTTGATAGTAAAAGTTGTTTCTTAATAGATTTATCATTTATTGTGTATAATTTAATCTATTATTTAATTAAACTTTTACTTTTTCTGCCACTTGATCGTGTCCCGAAGGTGAGATATAAGTTGGAGTATTAGTGTATGTGGGTCAAATCATTTTATAACCTTTACTAAGTCCAGTTTCTACACCAATACTGACAGATAATGTACTCTGTGTTTACTCAAATCTAATGCATGTCTTATTTCTTAATCACAAAGTATAATTAGGCATTTTTTGGACTTTATTCCTCTAAGACAGTGGTTCTCAACCAGCGTTCTGTGTGCACTCCCCAGGGGCTCCACGGCCTCTTGAGGAAAAAAATAAATTTGAAAAAAATAATTATTAATATTTTTTAATAATAAATCAGTAACTTTAATAAATAAATAAAAAATAGGCCTAAGGGGCTGAGAAATAGTACCTATACCAAAATAGGCTCAGCAAATCAAGAAAGGTTGAGAACCACTGCTCTAAGATAAATGGGTTAAATTTTGGTGGTCTAGGGTGTAAATATTTCAGTGAATAAAATAATTTAAGATGAATATAGCATGCCTTTAATATTTTAAATAGCATGCATGGTAGAATATGGGCAGTATAATCAAATATATTTTAAACTTCCTCCTGCTCACCTCAATCCCAAAAATTTGTTTTTTAAATTTCTGCCTGAAAATGTTTCTAAAATTTTACCATCTTGTATAACTGCACAGGTTAAACAAGCCCAAATATGGCCATGAATGAATACTATGATTATCGTCATATAGAACCCCTCTTTTCAATTTACACCTCACACTCTTCAAACAAATTGTACATCACAGTTCAACAAATGTATCATATTTCTGCGATATTCTCACAGAGTAATTTTTCTCATATATGTAATTACAAATATTTTTTGAGACAAAAAAATTTTTTTTTTTACTTCCATATGAAGAGCTTCCGCCAATCCGATTATAGCAAATTTAGATGAAGAATATGCAGAATAGCCATACAGGCCAAATAAACCAGCTATGGATGAGAAAAATATAATTTTGCCATCTTGGCGTTTCTTCATCAATGGAACAACAGCTCTAGTGATGAACACACTGCCATAAAAATTAACGTTCAGCATTTTCTGTTAAGAGAAGGAAAAAACTGGGTTAATATATATATTAACTGGGTTAATATAAATTAATACAAAAGAAATATTTTAATATTATTATACTTAAATTTATATTTAAGTTATCGACGACATAAATATAAACCAGAAATAACAAAGAGAAGTTCAGATTGCACAACATTTTTTCATATTTGGATAAGCAGCACCAAAATACGTGGCGGCGTGTATTATGAAAAACAGATGGCAGCACCAGCAAGAACATAAAACAAGCATGATTCTGACAACATAAATACATTAGGGCCATAGATACACTCAGAATACACATTCCGGCATGTACCAATTCATTAGAAATTCCTTAGAGAAATGTGCACGAGGTGCATGCATGATAAAAT
The DNA here is from genome assembly GCF_987345545.1 of Pholcus phalangioides. NCBI lineage: Eukaryota > Metazoa > Arthropoda > Arachnida > Araneae > Pholcidae > Pholcus > Pholcus phalangioides. The sequence continues at coordinate 27,834,317 of NW_028301607.1, read as the reverse complement.
GGTAGTGGTGTATAGTATATACGCTGCAGTTAGTCGAGATGCAGCGATACTCAAGGCAAAAGCATGTCACAGTCATTACTAAGCATCACAAGTATAGCGAGAGTATTACTAATGGTTTGGGCAAATTAAGTAATAGAAAGATGCCTCGGCTAATGAAGATAATTCGTTCCGGAATAACATTTGTTAGCTTTTCCACAGGTTTTATGAAAAATTGTTTAATTCGTTCTATAAATTGCCCAAAATTTTAAAGTAAATTTCATAAAACATTAAGAAGAACTGTAAAAAAAAAGACAAATAAAGGCCAAAGGCTGAGATAAAAAGTTCACAATTGGTTGAAGGAGAATTTAAAAGGAAAAAAAACTGAACATCTTTTCATTTCACACCATGCAGTCACGTTTGTGAGCCATAACAGAAAAAAAAGTGTGATGTGCTATGTGGTACAGTCAGCTCATTTTTCTCGCAAACATTAAAATGGAAAAAATAAAAAAATTCCTAGAATGTACAGTTCGGTATTAAGAATCTTACCATATACACTGAAACTATTCAAATCTGAGGCTTATATTAATTTTTTTTTATTCATTTTCACTACGCTTAATTCATTTTACGTGAAATGATTCAAAATCTTTTTAAAAAATAAATTAGTCTGGCTCAAGTGATTGTTACTCATTGTTTTAATTTCGATTGGCACAAACATTTAGCTCACAAGTTCTAGCTATGTCAATGAAAATGTTTGTTCACCGTATCTGCATTCCTTATCCGAGACAGAAAGACATTGAAAAAGTTTTCATTCGCAAAAAAATTCATGAGCTGATACATTTTTCAGCTGAGAATTATTACTGTACATTAAATAGTGGCCTTCTGAAAAACCCAATGATGCAAATTTTGATAAAATAACTACATTTTCAACAGTATAAGATACAACTTCCTCAAGAACTCAAGTCGAAAGACCACACTATACGACTGGCATTAATGAAGTAATATAAAATAAACTTAGCTCACAATCTAAGCAAAACTTTCACTGCATTTGTTATTTATATAATTCTGACGTTCTCATGCAGCACTGCATCTCAATTAATCACGATGTTACTGGGTGTTGCTGCTCACTGTGGCGCCGCTTATCTAACCAGAAAAAAAGGGCATGAAAAAATTTATTGTCATTCTGAGATATTTGAGGTATCATCTGAGGTTAAAAAATAACCAAAAGCCCAAAACATAGATTAAAAAACTAAATAATAAGCTAATAAATAAGCTAATACTAATAGCCCAAAACTAAATTATATGATTTTTGTAGTTATACTTTATATTTCAAACAATGTTATTGGATGAAGGAAATCTCACTCTCCTACAACTATTACAGATTCTGTGGCATGTGACTGTAAAAAAATAACCAGTTCAGCGCATATGACTTTTCTTCATCTTCTAATATGTGCAACAGAACAAGGGGTTACTATATAGAAGAGAACAAGATAAAAAAACAGAGCACAATACCTCCAACTCAGAAACAGGAGTTTCCTCAAATCGATAACAACATGCGATTCCGGCGCAGTTCATAAGCATATATATTGGTCCCAATTCATTTTCTGCCTAGTATAACACCAAATAAACATTCAATTCATGTTAACTAAAAAGTACACTAACAAAGATGAATAAATGTACACAAAAAACAATTACACATTAAAAAATAAAAACATTCTCTACATACTTTTATATCATTATATAGTGAAAAAAAAATCTATATAACCATACAACTGCTCCTGACGCACTTTTTATACAGCTGATACAGTAAAACCTATCTATAATGATACTGAATGAATGAACGCCAAGACTCTGCCACCGGAATTATCCTGTTGGCAATATCTCTTCCAGCCAATCGTGGCAGAATCTGGAACAAAGTACGTACCTAACAGTCTGGGTGCATATAGTGTTATGTCTGATTTTCCAGTGCTGCCATCTATACTTCAGAAGGAAAGTTATCTATAAAGATACTGCAGAGACCCGGAAAATTATAGACAGTTTGAGCATTTGCGTCATTTTCTATTCAGTAGGAATTCGGCGAGGACAAAAAAAATTATAGGCAGTAACATTATGCACAGATTTCACTGTATGTTCCATATATAATGATAACTCCTTTATAAGATACATTTCTCCAGTTCTTATATATCATTACAAAGGCGTTTCCCTGTATTATACAAAACTGAATGCTAACTAACTCTACAGATTTTGAAAAATCGATGCATAACTGCTTTTAGGTGACCTTTTCTTCCCATAAACGAAACAATGCAAGAGTTATTTATGCATCTAAAACTTGATGCTTGAATATCATTCCTACTCTATACATGCTTATTGTCATACAAACTAAATGAAACGACCTTCTTTAATAGCAACAAATGAATGAGATTTTAGCTTGCAGTATATCTCAAAGCATTAAATCAACAACTCTCACTGAAACATAAGTTTTCTTAATAAAATATGTGCTAAAAAATTTATACTCACTCTCTGCACTATATCTTGAAGTTCTTCACTATTTCGAGACAAGTCAACAGAGTATGTATGAACTTTCTGAAAAAAAAGCGGGGAGGAGATTTTATATCAGTACTATGTAGGCTACAGAAGGGGTTACAAAACTTTTTGAATTGCGACCCTCTTTTGACAAGACGCATCACATATGCCATGTGTATAGTGGAGAAAGCCTCAAAATATAATGAGGGTAAAAAAATTGACTTATTTCAGTCCAAATTTTGTTAGAAGTACATCAGAGTAATGTTTACGAGGAGCATGTGTGATATGACAAGTATCATTCATGGTTTAATTCTTGAAGAAAGAGACTGAAAAGCAGGCGTTTCCAAGAATTTTTTTGATGTCATAGTGAAAGCTTTCTAATTTTAAACTTATATAACCAAATATTTTTTGAATCGTTAATATCGACACTTTGATAATCTCTTGCAAATCACTCATTATAGCAAGGCTCTTGTTATAAGCTGTGCTTATTATAACAGACTTTTACTGTACTTGCAGTTGCACTTCAAAGGTTATTCACAATTACATAAAAGATAGAATTTGAAGCAGTTTTTTGGGTAGATTTAGTGATACATAAGTGATTAAATTCAATTTGAATTTTATTGAGGAAAGTTTTGTTTACAGTATCTTTTGTTTTGAATGTGATAAATTTGGATAGAAATGCGGTACATATATTTATACATGCATAAGCTATTTTGAGAATCATGTGATGTTATATCGTACCCTCAGAGGAATATATGCATATAGTAGTCAAGATTTAACCCACGTTTCTTGTGTTTGTGCGAGAGATCCAATACACATTTAAATACTGAATTATGACTCATGAAAAAAAGAATCCTGTTACTGTTAATTTTCAATAATATTTAATAAAAAAAAATCATGAATCAGTTTCCATCAAAATAAACAACAATGATTTAAACATTTTTTCAATACAAAATTAAAAATCATGCAGGAAGAAAACAATATATATGTATTCAAATTTCAAGTATAATAAATCTTAAATTTGATGTTGGGATAAATTGACTATAAAATTCTCCTCAGATAAAAATAACTACCATATCGCTCTAATAATTCTCACCTTAAATCTGTTTGATCTTTCTCCATAATTCTAGTTAAAATGTGGTCAGAAAGATTTTCTTTCCTACCTTCTCTGCATTGTCACCCACCAAACACCATTGATGACTTCTGATGGATATCACAATGCCAGAAAAAAAAAACAGCGAGCCAACTACTTTAGACTACATCATTTTAACCCATTAAAGATGACTGATTTTTTTGAAAAAAAAACCACTGAGTTGGAACCACTCCCACCATTTATTGGCAAAGAAAAAAACTAAAATTTAGAATGGCAAATGTTCTTACCAACCGGCGTTAATGGGTTAAGTCAAATTACCCCACAACTCAATCTGCTCCTCAATTTCTTTGAAATTTAAAAAGTAAAGTCTTAAAGGAAAACAACCCTTTTCCCCATTGGTAGTACAGATTCAAAAAAAGATCCTTCTGTTGGGTGTTGGCCAATTCCACCCAATGATCTACAATGCCTTGGTCATGCATTTGGGAGGCACGTTTCTTTGAGAGTGGTTAGTATTAAAATAAATGGAAAAAAAAACAACTCAAAAAGAAAAAAAAGGTCAGCAACTATGACAAATATTACATTCCCATGTGCAAATAGATGACATAAAATCATAAAACTTAACTGCTTGCAGGTGGTATAGAATGGTCAAGGGATAGGTTTTTTTTTAGTATTAAAGGCTACATTACACAATCTTCAAAGAGGCTCTTTAGCAGCCATTAAGTAAGGAATGTTGAATAATGGAGGAAACACAAGAACTGAGCATGTTTTGTACTTATAAACAGCAAAAGCAAGGTTCAATTTTTACCTCTTTATTATTATTGGACTGGACCCCTTCCCCGCATTAAATGATTGTGATGGCTATAGAAGCTATATCAATGCACATATGATGCATACTTTGCAAAAAAGTGAATAAAAGTTATATAAATATAGACATTTAAATCGCATCTCACTTGATTCTCAACTTTAGCATAAGACTGAACTTTCTTCTTTGCAAGTTCCAGCCTCTCCTATAAGAAAACAAAAACAGTTGAGTCAAACAGAAATGTTTATTGTGTCATGTAATTTAAGTATCAATGATACAAGACAATTCAGATGTTAAGGTCAAAATTAATGGAGGCGAGCCTCTAAAATACAGTGGAACTTCAGTTAATGAGCAAATATTTTGCTCTTTATTTATTTTTGTTTTATCACAACGGACGATGGTTTTTCACTTTTATCTACACAAATACAGTGGAATTTCAGGTAATAGCCTATTGTCCCCTACAGTCTCCACTCAGCTTGATTCACTCGAAAAATGAACACACATGTGAGCGCGACTGTTTAAGATATAAAACTAGAAGTAGCATTGTAACCACACATACGTGTAATTGTGGATGAAGTTTTTATTAAATTCTGCTTGGAGAAAACTGTGGGCTGATTCCATTATTGAATATGACTTTGAGGGGATAGCTCATGAACAGGAGCCACCATTTGTCAAAGGGATTGGGTCCTTCGGAAAGATGTGGGACAGGAGGGGAATGAGAATGACATTCAAGAACAAGTGGTAGAACATGGCCAAGAGTTAACTACAGATGAACTAGTGGATCTCCTTTGCATGTAACAGAAAGAGTTTATAGACGGTATCTCATCTGAGGCAGAGAGAAGTCCCTCACTTCAAATGAGATTAAAGAAATG